>NW_004955518.1:4687781-4742921 GCF_000276665.1 Chinchilla lanigera | reverse complement strand
GAAAGAAAGAAAGAAAGAAAGAAAGAAAGAAAGAAAGAAAGAAAGAAAGAAAGAAAGAAAGAAAGAAGAAAGAAAGAAAGAAAGAAGAAAGAAAAGGAAATAAAGTGATTGGAATTTCCAGATAAGGCTAATAAAACTGAGACCCGAACTCTCAGAGACTCCACAGAAAAATTATCTTATGTACAAAGTGTGATTGAAAAATAAAGTTAATGTTTAAATTTTTAAAAAATCATTACAGTAAAAAACATACTGCCATTAGTTCCTCTCAAAATACTTCTTGCTTCAAACAGTTATTATTCTGGCCATTTTCTGAGTAAGTGTCTTTAGCTGCTTTGTTATGGGTGCCTTGAGGTCCTGAATCAATTTAAAAGTTGACTTTTCATAGTCCTTTTGACTTTGGGGGAGAATCAGAAGTCATACAGTGCTAGATCCAGTGTAGAAGGTGAATGAGGGTACACTAACATTTTTACAAGACTGCTTTGGATTGGAGAGCATTCAGCATCACCACCTACTGTATTTTTTTTTTTTTTTGATCACACTGTGTTATAGCTTGTATCTAGATGTCCTTGCAAAGTCTCCTGTGCTCATAGGTGGGGCTTTACAGAGGTGGCTAGATCTAGGGTGTGTGAGGATGGAATTAAGTGCGTGATGCTGGGATTAATGGTGCAATGCTAGGAATAAGGCTGCCCCACCCTGGGTGTGAGTGCTACCCACCAAGGACAGGTAGCCTTGACAGAATATAAGGGACAGAAAAAGGGCTGCTGCTGTCACTTTGCTGCTTGCTACTTCAATGCTTTCTTGCCCTCTGCCCACCACGAACTGTTTCCCCTCTGCCATGCCACGCTGCCTTGAAGCCAGCCAACTATGAGTTGAAACCTCTACAGACTGAGAGCTAAATAAACCTTTCCTCTTTTAATTCAGGTATTTTGTTTCAGCAATGAGAGAAGTAACTAAGACAGCTTGTAAAGAAACTCATAAGAGAAGACTTCCAGAACTGCTTCTGAAAGTGGCAAAACCGATGGGATAAGTGTGTTCAAATCAAGAGGGAGTACTTTGAAGAGGAATTAATGGCATTGTCTTATTATAATTTTTTAAAAATTTAAAGTCACTGAAAAAAAAATTTTAAGTCACTGTATAACTTATCACCTGTGTAGACTTATTCTTGTCTCTAATCTCAAGACAGTGTCTTACTTTTATAACTGTAAACATAAAAACTTAAAAAAAAGTTTTTACACAAAGTCCTGCTATTTAACACACCCCAATCATTTTCTCTTATGGTCTAGTTTTTATTTTATTGAGCTGCTTATGGTTAAATACACATATTTAAGTCTTACTAAATGTTATGATTGCAAATTTTCTGACAAATTTTATTAAAACCTTTATGACAGATAAAATTAAGCTCATAAAGGGAGCTTCCCAATCATCACCTCACTTTTAATTTATCTCATACACTCAATAACCAACTCTTTCCAAAGAGGCAGAAAGCAAATCACAGGAAGACATACAGACACAAATGAAAGTCCTGCTATGGCATAGGTCAGTGGTTCCCAACCCAGCGGTGGTTCTGCCTCCCAGGGGACATTTGGAAATGCCTGCAGTCACTTTTGCTTGACACAGCTTGTGGGAGAAAGGATGCTTCATGCATTGAGGGGACTCTACAGTGCTCATGATAGTTAGTACAACAAAAACGATCTGGTTTAAAATGCAATAGTGCTGAGGTTGAGAAACCCTAACATAGACACTGAGAGATACAAAGAGGCATAAGGTACAATTATTGTTTTTCAGGGATTCACAAGCTAAGTAATTTTCAAAGTAGTACATGATGGAAACAGCCTTCCATCGTCCCCACGTCTTCACCCTGTTCTGGCCCACCTGGCCCAGATGTGTGGAAAAGCTAGGACTAGTTTTGCTTCTGAAAGAGGCACAGTGGGCAGAACCGACGCCGGCTGCACAGGAGCCGTGTGCTGAGGCGGTGGCCTACCACCCTTGCTGTGGGGGAAGTCAATGGAATTCGCTGTGTTCTTGCGGTGACAGTGACTGGACACTTTCTCCCTTCGGGTGGTCCACAGCTGTGAGGTCACGAGGCTTGGTTCTGACGGGTTGTGGCGGAAGGAGGTTTGGTGCACAGCGTCACGCTGTGACTGCTTTCCAAGTCCAGTCAGCTTTGGGAATTTCCTTCTCCGATGTCTCTCTGTGATTCTCTCACTATTCTCTGCTTTCGGGCCTCACCATGTTCCTTTGAGCATCGCAAACCAGGGCACCAACACTTGAGGACCAGCCAGTGCCCTCTCCTCTCTGCCACAGTCCACAGAAGGGCCTTGCCTTGGGAGGCTTTGTGGGCAGGGCTCCCTCACGTCAGGTTGCTCAAGAAACCAGCACCTTGGTATTGTAGTTGAAAGGGGGAGTCCTTTCTCCTAGTGCCACTTGCTGAAGTATTTACAGATGAAATGGTATGACTTCTGGGATTTGCTCCAGGATAATCTGGAGAGTGGGGGTAAGAAGGAGAGGGGAGGCGACAGAAACAAAACTTGCCCTGAGCCC
The DNA here is from genome assembly GCF_000276665.1 of Chinchilla lanigera. Classification (NCBI taxonomy): domain Eukaryota; kingdom Metazoa; phylum Chordata; class Mammalia; order Rodentia; family Chinchillidae; genus Chinchilla; species Chinchilla lanigera. The sequence goes on along the minus strand of NW_004955518.1, from coordinate 4,740,380 downwards.
TGGCAAATCTACACATTGCTCTGCTTCTACACACATTTGAACTTTTCCATAAAAATATCCAGAAACCACACTCAGCCCCCAAGGGCTAAGACATGGGGTAGATGCCAAGCTGAGGCAAAGGGCCTTCCAGTTCTCCTTTGGAGGCTGTTACTTGGTTTCATTTCTGAGTGCAGGCCCAGGTTGGAATGAGAGTTTTAGTATCATCCTGTTTATCTAGAAAGTTGGGGCTCCTGACACGCGCGTGGGTGGGGAGGCAGCCGCTAGGGCTCCTGTGCAGCCAGGGAGAAGAGGGTAGAGTGGACAGGTCTGTCAGGATGTGCTGCTGAGGATGAGGCCCTGCTCATGGGAGGGCTGCTCGGGGGGACCCTGGGGACTTGAAGAGTCCCTCGTGGGACACAGGTGACTTCAGTATTGTGGGTCATACAGTGTGTAAGTACAGATGACACTGGGACAGGGCAGATTTCAAATTGTGGGACCTTGAGAAGTCTCTTAGTAATGGGAGCTTTAAAATACAAGCAAGCCCTTTGGTCTTCCATGCCCTCACCTGGGACTTCCTCTGATTCAATCCTGGAGTCACCATCTGCTCTAGGGCTCACCTCCACTCACCCTGGGCTGTGCTCACTCTCTGGGCCCGGGGCCATCTCCAGCTTTGGGTCAGCACAGTCCACATAGCTCCTCAACACGGGTCCAGCCACCTCACATTCCTCCACAGCCCTCTTCTGAGGGCAGCCCAGCATGGTAGGCGTGAGCTTTGCCACAGCTGCAGATATGGCTGCATCCCTCTGCTGCTATGCAGGCTTCAATTTGAGTCTGTATAGTGGATTAAAGATGGACGTGATTCTTTATCATTCCCTTATGGAGAAGTGGAGTTTATTCTCTCCTGTTGAACTGGCCAATGACTGCTTACCCAACAGCAGGTGGAAGAAGCCATGGCAGGCCAACTCCCAACCAAGACATGAGAAAACTTCTACTGGGATACTTTGAGGAATGCTGAGCCCCAGTAAGAAGCTCAGCTCCTCTACCAGCAAGTCCACTGAAGACACCACATAGAGAGGCCATTTGGGAAGCTGAGGCCTAGTGATGACACAGAGTGGCCAGCTGTCCTTGGGTCCCAGAAGAGCCTCCGGCTCTATGTGTCTTCTGTCTGCAGCCCCATGAAAGACTCTTGGTGAGACCAGCCAGAAACTGCTCATCTGAGCCTTAGCAGCCTACAGAACCATGGAGGCTGATTTAAGATACTAAGTTTGGGGGTCTGATGGGGTCTGAAGTCATAGATGAATGAAAAAGTCCCCACGGATGTTCCTAGGAAACTTTCTATGATCCCCATCTAAGAGACCCAGCCCTGCAATCTGGACCCCCCCCTCTTCCTCTTCCCCACCAGCATCCCCTGGAAGGTCTCTTCACAGAAGGAAGAGTGGGCTGCAGCACCATCTTACAGGGGCAGACCCAGCATTGCCATGCCTGTCCCTTCCCCATGTTGTTGCTGACTTGCACAAGCAAAGGGTCACTGCAACACTGACAGTCACCTCTGAGACCTCATCATCACCTACGAAACAGCACCGGGACCAACCCTGCTGACCTCCTCACTGTGCACTGCCCTTGAGAGGCTTCTAGTCACCCAACTGGACACTGAAATCAGACCTCATCCGACATGCTGGGGCCTCCTGTCTGAGATAAGGCCTCTGCCACAGGTTGGTTCTTTCACTCTCGTCCTTCTGAACTCACAAAAAGAGGTCTCTGGATGGCAGTGAGAGCTGACTCAGCCTTAACCACGTCTGTCAAATGTGGGTCCAAAGGACAGGTGAGGAGAAGCAGAAGAAAGGACACACTGGAGCACCCACGTGTGTCTGTGTCTCCTCCCATCCTCCACTTACCCCTCCAAGGACACAGGCTCAGAGTGGTTAAACAACTGCCTCACTGTGTGCAAATACTCGTGGTCATCAGAGTTTGTATCCAGCAAGGCCAGGCCCACCCCGGGGCCCCATGTCACAGTCCTCACCACCTCCGTGGACAGGCAGGTGTGTAGGAGGGTGTACAAGGAGCAGCCATCACTCCACACCCAGACTCCTCGGGAGTCTATTTCCTTAGTTACAAAGAGAACTGTGGCTTGCCAGCTGGGACAGATGTTAGTAATTTTTAAGGAGCAAACGCTTCTCATTTCATCTTTCCTTAGGTTCTTTTCCTTAAGTTACCCACAGAGGGCCCAGGAAAGGGATGACCAAGGGGGCATAGCCCCCCAGGACTGCAGTGGGCTCCTGGGCAACGAGTGGGCTCGGTCTGCAGGATGCGGACTGGCTGGCCAGGGGGTTTAATGAGGGGAGCAGGATCCTGCCCCTCAGCCTCCCGCATTTGGAACCGAAACTGGACCGATTCCTGAGTCCATCTGCCTGGGAGGATCCTCTGTTCTCTTCTGCTCTGGTTCCTGGACTATACTCGTCTGCCCAGGGCCCAGGCAGGGAAAGGATCAAAACCCAGACATCCCAGGCTTGGGCCCTGTCGTCTCACCTGTCTGCCACATTCCACACACCAGCAGGCCTGCTGGGAGAGGTAGAGCTTGGCAGATGGTATTAAAAAGTCTGAAAAATGCTTCACTTGTCTTCAAAGTGGCGAGGGTGGGGGTGGAGTGAGGCAGAGTGAGGCCGGGTGAACATACAATATGTTCTTGGAAAGTTTGATATGATTTTGGTTCTGAGCAGAAAAATGCTCTGTAGCCCATGGTTCACCTTACTTTGGAGGCCGGGAATATTTCGTCAAGGTGCCTAGCCCCTTGCTAAGCACAATTAGAGGCAGCAAACGTCAGGAGGCACCGAAGAAGCACTTGTTGATCCAAGGAGGTGGCTTTCACCCTTGGCTGGATACTGGGGAACCAAAAACTGTGATGTCTGGCCCCATTCCCATACATTCTGGTTAACCGGCCCACAGTAGGCCCTGAACAAAACTCCGCATGCGACTCTAATGCCCCTTTCTGCTTCGCTGCCTCCCTGCTTGACTGAGCCTGCCTGGGCCTCAGCTTGGGTCTGTTCACGATGTGTCCAGGGTGAGGTCTCCGGTCAGCCCTGGGACCTGGACAAACTCTGCTGGTTTCCAGTCTATTCAAACAATGTGAGCTAAGGAAAGAAGATTTCAGCTGGAGATGACCAAGGCACCTCCAGTCCACAGCCATGGAGAGCAAAGGACAAAACTTCAGACGTCTGTGCTGCCTCAGAAAGTGTCGCTGAAGGAACGCTGTCCCACACCTGGAGCCTGGTGCTCGGGGGAGGAGCACAGCCACATGGGCAGAAGGCAGGGTCAGGCTGCACCCTTTCCACTCTCTCTGCCTGGCTTCCTCGTTTCCATAGATGGCAGCTTTATGTTTTCAATTTCATAGCCAAAGCCTTGGAGTCATCTTTGACTCCCGTCCTCTCGAATTTCACACCTAATCCATCAGAAAATCTGGTTGGCTCCACTTTTAGTGTGTACCCAGGCTCTGCTTCTCACTCACCACCTTTGCTACCATTTATCCCGTCTGAGTTATCAATCGCTTCCCAAGCGATCTGTCTGATTCTACCCTTGGGCCTGCACAGAGTGTTCTCCAGTGACACCAGGGGGTTCTTCCAACGTGCGATGCAGAGCGTGCTGCTCTTCTGCTCAGACCTTCGACCGGCTTCTGCACTTACCCCGAGTCCTGACTGTGACCCAAGAGGCCCGGGCAGGTCTGCTGTCAGCTGTCTCCACTGACTCCTTTTCTGCTGCTCTCCCCCGTTTTCACTGCAGTCCAGTCACACCAACCTTGCTGCTCTCTATGCGAAACATGTTCACGGCCTAGGACCTTTACACGTGCTATTCCCTATGTCTAGAACATTCTTGACATTTGCACAGCTCGTTGCATTAATTCTTTCAAATTTTTGCTTAATTATCTTTTCAGAGAGGTTTCCCTATGTACCTTAAAATAATGCCACCCAACCAAACCTGTTTCTCTCTCTCTCTCTGCTTTTTTTGAGACAGGGTCTCAGTATGTAGCCCAGGCTGACTTTGAACTCGCAGCAATCCTCCTGCCTCAGCCTCCTGAGTGCTGGGATTACATGGTGCGTCACCATGCCTGGCAAACTGAATGTGCGCTGCTATGTCCTCGTGAATTAATAGGCTAGAAAGCTTCTACATATTCACTGCTACTTCCGTCCTCTTTCTCTGGTGATAAAAACTTTCCAAGCACCTACCAGTGCCAGGCAGAGTTAGGTGTTTTGCCGTATTATCTCATTAATTATCTCAATGATGTTGTGCAGACAGATTTATTTTACAGCCCAGGAACTGGAAGCATAAAAAACTTTCTAGTGGGGGAGGGGCTCACATCAGTGAAAATAGTAGAACAAAGGTATCCAGACTGCCCCTTTCATAAGGGCAGTGAGAACACTGTCATAAATGGTCAGACTCAGCATTTTCAAAACTCTGAAAATTAAGCAAAAAGTTTCAGAATTCCAGGGAGCATTTATTTAGTCAAGAAAAATGGCTGAATTTCAGTAAGAACTGTGCCCATTATGGTGTTTTAACTTTCCCTATTAAACATAATAAATAAACAAGGTTATTTATAATAAACCAACAAGGTTACAGGACACAGGATCAATATACAAAAATAAACTATATTTATGTATCTGAGCAACGAACAACCTGACAGTGAAATTAAGAAAATAATTTCATATACAAGGCATCAAAAAGAAAAAAATGCTTATCTAAGTAAATGGAAAGGAGACAACCTGTGTTCATGGGTTGACAGACTTAATATTTGTAGGTGGCAATACTTCCGAAGAGATCTATAGATTTAATGCAATCTCTAGCTAATTCCCAGCAGGGATCTTGCAAAATGTCACTTTTTGGAGAAATGACAAACTGACCCAAAGATTCATATGGTAATTCAAGGGATGCAGGACAGCAAAAAATAACACTGACAATGCAGCATGAGCTGGAACACTCATGTCCAGATGTGCTGTAAGACGACCGTAATCAGGACTGTATGACAGCAGCATGAGACAGGCACACGGAACACTGGGGTTACACTGAGGGTTCAGGAAGAAATTCAGATACTTCTGGTGAACTAATTTTCCACAAGGGTACCGAGTCAGTTCAGTTTGGAAAGAATTATCTTTTCAACAAGTGGTTCTGGGAAAACTGGATATTCACGTATAAAAGAATGAAGTTAGACCCATATCTCCTACAATATACAAAAATTAACTCAAAATGGATCAATGACAAATATAAGACTTAATGCTATAAAATTCTATGAAGGAAACCTAAATATAAATATTCATGACCTTGGATTAGATAATGGGTTATTAGATACAACGTTTTTTGAGACAGGGTCTCACTATGTAGTACAGGTTGGCCTTGAACTCAGTATGTAGCCCAGGCTGGCCCCAAACTCAAAGAGATCCTCTGCCTTAGCCTAATGGTGTGCACCACCATGTTCAGCAGATATAATATTTTTAAAAGCACAAACACCTAAATAAAAAATAGATAAATTATACTTCAGCAAAATGGAAGTTTTTTTATGCTACAAAGGATACTATCAAGAAAGTAATAATACAACCAAGGGAATAGGTAAAGTATTTGCAAACCATATAGCTGATAATAGCCTAGCATCAAGAATTCATAAAGAATTCTTACAGTGGGGAGGATGTAGCTCAGTGATAGGATACTTGCCTAGCATGTGTGAGGCCTGGGTCCAATCCCTGGACCGAGAGAAAAAGAAAGAATCTGTACAAATGAAAAATAGACAGACAACCAATTAGTAACAGGTAGAGGAGCTGAAGAGACAGTCCTCCAAGGAAGATACACAAATGGTCAATAAGCACATGAGAAGATGCCCAGTATCGTTGGTCGTCAGGGAAGTGTAAGTTACAGTCACAGACAGAGGTCACTTTGCACCCACAGGGACAACTATGGTGACTACAATGAAAAGAGGGTAAGTGTTGGTCACTCTCATGTAGAAAGGTGGAGCTGCTTTGGAAGACAGTCTTTCTCTAAAGACTAAACACAGAAGTATATGACCCAGCAATTCTACTCCTAAGTTACATACCTGAGAGAACTGAAAACATATGTGAGCACAAAAAGTTGTATATGAACGCTTTATTCATGATAGCCAAAAGTCCACCAACTGATCAGGGGGTAAACTAAATATGATATTCCATACAGTTGAATACTGTTTGCTCATAAAAAGCAAAAATACAGTAAAAATGAACCTTGAACACATTGGGCTAAGTGAAAGAAGCCAAAAAAAAAAGTCTGATATTGTATTTACACGAAATTTCCAGAATAGGCAAACGCATAGAGACAGAAAGTAAACTAGTGGTGCCAGGGTTGGAAGAGGGACAATGGAAAATCACTCCCTAAGGGGCATAAGGTTTCTGTGTGCGTGGGGGGTGTGTGGTGAGAATATTCTGGAATTATGTAGTGGTGATGGTTGCACAATTTTCAAAAATATTCCAAACCACTGAATTGTATACTTTTAAAAAATGAATTTTATGGTAAATATTTTTCAAGATAAAATATTGAAAGAAAAAGGAAAGCAGTACAAGGAGTCATGATTTGAATCCAATGCACTTACGGGTATCTGTTGTTAAAGCTTCTAAATCTTGCTAGGCAGCATGGAACTGTTCCTTGGAACTGCCTCAGGCACTGTAGAAAAATGGTTTCTTCTGGGTGTCATTGTGTGCTCTATCTGCTTGTCATTAGTAGCTGACTTGGACATAAATTCATGCTCAGTGTTACACAACCATCTTTGCCCCACGACTACTAAGATTTTATTCCAGGAGCAAGCTTGTGTTTCTAATTCTCTTTTCTCTTGGGAGGAATCCTTTCCAGGTGGTTCCTCATCTCTTGTATGGATGGATTCGGGGCAGTAGGTGCTGCCACGGTAGCAGATATACCATGATTCCTGCCACCTCTGCCACCTTACTACTATTGTGAGTATTAATAAAAGTCCTGGCAATCTGTGTATTTTTTTTTTTTTTTTTTTTTTTTTTTTTTTTTGGTTTTTCTCCGGTACCAGGAACCGAACTCACGACCTCGCGCTTGCCAGGCAGGCGCTTTTGCCGCTGAGCTAAATCCCCAGCCCCTCTGTGTATTAAATAGGGTATGCTTTCTCCTCTCCAACTACACTGGGGTCAAAGTGGAGTTGCCACTACACAGGGTCAAAGGAGGTCCTGAGAGCAAAGATGGGAACCTTGGCTCACCTCAACCACGAGGCACATTTTAGGTTCACTGAATTCTGTTACAGAAAAAAATTCAGGTTGCATCAGTAAGAGGCATAAAGAGACTTATAAAGCAGGATTTTAAAAACACACACTCAAAGAGATAAGAGCGCAGACCCCCCAGAGAGAGAGGCACCTGTGGCTGTGAGCTGTGTTTATGGGAAATATGTAGTGTCCCTCAGTTGGCTCTGTAAGATGTGTATTCCAGCGTCTGTCAGGATTTGCCCATTTGGTGGGCTATATTAAAATGCAAACCATCTACCTGTGCTTGAAGCTGAGATATGCTGTCCTCTTAATAGTGAGCTTTCTGCGCATGGTGGTTGGTAGGAGGGAGTGCAGTTTGCAAGTAAAAGGCACAGGCACCCAGACCAGTTAGTCTTATTGTCTTTAAGGCTTTTTTGAGTTTTTCCTGAAAGGGAAAACAAGCTTGAATAATTTGTTTCCTGAAGCTGTAGTTTTTCTTAAAAAGTACAACTTTAATATTGCAACTTTCCTTGTCTCCTTTTTCTATTTTTTCTGTTCTGACATCTGTCTACTCACCTACCCAGTCATCCATTCATTTAGCCACCCATCCCCCCACTCATCCATCCATCCGTCCAAACATCCATCCATCCAAACAACCATCCATCCAAACATCCATCCATCCATCATCTATCCATCCATCATCTATCCATCCAAACATCCATCCATCCCTAAATCCATCCCATTTTATTAATCCATCTTGTGCCAGGCTCTCTGAAAAGTGACTTGCTGAAACACAGTTTTGCTTGAGTTTAGGAATGCCAAGTAAAAATTCTCTAGGTCTCAGAGGAATTTATGAACATGGGGGTCTTCCTGGGTTGTGTGAAGGTGGGGAACACTGGCAGGGCACTCATAGAGCAATGATGACCAGCCAAGGAATTGCAGGCAGCCTCACACAGGCTGAACTGATTCTGATCCTTCCTGCCAATTTCGTTTTCTTTCTTTTTTGCCATTTTCAACAAAAGGACTTGCACATGGGCTCAATTCTCCCCGAGGGCTCCTCCTGCCAAACGCAGACCTTTCATCACCAACCCAATAATCTTGGGTAAAGAAGGTTCTCAGCCTATTTTCAAGGAGGAAAAATGCAAGCAAAACAAAACAGCCACATCATGAAGGCCTCACGTAATGATGCCTGCTCTGTGGAGCCATCATTACTGGAGGTTCTGGGCTGGCGCGGGAGGCCCTGTGGCCCCCAACCTGAGGGTGGGGGCAGCAGCTGGGCAGTCCAGCGGTCACCCTGGAGGCCCAGAGAAGAAAGGTACTTAGAAATTCTTGGCTGGGTAGTGGCAGCTGAGAAAGGAAGAACATTTCTGTTGGTTTACTTGCTCAGCTACCCCTGGGAACATTCCATATTCAGGCTTGTGCTCAAGCTGCCCTTTCCTCTACCTTCCTCTGGGATTACCCAAGTCCCCTGGGCTCATCCCAATCTTGTCATCTTTCAGAGCAGCACAAATTCTGGCTCTTAGACTCATTGTGCCTCTGTGTCCAACAGCTACTCATTCAACAAAAATGTATTCACCCCCTTTTCAGGTCAGGCCAAATATGAAGAAGACTTGAGCACTGTCTATGTCCGCCCCTCACCCCGCACACCAACTAGGGAAGGCAGACACGCGAACGATCATGGGGCAGGTTGCCGAGCACCCGCGGCTGCTCTGACTCTCCCATGACCGCAGAGGTGGGGGTCAGACACTGCGAGCTCTTTCTTCACGCTTTCCCGGTGACATGTCCCATCTACCGCTGGCAGTAAAGAAAGGACTTTGGTGTGGTGTGCATGTCCCCTACAAATTTCATGGCCACTGCAATGCTACTAAAAGTTGGGATCTTTCAGAGGCGATTATTGTGTGGTCCCTGCCTTCATGAGTGGATTAATGCTGTTCTTACGAGAGCGGGTCAGTTATCATGATCATGGTTAGCTATTGCGGGAGGGGGTTCCCGATAAAAAAAAGAATTCAACCTCTTCTTTTCTGCTCTCTTGTGTGCACAAAGGCTCTCTTGCTAAGATAAAGCTGACTAAGATAAGCACCAGTCTTCTTAATGAGGGTTCTACCTGCAGACCAATCATTGCCCCCCCCCTCCTAATACCACTGCAGTGGGAGTTTCGGTTTCAACATAAACTGTTCGATGGAACATAAATACTCAGTCATAACACCTGGGAGCCCAAACTCATGGAGGCTGTGCTGTCTTAGAGCTACACCATCTAAGGTACATGTTTTCCTCAGAACCCCAGTCCTGAGAAATGAAGTCCCAAAACTGGAACTTTCTTTATTTTGAGACAAGGTCTCCATATGTAGTTCAGACTGGCTTTGAACTCACTATGTAGTCCAGGTCGGCTGCAGACTCTTGGTTATCCTCCTGCCTCAGCCTCTTGAATGCTGGGATTACAGGCATCAGCCACCATGTAATGGTGGCTAAATAGTACTGCCTGGCAAGTGCCTGCCTGGCAAGTGTAATGGTCTGACTAAATAGAACTTTAAAAGTTAATTTTCCCTTTAGAGACAAGTGGCTTCTCCAAACTTCCTCAGGGCTGGGGCAAAAATGGCCACCCTCACCTCTCCTCACAACAAATGGATGGAGCACGCAGAAGCTGGCCCGCGGAGGCAAGCACCTCGTTTCCTTTCCACCAGAAAGGGCTCAGCCGTCTGAAGACGGCTGGAAGTGACAAAGCCAATGTGGAGAACTGCACTCTCCCCACCCTCCGCCCTCTTCCTGACTGTAAAAGCTCTTACCCACCGGTATGCAGTGAGGCGGTGATCTGAGCCCAAGGGCCCCTCCATCTCCTCGGAGCTAGCTTTGAACAAATCACGTTCCCTTCTCTTCACCAAAGTACACGGCGCTCTGCTTTGGCCGGCGGTGAGCGCACGAGCCCGAGCGTGCGCACTGCGTGGTGCTAACAGGACAGCGGGGAGGACACTGAACGGGCCGCACACGACTGCCACCTCTGCCGAGGGGGCCCAAGCGAGGGGGCGCTGAGGGGACACCGAGGCATCTGTGAGTTTCCGGGAGGCAGGACGTGTGAGCCCCAGAAGAATAGAAACCTGGAGCTGGAAGTGGGGGCCACAGCCTTGTTCTCAGGTTTCCCAGCGGCGACGTGCTTTTCTCCGCTCGGTCAGCAAGCGGGCATTTTGTTTGCTCCTGGGCAGATTGGTTTTCTTTGCTTTTAAGATGAAATGAAGAAATAGAAATAAAATTGAAATAAGAGTAGCACCTCTGTCCTGACCTTGCGAGGGTTTAAGGAGCCCATCCAGGTGAGGGCTGAGGAAGAGCCTGGCGCACGGCAAGTGCTACATGGGAGCTGAACAGTTACGGTTCTGTATAATAATAACAGTTTTTATTAGGCTCCTAATGGCACCCAGGCTGTCTCAGTTACTTCTCTTTTTGTTTAAACAAAATGCCAACGCTCAAGTTAAAGGAGGAACGGTTTACTTAGCTCATGGTTTGTAGGGGTTTCAGTCCACAATTGGCGGTCCAAGGCAGGGATGTGTGGCAGAGGGGCAGGCGGAGCAGCTGACAGACAAGCCTCTTTCTGCCCTTCTGCCCTGAGGGCGGTGGCACTCACACCATAATGCTGGCACTGCACCCTTGATCCCAGCAGCACACACCCTGGACCGGCCACCTCTGAAGAGCCCCACCTATGACCGCGTGAGGCTTTGGGGGGACATCTGGACACAGCCATAACCCAGGCTTCGCCTTCTAAGCTGCCCAGAAGGGACGGGCAAAAAGGATTGGTTCTTCTGGGAAATATCTGAATACTGGCTGAGCCAGGGGCCCCTCCTGGGCTTGAGGAAAGGGCACAGGCTGAGGAGACACCCCCAGTGGGCCCGAGAGTGGTCTTTATTTTTTAGGTGGTTCCAATGCTAACAGCCTCCTGAAGGAATCTGTGTTGCAGGGTGAACTGCTTAGAGCTACTCAGAGTAGGGCCATTCAGCTCCCCAAGGGGAAAGCCCCGAGGGCCAGCGATATAGCTCAGTGGCACAAGTGCCTGCCTGGCAAGTGCAAGGTCCTGAGTTTGATTCCCGGCACTAAAAAAGGGAAAAAACAAGAGCCCAAGAGATAAGAGTTCTAATGAGGAAACATATCCATGCTCATAACCATGTCTACAGGGAACGGAAGTGTGTGGGCCCTACATTGTCCCGGAGGGACAGAACCCCTGCAGCTGAGCGGCCTTGTCTGATCTGCCCCTGGGCCCGGCCTCCCTTCCTGGGGCTTTATTTGCTCTCTACACACTCACCCTGAAGGGGAGGCTGCTCTGGACTCTGCGTCCGCTTTGAGGGCAAAGGCCCAGGACGTCCTGGTTCCCAAACAAAACTGAAGAGGCTGTCACCTCCCAAGGGGCCACTTTCCTCTGTGGCCTTAAAGCAAGATGACCCTCGCCTTTGAGGCTGTGTCATTCTCCAGCCAGAACACTGCTCTTAGAGAGGGGACCCAAAACACAGTGCCTGGGGCCGAGCCCTGCTCCTGCTCCACAGATGGGGACACCAGGATGCTAGGTCACCTCAGTCCTCAGCCGGGTGCACACGGTGGGCCTGTGCTTGGCTGCCCGCATCCGTGCCAGCCTCCAGGTGGAAAAGAAAGGCTCCAGAAGGCCGCCCCTTCAGGCAGAAGCAGCACAGCACCGTAGACTAGGATGGCTCGGGAGCTGTCCCAGGAAATATATTTTGCATAAAACAAAATCCCAAAGGTCTTTTGAGCTAGAAAACACGTTGGTTTATGAGACACTTTCATTCTTTTGCTGCAGTTGTCCCATAGACAAGACATGAGGTCACTGTCCCCCATTTTAGAGGTTCAGGGAGATCAAGACATGCCCCAAGTCCTGTCCACCCCGAAGGCTGTGCCACATGGAGTTGAGTTTGGGGTCGCTTGGGTGCCCATGGCTGTCAGAGCTGACCATGGAGCTGACCAGGGAGCTGGGGAGAGGCATCTCATCCAAAAGGTCTGCTCTCACTTCTGCCCGTGCCCATCCCCTGGCAGGTCTGACTTGGAATATTTGCAGGGCACTAGCTGCTGCCTCTATTTATAGAAGAGCTGGGGAGGACAATCGGATATAATGATGTGCAAATGACGGGACAAGTGAGGTTGTCAGAGGGAGGGGCCACAGCGGTTTTAAGAGAGACGTTGACATCACGAGTCTTGCTTATAAGTACTTTGGGGGTGGCAGTAGTGAAAGGGAGGGAGGCAGCTGGCTGAATTAGGATCCAAAAAGAAAAAAATGTAATACTGGACCTTCTTTGAAGAGAAAAAAAGGAGCTACTACTTAAAGAGCCCACATTCATTTCTCAGAGTGTTTGATCTTTTTAGTGCTGAGAACTTGGACTTAACTGGCTTAAAGAAACTTCCAGCTTCTTCCTAAAGGCTGGGTCACAGACACTTCAGAAACTTCCGAGCAGAGCAGGCGCCACTGCAGCTCGCTACACCCTCTCCCTCGACAGGAGGAACGCGTTTGAGTGTGACAGGCTCACGCCGGCCTTTTCAGGGCGAAGCTTGGAATTCCAGAGCTCTTTCCACACCAGGGCTCAGCGGGTTGTTCAGTGAGGTTTCCGGAGGGAATGGGAGTGGGTTCTAAATTCTCTTTCTACAAGTCCACAGCACAGGGCAAGAATTCCCTTGGCACAGCCAACGTAAACATAAAGACAGGATCCTGTATTCACGTCATCAGAGACGTGGCCAGTGATTGTGCAGCGGGTGACCAGTGTCGCAAGGCCTTGTTCCTGTCCTGGGCAGAAGGAATCTGGTGGAAGCCAGGAAACCCCTCTGACTGCACCCTGCCTCTGCCCCAGTAACCCAGGGTCAGGAAGACAGGGAGCTTCCATTTGAGGGGGAAGAGACACATGCAGAAATCTCCATATCTCTAAAAGGGACACAAGAGAAATCAGCACCCCCTCTTCAATGGGAGATGCAGAGGTGGATTACGAAGTCAGGATGAAAATGGAACCTGCAGTATGCCCATATTTGGTGCCCTCATGCAGTGTCCAAGGCCCAGACCTCTGCTCAGATGGTGCTCTGGGTGGCGAGTGCCCCAGCCCCTTCTACCTCCTCACCATCACTGCACCCCCCCACCCCCGCCAGCTTCCTGAGCACTTGATTCATCTCAGCTGGCATTACGGGAACGTGTGAATGAAATAATTCAAACTGAGATGCACATGATGGATGGCTGCACAGGGCTGTCTGCTATGGAAGAGAAGCCCCTCTTGCAGAGAAATACCACTGTGAGGATCGACTTCAGATGTGAGGGGCAAGGAGCCAGGCCAGCTGTGCGGAGCTGTATTCCTGCCAAGCGACTGAATGTCTGCTTTTGGGCGGGTTGTGGGGCTGCCCCAGTCCTCCTCTCTGTCCACCCGCTTCTTCCACTCTCCAGAAAAGGTCACAGAGAAGAGATGCTTTAGTTCTACATATTTAGTATCAATGTATATATAGCATTAAATCTTTGTACTCGAGGCTGCGAGGTACATGCATGCATCTTCTATGGGCCTTAAAAATACTTATACAAAAGGACAGGGCTCTAAGGAAATTTCGTGATAGATTGAGTCTTTCTTTGTCAACTGCAAAGTGAGTTCAGTGTTCAGCCCATGTGTCCAGCACCCCACGGCTTCCTTGGTACCCCCATCACCTACCCTTTGTCATTTGTGCATCACTCCCTGGAGTCTGAGCATCCTGGCTTGCCGCAGAGGCGCTCGGACTCACCAGCCAGGCAGTGTGGGAACTGCTTCAGGAGGTGCCCTCCAGGCTGCCTAGCGGGGCTGCATCCTCAGCTTTGCCCTGTGACCTCCCCCGGGCCTGTGCAGGGGCACTCCTCACTTGGTCAGCATTTTCAGGGTTGAATTTCATATAGTCTGTAAAGTCTTCTGTAAAAGGAAATGGATCATATAGCTTTGTTGAGACTCTCTCTATTTTGGAGTCCCATGATGGAAGGATTATTACTGGAATGAGGAAATGGTCAGTCTCATTAAATTAGCACATTTATTAATATAATTATACTACACTTGAAAATTCCAACTTTAATATGTTGTATGAGTAAATATACTTATTTTCCTCAAGTCCTAATCTAAGTCTTCATACAGGCCCTGATAGCAAGAGACTAATTGCACAAAGGACTCCTGACAGGCTCGTTATTGTCTTACGATACTTGGGCCTACATGAGAGCAGACCTGCTTCAGAATGTTCAGAGAGATATTGTTCTGTTCCATTTCCAGGCCAACTCTAGCTACCATAACTAATGCTTCAGCACTGTATTGAATTTAAATAAATACTTATATTCTGAAACTCCTCTGTAAGCATGCCTATCTTTGGAGTCTGAGTTTATGGACACATACGCTCTGTCCCTTCAGTGAGAAAGCTGGCAGCTTCAAAGTGCTGTCAGTGAAGCCTGTGTGAAGAGGGGAGACTCAAGGAGTTCCTGGTACCTGCCAGGCCTGGGACAGGGAGGACCATACAAAGTGGCCACGATCTCTTGGCATTTACATGTGCCCTTGAAATTTCTTACAGTAGAACATGACGTCCTTGCCACTGTGAGGATCCAAACCACTTTAAAAGAGTGGTGTACTTTGCTCTGAGTGGCCAAATACCACAAGTGCCACTCAGTTTTAACTTATGTAACCCTGGCATTCCAAAGCCAACGTGCGCAGCCACGCAGAACAGACGCGGCGTCTGTGTGAAGGTGGTAACACTTCAGACAGTGCTTCGTCTCAAAAACTAGTGTCAAATCATTCTTAACCTGAGATGTGTACTTGACAAGCATTCTTCCTCTTCTAGAGATTTTTGTTCATAGCATTTCAAAACTAAATGGGCAGGGGGAGAATTGGGCACTGTACCCCGAGGTCAGCTCTGTGCACGTAGTAGTTTCCCAGTTCCTGGTCCTTTTTGATTATGACTGGGTGGATCAGCAGATATGTAATTTTATTCAAAGACAGCAAAGTCTGTGACAACAGGCTGAAATCTTGTCTAACATCTACTTTTTAGTATTCACATTCAGTGAGTGACACTATTTTGTTTGGGTAGTTGATAGAGTTACCCAAATACTTTGTGCCTTGAGAGACAAGCTACCATTTGCTTGTGTGTGTGTGTGTGTGTGTGTGTTTCTGGAGACAAAAGTTAAACACTCAAGTGATGTGGCTCTAAGAGGGATCAAATCAACTGCCTAAATGAGACACTGGAACACAGGACTTTATTGTTAGGGATCGTTTTCTTCAGCCACTTTCCTTTACAGATTGAATTCATTTCAGACCCAGAAGTGATTAGCTCAAGTTTACACAGGTAGTTAATAGCTGACCAGGGTCTAGAACTTCTTTCTACTAAGAGTGTATAAATTCTCCCAACTCCAAGCTAGAAAATTGGAATTCCTTTCTGTACCTGTAATACTTTTGCTGCAGCAAATCTTAGGGGGAAAAAAAGATAAAGCTAATAGATGAGAACTTTGTGGGCACCATATCTTTTTGTTTGTTTGTTTTGTTTTTTTCCGGTACTGGGAATTGAACTCATGACCTTGCGCTTGCCAGGCAGGCGCTATACAACTGAGCTAAATCCCCAGCCCCGAGAACTTTGTGATACGAGTCTTAGATCTTTATGATACATGACACTGGACTTCTCATCACAGTTTTTACTTTGTTTTGTTTTTGAGACAAGGTTTCACTCTCTAATCCAGTGGCCTTGAATTTAGAAAACTCACTATGTAGCCCAGGCTGGCGTCAAACTGGTGAGCCTTCATATATTTACTGGTCAGAAAAGAAATTAAAAGTAGATTATTTCTTTTCTTAGTAAGATGAAAAGGCAATGTAAAACTTACTCAGTACAAGATGACATCTGACTATTCCTGAGATGCAGTTCCAGAAAGAAGTTACACAAGCAAGAGAGGCTGGCTTAGAATCTGTGGGAGCTCTCTTATAACTGAGATTGTTGGCAACAAATAGAGAGAAGCGAAATGAATAAGCAGCCATCCCTGTTGCTTCCCTCCTTCCTGTTTCTCTCTGTTACACTCACCAAGGAATTTAATTTTGGATGCTCTGACAGGTACAGGGAGGAGCGAGCTACAGAGGGTGGAAGTCTCCAGAGTTGGCCTCACAGGGACCCTAACCATGCTGTGTTCAGAAATCACTTGTAAACGGCTTTAAAGCCCTAGAGCTTGCTTTGAGAAAATCTTGGCATTGATGGATCCCTCCTCTTCTGACAGTTCACAAGAAAGGCCATAGTGAAGAGAATTAAGTGATTCGTTCTGAACATCTTATGGGTTTCCTTCAGGCCTCCTGCTCTGGTTCACCGTGGCTGTGCTCGAGCCGTTTCATCTGTGGTGAGATCACCTTGCCAGGGCACACAAAGGACTCCCGGAGCACGAGTCCTGCGCTGTGGCCATTCACAGCATTCACTCCTCCTGGCTGCTCAGGGCTAACAATGCACCTTCTCAGTATTACACGTGTTTGCTGCGGCCGCCGCTGAGATAGGGGTTAGATGCCTTTCCAGGGAACCCCCTGGAGGTACACAATGCACTTATTATAATATCCGGGTCCTAAGAAGGGCCTGGGAACAGTGTGGAGGGGACTATAATTAAGCTCACTTAATAATAAACCCACACACTTCTTAGGTATTGCAAAAAATGAAAATAAACCATCTTCTCCCTCTCCTTTCCCCTCCCACATTAGAGTCTCTTTTACAAATAAGAAAAGCCGGAAGTTCTATTTTCTTTTTTTTAATAACAATTGCAAAGGATGTCTGGCTAGTAGGGAAAGGGGAATTAAATTACTGAAGAACATTCTTTCTATGTCAAAAAAAAAAAGGTTTCTGCTTACTCAGGTAGTTATGCATGCGGAGGATTTGTTAGAAGCCCATTTTTAAAATCATTCTTCAATTCAACTTCCAAAGGCTTTTCAGGGGCAGTGACCCACTGGCAAAGGGGCCCTCTTTGGGGTTATGGTGCCGCTTGGATGGGTGCTTTCTCAGGTCACCGGTGTGACCGGGAAGGAAGGAGCAGTTAGCACTGTCTCACCGTAGTGTCCTGCATCCTGGTCTCCACAACTCTGAATGCCCAAATGTGCCTCAGCTTCTGAGGACAAGGGAGAGGACAAAGTTCTGAAAATACGGACAAGTTACAGGAAGTGAAACCACACTGGAAGAGTCAAGACTAAGGCAGCAGGAGTGACGTGTAGGTCAGTACACCATGGCATGAGACAAGCTGAGACGAGCCAGCCACGCAGGCACTCAGGAGGGAAGGGCAGGGCATCTGCCCTGCTGCCTTGAGCATGGTCAACTTTTGTGAGCTTTTCTAAGCTTCTGTTCTTTGTCAAATGAGGATGCTAATAGTACAAGGAATAGTTATTCAAAAGTCCAGGATCAAGAATCTTGGGAAAGTTACTAACTTTTCTGTGTCTCACCTTCTTTATCTGTAAAATGGGGTAAAAAAATAGCTACCTTACATGCACTGTTGAGAGAACTGAGTGAAATAATACAGGAAGTTATTCGGCAGATTGCTGCTGTACAATAAATAATCGGCAAATGTGAGCTGTCATGAGTGTTAATAATGCAATTACATTTTATAGGTACTTACTGGACTGAAATTGCATCACTGGATGATTTGATTCACAGAGCAAGCATCTGGCTAGAAAAATAAGACAAACCATGCAGACTCACTGAGTAATTATACACTATTGGAAATCCGATTTTTTTACAAATTATTTTCTTAAAATGTTTTTTATTTTTTTTGCAGTGCGTGGGACTGAACCCAGCCTAGCATGTGCTGAGTTACACGTCCAACCCTTATTTTATTTCTTTTTCTTCTATAGTTGATGGGCACAAAACAGGCTTGTGGAACACATAAAGGGACATTACCTTTTCTTTTGTCCTATCTATGATTAACTAACATGAAACTGTGGACCGGAACGATTTCAGTGTATACAGGCGAAGAAGGTAGCACTATTAACAGGACTAGTTTTTCCAACACATAAGAAAGCACACACACAACAGTGCCCCAGGGTCTCTGATTTCATCGTCAGTGGTAAAGAGGAGCTATTTATTACATAAGTGGAGAGAGATGAACTTCTGCCAAAGCATTTGATTTTGAAATTGTGACATCAAGTTCACTGATAAAGATCAGCACAAGAGTGGGTGGGAATAAGGTATACTTTGAAAGAAAAAAGAACTGGGCCTGAAAAAAGTTTTAAAAAAAAATAGAGAAAGAAATCTCCAATTGCTGCTCAGTTCAAACATACTGCCTTTTATGTTTAAGTAATTTCTGTGTTAATGTCCTCAATAAACAGTTTCTCTTACAAGCATCTGCTATTTTGACTACTGTTTTAAACACCAAAACACAGTAGTGTGGAACTTTTGAGAAGCACTAGAAAGACAAGAACCAGGAAATCTGAGGCAAGATATCTTTATCCTTCCACTCAGGCAGCAGAAAGAATCAGACATTTGCTCTTCATTACTTAAAGGACTTCTGAGTCACATGGGAAAGCAAGTGCTCTAACAATCTTTTGATTCCTTTTGGCTTTGGCCAAGAAAATGGGATTACTGAGAAAAGCTAACCTTTTACAGAATGCTGCTGTTGCACAACTTTTCAGTGGGTTAACTACCCGCTGAAATAAAAATTGTTTGCTGGACAGTACAGAGAGGGGAGAAAATAAAGACAATTACTAGAGAAAAACATGTTAGGTGGCTGTACACAGACTTCAACATCAAAATGCAGCCTCACAGGCCCAGTTTGATGGAGTCACTTTTCTTATTTGTGGTGACAGCTGCTATGTTAAGGCAAAAGTAAGGCCAAGCACTCTGGTTCTTATACCACCTTTCTAACCCTGACCTTCTGTAAAACTGCTTCTTCTGAGGACCTCTAGACCCTCAGTGGTTGTCAATTTCCACAGACAAGTCCCCTGGTGCTTTTCTGAATTCCAATTACCAAACAAGGTGCAGGAAGAGCCGGAAATGCCAGAGTCACAGCTACTGCACGGGTTCGCTTTGTATTTATCTTCTCCTCAGAATACTCTTTATTCCTATCTTGTTTCAAATCCTGGGGTCATTAGGGCAGTAAAGGGCAGTTCTTAAACACTGGACAACATGGTAGAGGTGAAGATCTGCTGTAGAATCTGAGGGATGTCCTTGGTATCCATGGCAATGAAAGACCGGCCAGCGGGTAAGGTTCTCTGAAGCCTGCCAAGAAAGAGGAAAGGGGGAAAAAATTACCAATGCAAATTGAGGCTCTCCTTCTACCTCCTGCCCTAATAAACCAACGGCATCCAAGGCGGTTCTGAGGAAAGGAAGTTTTCACTTTCACCTTGCTACTTACTGCCTGTAATTGAATTGGCCGTTGCTAGGCAACAAAAGGCCCAGTGAGCAACAGGCAGAGACCCAGTGAAGGCAGTGAACCAAAAGAAGAGGTCTTTTCAGTGAGAAAATCAGTGAATTTGAAGAGAAAAACTCGTCTTTTCATGACTGTCATTTCCTGGTATTCTGTATTCCCTTAACCAGACAGCCTTAGGGCCCATCGGGAATTAGCTCACCTGGGTCCAGCAAAGTGTGTTGGCCTCACACTGTACTTCAGAATGTTTTTCCTTTCTTAGAAAACCAGCCCCCCACCACATTCCCAATAGTTCTTTCTTTCTTCTTCTCCTTCCTTTTTTGTTCCGTACCATACGACATGAAATGTAATCTGGATTATCCAATTGCTATTTTGATGACATTGAGGTTATACAGGTTTATGAGACTTTTTTTAAATGCCAATTTGCCATTTGGAACAAAAAGCCATTTTTGAAGGCAATAAAACTACAAGACACAGTTCTATTCAAAAGAATGACTCCTTTGATTGTGCCAACAAAGTTTGGTTTTGGAATGACATTTCACGAAAGTCAGCCATCCTGTGTAGTATCATACACTTGGCATGCCTGGTAGACCAGCGCATTCTGCAACGTATCTTTTGCCAGTGGATGTTGGACCATTTCCCTAGGAAACCACAAGGGTATTATTGTGCTTTCTTAAGTATTCAGACAGGATCTGTTCACTAGAAAGACAAAATAGTCATTTCAGTTCAGGCATTTGAGCTTGCCGTCTGCCTAATACCCAGCTGGTGCTGAGAACTATGGGTAGAAAAGATATGGTTTGCATTCAAGGACAAGGAGGTTCTGGAAGATGAAAAGTGCTAATGCATAAAAGTGAGGAAAAAGTCAGTTATAATAACGTGGCTGTGATTACACAATATTAAATCTGCTCTCAACTTTGCAAATCTGCTCTCAACTTTGCAACCTTGCCTGAAGCAAGGTAAAGACAGTAAGAAGAAAAAAAGATGTCACTGTTTGAGATGCTAAAGCATTTCTTAGTTTATACAGGACTCTGAATCACAAACTATGATGGGTAAAAAAGTGGAATAGCAAAGACAGGCCCTTATGCCTTAGGCAGGGATTTATTCATTTTTTATTTTTTGAGGAGATACTATACCTTCACTTGTGTTTTCTGCTTCTTATAAGTATGTTAAGCAAAGAAAAACCAGAAGGTCTTTTTATTTGTAATTCAAAAAGATAAACGATAGCATGTTTAAGTTATGAAAATGTTTCCGAATCTCTGCTTTCATGTCATCCCCAATGATATTTATTATCTGACTGTAAACTTTTCCAGTGAATATTCAGCATATTCAGTGTAGCAGGTAACTGTGTACATTGTCTTACTTTGTCCCCAAGTATTTCATCTGCCCTGTATCACCAGTACTAATGGATATATTCATAAAACATCCTGGAGAGACATGTCTATGGAGATATTTACACACACATATGCATACATGCACATATGTATGTCTATATATAATAGACATTAATATACACTTTATGCCACGAAAACACTAGATGTTCACTATTTTGAATATAATTTGAACATAAACTAACTAGACTGAATTTGGGACCTTGACATTAAGTACCAAATATATAAAATATTATCTAATTTATAAGTAGGAGAGTAGGACAAGTCAGTTTGCTAATTCTTTTGTTAGTATAAACAGAAACTGAAAAGAATTAATTTTAAATTATGATTGCATATACAAATATAAGCTAGAACATTATATCCCCTCAACTAGACTCTAAGCTCCTTGAGGGAAACATCTCCCAGATTCCGTTTTTCCTCCATGTCCCCTACTGCCCCTCATGATGCTAAACCCACGAGACTCAGTATTCCCATGCCTGCCCTTGGCTGCACCCTGCGATGTGCAATGACCCTTACCTGGTTGCTTGATCACCTAACGATCCAATAAAAATAGCAAAAGCATTTACTTGAGGATCACTTGTCAGGATCTCAGCAAACTTTGCAGGATGTATTCCATACCGTGACAGATTTGCATCACTCAAGACTATGACAAAATACTCATCAGCTTCTTCCTTGACGATCTCCTTGATGGCATGTTGTGTCCCCTCTAGTGTATGGTCCCCGCTCATGCAGAACTGTGAGTGGGCGTGCATTGTCTGGAGGTACGAGAAGTGCAGAACAGCCAAGGGTGAGAAGCTGGTTTTCACACAAATGTGAAATGTTTCTTACTGACCATTACAATGCGTAAATTCCAATCATCACAGCTGTGCAGTAAGTTCTGAGTGAGTTTGATGCAATTTGCACATGACAGTGACAGCAAGACATGGTGATATAGTTGGCAGACTTATATTAGAAACAAGAAATGGTCCAAAACTCTCATAGCTGCTACTTTTAAAATTCAAACTTCCACTTAAAGTGGGAACTTGTAAGAAAATACAAAAACTCAGTATCATAATTGAGGATGGGTGTGATACAGGAGAAAAATAAGGAACAGTTTAAGTTTCTAGTAAACAGTTGCACTGTAATTTTAAACGCTATACTGACGTCAGTTGCAATGGAGGAAATCTGGTTGAAAATCACGATGAGTGTATGCTTTTATCACAGATTTAAGCATGTGAAATTGAGTTTATCATTAGAAAATATTAAGCGATACACAAAATTGGGGCTAGAGAGCACTCTAAAAGGAATTATTCTTTTCCATATACTTAACATGTAGGACATAAGAGGAGATCTACGTTATAGAATCTTAATGCAAAACTGAGATGTACAATCTCAATCCAATATTGACTACTCTGAAAAGGTCTAGGCAGCAAATTAAAATTTGGATGATGTAGGAAAGGATTTTAAGCAAGAGGGGTACTGTGTTTCTCTGTTTAACGCCTGAACGTTTATGAAACAGAAAGTCTTTTCTTTTCCAATTTTTTTAGTCTTTACCTAATCTGATAGAATTTTTCACAGTATAGAGGTAACTGAATAATTTACCTTCAGGATTTCTAGTCTCTGCTTGTTGTCCTTTGGGATTTTGTCAAGTGGAACGAGGCCAATGTGGTAGCCATCTCCAGAGTGTCCAGTGATGTCATACTGCATGCAAGAGAATCCGAGAGTTAGACGCCTCTGTCCACTTTAAAACTATCATTCGGTCATAAATCTCCAGCTATTTGGGCTGTTAATTATCCAAATTGCTCAGCATTTAGCCACAGAAAATGGAGAGAGACAGATATGTGTTTATCAACAAAGGCAAACAAATTCTACATTCATTCATTTCAGATCCATCTTCTTTTCTCTGGTCTCTGTGACAGAAGAAAGTATTCAAGCTACTCTGGATTCCATTCCATAACTTTCAGGAGAGTCTTTTTTTTTTCAACCATCCCACACACTGATTGGGAAGAATTCTACGGTGGTCCTTAAGCTCCCAGCTCCCAGAACGCCAGCTCTTTATAACTCTCTATAAGTGTGGGCAGGACCTTAAATAAGATGGGCTATCACTTGTGATTATGTTTATTTATATGGCAAAAGGAATTTGACAAATGTGATTAAGTTTATTTGATTTTGAGTTAATCAGAAGGAAGATGAACTGGGAGAGCCTAATGTAATCACACAAGCCCTTTAAAAGCAGACACTTACTCCACCCCCCACCCCAGCTAGTGACAGAAGAGGAAGACAATTTGAAGTGTGAGGGAAGGGAACCATGGATAAGAGCTTAAGAGTAATATCTAGAAGCTGAGAGCAACACTGGTTGAGAGCAGAAAGGGAGACAGGAACCTCAGTCCTACAACCACAAGGAATTGTTTTCCTCTGACAAGTGAGATTTGCAAGCAGATCCTTCCCCAGAGCCTCCAGGATGGAACCCAGTGCTGCTGACATAGACTTCAGCCTTGTAAGGCCTTAAGCAAAGACCTCAGCTGAGCTTGTCTGGACCTCCTAAAAACAGAACTATGAATCATTGAATGGGTATTGTAAACTGCTATGTTTGTGGTAATTTGCTATGCAACAATAGAAAACTAATAGGGTACATATAGTTTCCTTCTATTCACAAAAGAAACACACTGTAGAGGTTCATTATAGAAATTACAGAAAAGTGCAAGAAAGAAAGTAAAAATGACCCATAATCCCATTAAACATAGCCTTTGGTAATATTTTTTTGGTAGAAGCTCCTAGGCTTTTATTCCTCTTAATGTATGTGTAAGAGGTTGCACATTCACGTACACACACATCTACATCAATATAATCTCCCCAAGCTAGCTGACAAAACCAGCCCACAATGTAACTGAAGCCATCATATTTAAAATGAAAAGTAGACAAATACTTGTTGAATTTTATATTATGTAAAAACAGAAAGCCAGAAGGGGAGAGTCACCTGGGGAAATGAGATCCACCCCGACATGCTGAAATGGCGCACTGGGGAGAGCCGACTGGAGAGGAAGACCTCGCAGGCACCACCACGACAGGGCCAGCGGAGCCCCACGTAAGATGTTCAAATCTTTACAAGGTACAGCTGGCTGCAAACTGTTATGTAAAATATGCTCTCAGTTCCTACTCTGATGGTAACCTGGGAAGCCAGGGTCAAATTTCAAACGTTTGGGTTGCTTAAGGCTTTAGGCTGGAGTTCAGTAGTACGGTCAGTCCTTGCCTCTGACCTGTCCCTTGGTCCCTAGGACCATGGGTGCTTACAGCATTGGTATCTGCCCCAGGGAGACAGACCTAGGAAAGAGGCTCAGGCAGCATCTGGAAGCAATGTGGGGGTCCAGGGTAGTTGGAGATCCTGGCTTCTAGGAGCATGCCCTACAAACAGACTCTCAGTAGAATGGTCTCCCTGCCCTGTGGTGCCGCCTAGTGAGGCAGGAGCACAGGACGTATCAGGCTGACTGGGAAAGTAGGCATGACCTGTTAATTACAAAATGCCAGGCACCTGCGCAGAACAGTTCCAAAGCCCTGTACACCTGGGCTTCTCTGGCGAACTCCAGCAGGTTTTTGATAGGATGACCCAAACCTGGCACCAGCCCGAGGAGGGGAAATACAGAAAGACCTGGACACTGAGCTTTCTGCTACTACGTTCTCTCAAGGTAGCCGGCTCTTCTTCTGTACAGTGTATGTATTTTCCTACTTTTACTTGCTCCAAACTCACTCTGTAGAGCTTGTTTCTTTTCTCACCTTTAATAAATGTAAAGCCTTGCTACTACATGCGCTTTGTTCAGGACAGAAAGAACGCAGAAGCCACCTCTGGAAGGAGACTCTAGCACCCAAAACTGCTAACACTGGGAGGAGAATGGTCAGAGGAGGCCAGAATGGGGCAGAAGGTTGGAAAATCACTTTACACCTGGTTTTAAGTGGTTTTTCCTTGTTTATTTTTTTGAGACAGTATGTAGTTCAGACTGGCCTTGAACTTACTATGTAGCCCTGGCTGGCCTAGAACTCACAGCGATCCTCCTGCCTCAGCCTCCACAGGGCTGGGATTACAGGTATGCACCACCACACCTGGCTCTATTTTTTTTTTTTTTTAATACAAAGGATGATACAAAAGAATTGTGGGAAATATTTACCAATACATTATCCTAACACACTAATACATTACCTTAAGGATGTAACATTCTCTTTGAATGATAAAAATATTTTTAGTGCAGTTTGCTACTAATATAATGAAAAGGTAACGAATAAAAATGGAAAACTAAAAGCTCTGGAAGATTGTCACGTGCAGGAAATGACGAGCTGTAGCAGTGTCCAAGTGGATCCCCCGGTGTCCAGCGTTAGGACTGGCCGGGACATGGAAAGAGCCCGTGTGATTCTTCCCCAGGTGCCCACCCTGACCACACAGATTTGACACAGGTTGTACAGGACCTGTTTGTAGCCACACGGAAAGCTTTCTTGAGAAGGTGCTGGCAGGCTGCTCTGATGACAGGGCAGGTGAAGTCCTCTGTGAAACTGGGTCTTATGCAAGAGGAAAGATCAGTTTCCAAAAAAAAGTAGGTTTTCATGCTGGGGGGTGGCTATGAACTGGTTTGACTTTTTCCTCCCTGTTAACTGATGGTTTGAGCTCTCACTAGTCAGATGATAATGGATGAGACTCCACAAATCTCTGACCATGTGATCTGTTCACAGGGTCAACACAACTAGTTCTTGCAAGGATAAAAGTTTCTAGGAAATTATTAAATAGCAATCAAATAACCTACCGGATGTTCAAAACAGATACTGGATGATAACAATCTGATAGCAACTGTTTGTCTATCATTTCATTGGTAAATATATCTAGTTACCATTTCATGATTTGCTTAGGAGAAACAAAAGTATACTACACTTTTTCGGGTAGCAAGATACAGATAGGTAGGCTGCAAAAATCCTTTTCTTCCTTTCCTCCCTCCTTCCCATTCTTTTCTCCATTACTTCTGTTCTTGTCTTATGGTAAGGAAAGTGCCATTTGCAGAGATCAGCCTAAGTCTGTGTTTAGTTGGTGTTGCAAAGGCTTGGGAGGAGCCTGGAAGGAAGGATGAGGCCTTAAAAATGGTTTACATGCTCTGGTTTTTCATATTCCAGGTGCACTTGGGGATTATTCTGTGCCCAAGTAAATAATATGCTTGAAAGGGATCCAAAATACATGCAGCAGTGAGGCAGCCCCCGGTGCTCCTGCAGATCATTTTAAGCTTCCTTTCAAAATAATATTCATTATCGTAATAATCTAGAGTTTGCTATTGGAGGAAGCCAATATGTTTAACACACTATATTTTGCTAATTAGAAACATTGCTTGGGTTCAAGGAAAATGTACACAAACTCATTCATTTTCACTCTTTAACTCCTGACTACTGTTCATTCAGTCTAGTTCCTGCCAAGATCGATGTGAGATCAGACTTGACAGGGCTTCGAGTGTGCTTCCATGGAACAGCCAGAGGAGTCAACACACAGGAGTCTCACTGTCATCATCCACCGCCTGACATTTTGATCAGAACCTTTCTGAGTAGCGAACAATTTTTATGATCATGATTTCCTGGCAGAGTATCTCTGAAATTTTGGGGGCGTCTTACATGTAACACTCAACATCAATGTTAAACCACAGCAGAATAAAATCTCAACTACAGAAGAAACCTTCTAATATTTCTTTGCTTTAGAAATTTGTTTAAATGTCCATTTGCTAGATTTGCTTTTAGAATTTCATTCCTGGAGAGAAAGGTACAATAAATGAAAACAAATGTGAAGTTTTGGTTAAGACCTGCAGATTTATTGTCAAACAAGGATGATTTATGATATTTGGAATGCAAAGAAAACTGTACTTTAACCAAAGAGGTATTGGCATTTTTATAAATAAGGCTTGTATTTAAATCTGTTATGAAGGATATTCATTTGCTGGCTTTGGAAGAGGCTAGTTTTATTATCTATCCACATTATAAGCTGGTATGAGGCAATCCCCCGAGACTATTTCTGAAGACTGACTGAAAACATACGGAAGTTTAACTGTGTTCTAAAATCCAGATATACCCTTCCAAAACAGCACTGCTGACTGTGGGCAGCAATGAGTTAGAAGATAAATGTATGATTTAAAAGGTCAAGGAAAGTGCCAAGGAGCCCCAGGGTGTTAGTTAATAATCTATGGTTTTACCCAGCTACCTTTTCTTCACGTAACAGAAGACAATGTAAAAGGAAACATGTTCTCAAAGGTCAAGGATTTTAGACATGTCTCTGACATTTAACAGGCTTTTTAAATGTAGAGCAAGTCATTAAACTTCTCTAAACTCTTTTCCACTTTGTAAGTGATGCTGGTTTAGATGACCTCTAACATTGTAAATCACTTGACCCCTCTCACAAATAGGGATAATCTCCGATTTACTACTTCCCAGGACCCCCAGCGAGGACAACACATTTAATGACTATGATGTTCAACGTTTGTATAGAGCACACACTACAGGCTTCAAAGCATATCTCATTTCAGTTCTCTGTATAACCTTTGGTGTTAGCATCTATTTCAGAAACGAAGAACTGACACTTGGAAAGACTAATGGACTTTCTTAAGGCCATAACTTTAGTGTTGGCAGAGGTGGAAAACAAACTCAGGTAATCTGACTCTAAACCAGTGTTTTCATAATAGAGAAACAGTCACTCCCCCAATTGTTCCTTTATCTCTACTTGAGCTTTCTGCATGGTGGGCCTGACCAATACTTCACATCAACTATTGAGTCAATTCAGAACGCCTGTTGTTTAACTTTGCATAGATTCTGAAAAGCATCTGTGGTCCTATCTCTTTGCAGCAGTAAGAATTTATTCAATGTCAGAGCCTGCTTGGATGATTGGTATTCATTTTTAAACCTAGGAAACACTCCTCTGCACTGGGGAAGGGTAATTATAGACACTGAACTAAGTTCATGATGCAATGACTTTTTCCAGCAGGTGTTGGTTTGTGAGTCACACCTTTCTATGTCCTCCTAAGAGTTAGCTCAGCTTTCTGACCAAATTATATTTGAGAAAACTATGTCTATTGTTTAAATTATTTATTTCTTTCAATGGTGGGATCCTGAGAGAAGTTAGATATGTAAATGATATATTAGCTCCTGAATTATAGTTTTCTTTAAAAAAAAAATACTAATTAGGTAGAAACAAAATGGCTGCAAAAATAAGGTGAAAACAACTAAGAAAGGACTCGGAATTCTTGGATTTTCACAGTCTAGATGTGCAACACTGGGCAAAGTACTTAACCTCTTTGAATCTTGGTTTTAGCATCTGTGAAAGAGAGGCCGGAGAAAGTAATTTCCAAAGTCACTGTCATTGCTGCCTCCACAATTCTATGAAAATTCAATAGTATATCCAAGAAGCAGAATGAAAAACCACCTTTCTTTGCTTTAAAGCACCTATGTCTGTGCTCACCTCAAAAGAGATGTGAAGTCATCTAAGTCATCTAAATGAGTTAAAGATACTGGTATCTTTTCCAAAAAGAAATTCTTGTAAGAAATAGTAATCCAGTACTGGTCCCAGAATAGAGGTTTTCTAACTCTTTCCTTTGAACAGGTTTTAGTCATGGAATGATGTCTCCAAATGAATTATGGTAGAAAATCCCACTTTATTAAACATCAAGCGATATCAGTATGAATGGCATTGGTTTAGTTGAACTGGGGTTGGAGGGAGATGGGATAAAAGTGCTGCCTACTCCTCTGAACCCAAAAAAATAAAGTCTTCAGAGGTTCTTTGTTATACTATTATAGAGCGGTTTTAGAACACTGTATGGTTTATATGTCTTCACAGAAACAGTATCATTGATATCCTCTTTTTCCCCAAAGTTCCATTTCTGAACAACCAAATAAATCTGTTTTCTGGTGGCACTATTTGAATGCTTGGTAAAGAAACAGTGGTCAAACTTTTGGTGCTATTACATACTTTGAAGAAAAAAAAAATATAAGGCATTAAGAAGTCTTTAGAAGGAGGTCTATTTTAAGATGACAGTGAACACATTCTCAGAGGTGTGAAAAAATCATGAATAACAAACTGGAATAAAGGGAAAGGAAAAAATCTTCCTGACTTACATAACATGGCTCATATAATTAGTATTCTGCCTCTCACCATAATGTTTAAGTGCTACATGAACATTAAAAATTACTCTCAGATTAGGAGAATTTGTGCTGGTTATAAGCAAATAATGTTGCTTTTGTCTTACATGACAATGACTGCTGTGCTTGGGAATAGCCGAATTCCGTTGGTAGAATGATTATGAGAAACTTTAAAAACTCCAAATGGCTTAGAAATATGTCTTACCACTGAATTACCTTCCTTCTCAGTCAGCCTGGCTCAGGGCCCCTGTGGTTTGGCATGGGCCAAGCTAATGTAGAATGAAAAGAAGAAGCAGATTCCAGTGGGCCTCCCGAACCCAGGCTGTGCCGACCCCCAGCTCGCAGCTGAGCCCACGCCAAACGAAACACAGAACGGACTCCGAGGAGGCGAGGGGTGTCTGATCACCACACAGGCCAGGGGCTTCTGAAAGAGTCAAGCAAATATAGACTCGATGCCTTCACAGCCCGAGGACAGCAGTAAAAGATGATGTGAAGAACCATCTGGAACTGGGGCTGGAGAGTCTCAGATCGCTGTTAAATTCCTAACGACACCACATGTGATGTCATCCTTGCCTGAAACATAAATTTGTCACTAAGAGCTCCTCAAACTGTCATCTGTTCATGTGTCACTTTATTTTTGTCAGTAAATTACACCCTTTTGTTAGCTAGTCCTTGCACTCTTTTACACCCTTTTGTTAGCTAGTCCTTGCACCTCTTTTACAAACGAGAAAATGAAAGTAGAGAGATTGAATTGAATAGGACCACGTAACAGATGGATATAGAACAAAGCCCTCTGTACATAGCCACCAATGCTATGCATCAACTATCTCTGAGAAGAGACCGGGAATCCATCAGCAGCAGTCGGTAGCAGAGTGGGGGTTAGGGACTGAGCGGGGACAGGCAGAGCCTCATCCTTCATTCTCCTTCCTTCTGTACCTTGTACACTTGGTACTTGGTGCCCATTCCTCTACTCCAAAACATGCGACTGTAAAAAGGAAAACCTCTCAACACATGTAAGTAGCTCCATCTCATCTCCTCTGACCTCCTCAGAGGAAGCCTGGGGAGCCCTAGCAGGAAGGGTGGTCTGCGGCCACTCAAACTGGACACATGTTGTCAGGGTGGTAGGAAGAAGATGTGTCTCCAATGTGCCATTGTGGAGGGAAGGCCTGTTAGTGCTCTGAACGAGAGTGGGTATTGTGAGAAGCAAAAATCTGAAGGTTTTTAGATGCTAGGTGGATACAGTTCCGTGTGCTGACAATGGATGACTGGTCATCCATGGCTCAAGTGATTTAAGAAATTTTACTCTACCACATACTGGAAAGGACCTAAAATATTTAAAAACAGATATTTTCCATATTTTCTCTTGATCCATAAAACAGTAAAATTTAAAAGCCAAAACAAATTTACATATGAGGTAGAGAGGGTCAAGGGAAAGAAAAAGCTGAATACCCACCTTTAGGCCACGAGCTATAACAAAATCTTCAGAGTTGGTCTTTGGTTTTGGTTATAGCTTCTTGGTAACTAGGACCAAGAGGGCATCTTGAAGCGTGCCCAGGTTTTCCCTAGTCACAAGGGGAGACGCATTCTACTTCTTCAAGAGAGACAGCCCTACCACAAAGAGTCTGTATCTTATTTGTCTTAGAATTCTGTACATATGCAGAGACTGGCACCCGAAGAATTCACTGCCAAAAGCTGCCCTTTCCCTACCACTTAATTCTGGAAGGAGTTTCTCACATAGAACTTCCTACAAGGGAGCCTGAGAGAGTTAGTGGCTGGGATCATTAGTAACAAGCTGAAGTGAGGGAAGGGATGGGTTTTATGTCTGTTTCTTACTGTACGCAGCATAACACCCGACTCAGGTGAGGAACAGGAAGGGGGAAGCCTAAACCAAAATATGAAGTTGCTTATTCCTGACAGATATGTTTGATCCACAATAAAATCTAGGGTACCTATGGATAGACTGCATGTCCTTTACACACACTGACACTCCTGTCCGTACACACACCATTTCTGTCCATGGAATGTTTGACAATGTCACATGCCATGTGACTGTGTTCAAACTTATTTGCTCTGGTAAGGGGCAGGGTGCAGATGCCCTCTGTGGCCGATTCGTATCTCATGTTGGGTTACAACTCAGCGGTGTGGGAATCCCATCTCTACGTTCAGAGCTCTGAGATGGAGGCTGTGTAGCGAGATGAGCAAGAGCAAAATGGAAACAGTTTAAATGAGAGGCTGCTGCTCTCCCAGAGTGTCATCTTCACTGCCAGCCGGGGGAACATAGGTGAGTGTGTAACCCTTGCCCACATGGAAAGGGAAGGCGAGGCAGAGAAGAGCACACTTGGTAGTTTTGTTCAAGCTTTGGATGGCTGCCTGGCTGGAGACAGGGCAGCAGTGGTGGGTACAGGGCATTAAGATGAGGAATATAGTTCTCATGGAATATACACAACTATCCTCTCTGTATTCTCTTTGGAATATCCTTCTTTCAAGGTCTGATGTAGTCTAGTAAAGTGGCCTTGTAGTAGCTGATGCCTTAAACATAGTAGTTTAAAAATAATGTGGAAAGAAGAAACCCTTACAAGAGGCTCTGAGAAATCTTGGAACACACTGGGACACTTCTAAGTGGCTGTTCTTTCTTCCTTAATTTTATGGTTAATGTACAACTGTAAAGTAAAGTGCAGGGCTTTCTCCTGTAGTAATCAGAGGTAGTGGTCCTTTAAATTGTGGTATTATTAGAGCACATGAAACAAAAAGCTCACTTTGTCTGCACTGAAAAGGAGAGCTGGGAGAGGGTGGCGGTTTCTGCCTGCTGACAGAGGCTGCATCACCTGTCTGTTGTTAGGTCCTAACTTAGGGCTCTCTCCTGGGCAGGGATGGCTGACCATGCCTCTCACCATCCAGAGTTCACGCCATTACCTTGAACTTCTCCTCATAGTTCTCAAAGGCTTCCATGACCATGCACACGGCCTCCATGGAGCGCTCCAGCCGGCCGTCCACGCCGTTGAAGCGGTACATGCTGCCAGACACATCCACCACCAGGCGCAGACGCTTGGGCTTCTGCTGTGGGCTGCCCAGCTGAGGGAGAGAAGGACAGCACGTCTGTTAACCCCCGGTGGCTGCAGTCTGGGCACTCTCACACAGCTGCAGGTGCCGGCCACGAGGCTTAGCCCTTTCTGGTGCCATCCTGGGAGGTGCAGAGGTGGCTACAGATTGCATTTCAGTGAAGTGGAATTCGAGACTTGTGCTGGTAGTCAGGGCCAGATGGAAAAGATTTGCTTTGGAATATAGTTCTTTCAAGGTCCAGTGTAGTCTAGTAAAGTGGCCTTGTAGCGGCTGATGCCTTAAACATAGTACAATGTTTAAAAATAATAATCTGGAAAGACAGAAACACCAACATGTCATTTTTACTCTGTGTCTCTGAGTCAGTGATTCTCGCAAGTTTGTGTGACTTTGGAGGGAAGCCTATATCAATTTTACTTGTACCTGTTATGCAGTCACTTGAAAATCGTTTTCCACATAGGCTGTAAAAAATGTTAGATTTCTAAAACAAGGTTATTGGAGAGGGCATTGCACAAAGAACTTAAGGAAAATATTTTTACAATGTCTTTGGTCTGTAGTAAGCTTTCAGTTTTCTTTTTAGTTACTGAACTGCTTCTTTTTTTTTTTTCTTGGCAGTTAAAACATGAAAGTGGTATCAGTTTGCTTGCTGGCACAACTATCAATTAGAATGTAAAACTCAGGAGGATCCATTTTGATTTTGCACTCCTACCTGCTGTGTATAGAACTTAAGAAAAGTCTGTCAGTTTCACCGACAAAACAAAAAAAAATTACAGATTATTCTGTCATTATATAGTTGCTGACATGCATGAAAAATAGTGAGCAGAGCCAGTAATTGCAGGAAAGTGCTGCGGGTATTAGAGGGTAATGGTTTGAGGAAAATTCAGCACATTTCTGAAAAACTTGTTGAGTTCTCCCAGCAGTGCCACATGTTCCCATGACGACTCACGATTTCTGATGGATCCAAACACACTTGTCCACCACAGTGGGTCAGGAAAGAGAGCAGCTGACTCACACAATGACGTGGAAACAAGAGCTCCCTGAATGGCCACCAGACCCTCGCTGAGGAAACACTGAAATAGAGCAACTGTCCCTGTCCTGGCCAGTCACCGCGTCCCCAGCACTCAGCGGCTACTTGGCAAGTCTGGGTACTAAGAGCTACAAAACGGGGGCTGGGGATTTAGCTCAGCGGCAAAAGCGCCTGCCTGGCAAGCGCAAGGTCGTGAGTTTGGTTCCCAGTACCGGAGAAACACCAAAAAAAAAAAGAGCTACAAGACATCACTGAGCTGTCCAAAGGACTCAATATTTCACTCTTTTGCAAAAGGACAGCAAATCTTTTAAAAGTATGGCTGTCTATTACCTTACATCAACTAGAGTTATTTAAGGGATAATTTCTCTTTCCTAAAATTTTCTTAAATCATACGATTTTAAAGTTACTCAGTGACATACGAGTTTAAAGTTACTAAACAGTAGAAGAACACCACGGTTGCTTTACTGTGGTCACTTAAGGAATCCTCTGGAAGTCACAGACAACAAGGTGCCTTCAGTCCCCTCCCAGCCCCCCAGTGCACTGGCTTTGTGTTTGGGGAGTAGATGTCTATGGGCCACATCGCAGCTCTCGTAGCTGCCTGCTTCCAGAAGGTTCTCCCAGTGGGAGGCACCGGTGGATCACAGGCAGAGGTTGGGTTATTTGTTCCTTTAGCTTCTTCTCTGCTGGAACCTGAGGTGGGCTCTCCCTCTACCGAAGGTCAGCACTTCATGAGTTACCTTTTCTAGGTTTCAGGGTGTCCTGCTCTTCCCTGCTAGATCTTGGTAGAGTGAGACCCTGCTGTTGCTAGCACTGAATGCTTTGGACTTTCCTAAACCCCGCCCCTACCTTTGTAAATAGTCTGTCTTGACTGTTCCTTAAATTAGGCAGTTTGAGTGTACAAGATGATTCTTGCCAAAGCCTTCATTTGTCTAACAAATAGTGTAATGTTTATGTTCTCTCTCCCTCTCCTTCTTTCATCTCCTAGGCTTCCATACTCAGGATTTGTGGTGTCGGGCATAACTCAAGAAACGTATTTCTGTAAAGAAGGTTCAACTGTGCAGACCCAAGGCCACTAGTGCATTACTTACTTGCGGCTCCAGCTCACCCCGACGTTTGTAGATGGCCTTTTCTCCAGTCAGCCCTTCGATGATCTTGGCATCATCTAGCTCCCCAGTCGCTTGGTGTCTTAGCCACTGTCTTTCTTTACCTTTCGCCTACAATGACACAGAAACCCATACAAATGAGTCTTTAATTAGTCCTGCAGGATCTTTGACGCACTGTATTTGAATAACAGGACACATACCAGAGTTGTTTTCAGTAAGTGATGGTTTTGCATGAACTCAGTCACATAAATGGACTACTTTCTGCTCTGGTGATGAAGAAATGTCCTTTGTGTGGGTTCTGTCTGTTTTAACTGTATTAACATATGGGACAATAAAGCGAACTCACTTGAAGGACACATGAACAGGAAGACAATACGCAAATAAACCCCTGGAGAAAAGTTCAATATCTGGAAATGTAATGATAGTGCACTTTGTACGGATTTTCTGTCACAGTGCTTCTGGAAAATTCATTAGGCAAAAAAATAACCAGGTTGAACTTGTTAACATTGTCTGCAAGCCCAGAGAAAATGTGATCTTCAGAACTCTTTCTTTGGGAAAGGACTTTGCTACTCCAGTCCTCTGTGATTTAGTGTGCAAATGGAAACAACTATACGCACGAGTATGTGGACATTTTGTACACCACGTGTTTCTCTGCTCTTCTGTATTCAAAAATCTTCTGCACTGCTTTCCCATATCTATATAATATTTTGCCACAATAATTTACAATCATTATCAGGTAGACTGAGGGGATAATTAAACGATAAAGAACTGTAACATCCCAATCAGAGCATGTTTATCACAGCGAATGACTATATTTACATTAAGACCTGAGAAAAATAGCTAAAATATTTTTATGCATGCAAACAGGATTATAAGATACTGTATATTTTGTTTCCACAAACACAAAAATATGGGAGGTTGGTGGAATTATCATTAGTATTTTAGCATTTTATAGTTTATATTTTTTTCTATTACTATAGAATGGGATTACTAGAGGATGGGATTTAAATTGATTTCTACCACAGTTGTAATCTGCATTTAAAAAAAACCCCACAAAATTACTTAATGTATAGCTACTGCAGTAGTGAAAGCACAACTAGTTATTGGAATTAATTAACCCATGTGACATCTAGTAAGATTGGGTAAGGAGTCCCCAGGGTCATTGTCTTGTCAATGTGTTTATGAAACTTAAAAAAGTCAATGCTTAACAATTACAATGGCACATCTGTTACCTAACATGTGATACAATTTCATCCAATACCAATCCCATATTCCTTTTAAACTCAGCTCAAGTATTCAACTTCCAAGTTGCTTTGAAACATTACTACTATGTTCTCTTTTACTTCCTTTATTCTTTATTTTCCCAGCTAACTATTATGTGAGAGTCACCTATGAAAGGCATTAGAAGTCACTCCCCAGCACGACACCTTCAAGAATCACAGAATTTCAGGACTGGAGGGTAGCTAAATGTTACCCAGAACAGCATTTCCCAGCATAAATTATCCTGAAAGCCTGGGGAATTATCCATTCCAGACACCAGGAATGACAGGAAAGAGGAAATAGGAGTTGGATCCCAACCACTAGTACAAGGAAAGAGGCCTGAGAAGGATAGCACTGTGTGGTCGAGGATGTCTGCCTAATCCATGAACCAGTAGGAAAGGATTCTAGAAGATGATATTCATCCCTCTTCCTACCCCACCTGTATCTGTGTATCTCAGCAAGTTTTACATGATAGCAGCTACTCTAATATGCCACAATTTCTCTGTGAGATCATGGGGTTCTTGCCAAGAACATGCATCTGGGAAGAACATTCCAAAGGGGCACATACCATGTACCAGGAGTTGACTTCCCACTAAAATTAACATCTTTACATTGATGACTAAGGAGGTTCCGTCTTTTATTTCATATTTACATTAATATATCTGTATTCAGTGATAATTCTGATAAAGAACAGTTATCCTTATTATATAAAGAACTCTTAAAACAGTTAAAAAATATCAAAAAATGGGCAGAAGACTCCAGCAGGTATCTCATTAAAGATATACTGATGGCAAATGTGTCTATAAAAAGATGCTTAATATCATATGTTATCAGGCAATTTCAAATTCCAACAAGTATGCTATATCACTACACATGCATTAGAATGGCCACAATCCAAAGCTCTGATCAATCTAACAAAAGAGGTAAAAGATCTATTCAATGAAAACTATAGTACTTTGAAAAAAGAGATTCAAGAGGATTTCAATAAATGGAAGAACATTCCTTGCTCACAGATAGGAAGATCTAACACTGTGAAAATGGCCATACTACCAAAACTGTTGTACAGATTCAGCACAATTACCATTAAACTACAATTAGCATACCTCAAAGATCCACAGACAACATTCCTTAAATTCATCTGGAACCAGAAGAGACCCAAAATAGCAAAAGCAATCCTGGGCTACAAGGAGAGTCAGGTGGAATCACAATCCCTGACCTGAAATTATACTATAAAGCTACTGTCATAAAATCAACAAGGTACTGGCTAAAAAACAGACCAGAGGGTCAAAGGAACAGACTGGAAGGAACAGGCACAACCACAAAACACTCAGCCACCTAATCTTTGACAAAGGGGCCAAATAAACTCACTGGAAGAAAGATAGCCTCTTTAATAAATGGTGCTGAAAAATTGGCTTGCCACCTGCCAAAGACTGAAAATAGACCCAAGTCTATCACTGTGCACCAAGCTAAAGTCAAAATGGATGACAGATCTCAACATTAAAACAGAAACACTAAATCTATTGGAAAAGAAAGTAGGTAAAAATCTTGAAGACATAGGGGTAGGCAAAGAGTTTATGAACAAAAACCAAGCTGCATGTGAAATACTTCCAAGAATCAACAACTAGGATCTCATCCTACTGAAAAGTTTCTGCACATCTAAAGAAATCACCAGCTGAGTAAAAAGAAAACCCACAAATTGGGAAAAAATTTTAGCTGAATGTCCCTTGGACAAAAGTCTTCTATCTAGAACATATAAAGAATTAAAAAACATCAGCCCCCACAAACTCAAAGACCCAATCCAAAAATGGGCAGCTGAGATGAATACAAACTTCTCAAATAAAGAAATACAAATGGCAAATAAATACATGAGAAAATGTTCCACATCATTAGTCACTTGAGAAATGCAAACTAAAACACTGAGATTTCATCTCATCCCAGTAAGAATGGCTATCATTAAGCAATCAACCAATAACAAATGCTGGTTAGGCTGTGGAGAAATAGGAACTCTACTCCACTGCTGGTGGGAATGCAGACTGGTGAAACCACTGTGGAAATCAGTTTAGAGATTCCTCAGCAAATTAGGTGTAGAGGTCCCATTCAACCCAGCTATCCCCTTCTGGGTATTTTCCCAGAAGATCTGAAAGCATCATATCATAATGATATATGTGCACCCATGTTTACAGCAGTGCAATTTGTAATTGCTAAATTGTGGAAGCAACCCAAATGCCCATCCACTGAGGAATGGATAAAAAAATTGTGGTACTTTTATATAATGGAATATTAGTCAGGTGTACAGAAAGATAAACTCAAGACTTTCATAGGTAAATGGTCACAACTAGAGACCATACTTATAAGTGAAATAAATCACACCTCCATGTGTAAGCAACATATTGTCTCACTAGAGTGAATAAAAATTAGGAGGTATGACAGACATTGTGAAATGAAAGGAAAATGCTCAAAGATAAAGAGCAACTGGGATGAGGGAACAGAGAAAAGAAAGAAGGGAAAATTATGCATGTATGTATGTGCAGGATAGCTAACATAGTTGTACTACTGACTTCTATCACTATACTGAAAGGAACAGTTAATGATTACTTATTTGATCAATCTTGCATGTCTCTATTTGTTTTCCTGAGAAACCACTTTGAAGATATCAATACATAATACAACAGCCATTGTTAATTTCCTACCATTTTGTCTGTAACTCTGTATTGCGTGTATTGTCCTTATGTTGTTTTGTAAAAGGATGTCTGTTTGTTAATATGTTTTCCTTCTTTTATTCTTAAAATAAATTAAAACAAAACAAAACAAAACAAAAAAAACCCAAAACTCTGACAACACCAAATGCTGACTAGAATGTAAACAACAGAAACTCTCACCACTCTTGGGAATTAAAAATGCTACAGCCACTTTGGAAGACAGTTTAATAATTTCTTACAAAACAAAACATAGTCTTACCGTACAATCCAGCCATTGTGCACCATAATTAATACTTATACAAATGAGTTAAAAATTTAAGTCTACACAAAAATCTGCATATGTTGTTTATAACAGTTCCACACATAATTGCCAAAACTTAGATGCAACTATGATGTTTTTCAGTAGGTGAATGGATAACCTGTTCCATCCTGACAATGGAATATTATCCAGCACTAAAAAGAATGAACTAGTAAATTTATTTATAAAGATCACACTGTAATAAAGTTATCTAGAGTAATTATGCTTCACTGTTTTAGCTATTCCTGTTTTTGACTATACTAAGAAATTTACAATTTACCAGGAGAATAAGTTATTATTTTACCATCTTTAGTAGATTTTTAAAATAGAAGTTTTATTGGTTAGCTCTAGTTATCAACTTTCAAAGCTAGTTTAATGTAAGGCAGCCCTTTAACACCATAAAATGGGAAAACATTAATTCCTTGTGGAAGGATTGTGCAATCCTGACTTACTGATATTAATTCCTCATCAGCATTAGAGTCCAGAAGTCAGTATGACAGCCAAAAAGCACCCAAAGGGAATGACATGTGGCATGGATCTGGGATGCGGAGGGCAGGTAGCAGAGTGATGTAGAGCAGTAAGTGCTAAGACCTAGTCCAGCTTTGTTACAGGAGTCCAACAGCACTGTGGAGTTTTTCTTTTGGTATCCATGCTACTAACTAACACTTCGTAAAAATGTCAAAAATGGTTCCTGTTTAGGACATGTGTTCCGTATTGCCCTTGGTAAGCTGGGTACAGAATTTACAATATGATCCTCTTTACCTCCGCGCTTACACTGATTATTGTGCTTAAGTACCATCTAGCATGAAGACTGTTACCACTACACATGCTAAAAAGAAAAGGACTTAGCAAAATTTGCTCTGTGAGTGAAGGAGAAGTATATGCTTTTTTTCCCCAATAAATCTGCAACCCTTTTCTTGCTCTTTTTGGTCAGTCTTCAAATTCAAGTATAATGTTATAAAGTCCATACATTTTAAGTACAGATCCGAATCAACTGTTAAGAAGTGAACTCAGAATTTTAACCACCCACACCTCCAAAATGTCCCAGGGCCTTTTTCTGGACTTTACTTTCCTACTCCAAAGGCAGCCCCTATTCCAAACTCTCTGTTCACTGAATAAGTCTGCCTATTTATAGAAATGGAATCATACAATACATATTCTTTGGTCTCTGGCTTTGCTCGGCGTTATCCCTGTGAGAGGCTTGCACTATGGTAGGCAGCAATATTTTGTTCTCTTTCATGGCTGCAGCAGTATTCTACTGTATGATTTTCACAACTGATCATTTCTATAATTCTGTTGTTTTCAGTTTTGGGCTATTATGAGTAATATCATCATGAACATGCCCATGTCTTTTGGAACAAATATATATTTTTGTTGGGTGGAAGCACTGGGTTACAGAGTATGGATATGTTCAGCTTCAGTGGAAAATGTATCAATTTCTCAAAGTGGGTTTTCCATTTTGCATTTCCATAAGCAATGTCCAAGGGTTTCATTTACTTAATATCCTCACCAACATCTGATATTGACAGTTTAAAGGTTTTTTTTTTCCCGACATTCTGGTGGGTGTATAGTATGCTCCCTTCATTTTTATTCCCAGATAAATGTATTACTTTTGGTATAGTTTGTCTTTGATAATTTTTAGAACCATGAACCAGAGCTTTTGAGAAGCAAAAGTATGTATCAGCCTTTTAAACCAGAAATAGTGGGCACAAAGACATTTTAATAACAGTAGCACTGCTCATTAGTTCTTAAGTATGTAACTTGCAGACAAATATGGTAAGAAAATTTATTTTCTATCTCTAGCAAGCTAACACTTGTAAACTCAAAACAGGAAGAGGCCTATCAAATGGATGCTCCTGATGGCCATGGGCAAGAAGGGGAACTCTTTAAACAGTTACTAAGGTCTAAACAGAAGCACTTATTCTTTTGTACTGAGTATATAAAGACTTCTGTATTTGATGGGACTCCTTGAAGTACTTCTCGAAATAGTAAGTTCCTACTGTATTTAAATAAATGCTTTTACTTGTAACAAGGAGCCAGACATCTTCATTATATAGTCCTATTGCATGAACCAAAGTATTCTTGTAAATATGTCCATCTGTTTTGCATTACACAATAAATTCATACTAATGAGAACTCGTTATATTATATATAAAGCTAGGTTGTACTGCTAAGAAATATAAATTACAGACTTTCTAAAAAAGAAATATCATTTCAGTGCTTTCATGTAAAGAACACTTAGACTACCTGAAATGCTCAGAGAATGAGGTATTCTGGTTAATTCATTTTTTGGGAAACCTTGGTTAACCAGAAAGTGGGTGTGTGTACACACAGACACATACACAGAAACCCATCTGTAGCATTGAGGATGTTAGAATGAATAAGCTTGACCAGAATCAGTTATCTTGTGGTTTGTGATACTATCTTGTGATTTTTAGTACTGAAAGCATTCTGATTAATCAAGGCTTCTCTTGTTTGGTTATAATTTAGTAAGATATCCTTTACCTATAAACTCTACAGTCCAGACAGTTTTCTATTACTCCTTTAGAAGAAATTAGAAAGACTTAAGTAGCAATTTTTTGTAGAAAGTATGAACAGTCTATAGAATAAATCATGTGGGAAAACAGATGAATAAGTAACTGGAATCCCTGCAAAGGATTCCCAGCAAACAGTGATTTTCCTATTTCACAGCTTCCATGATTTTAACATATTATTTTATGACATTTCTCCACACTTAGTCAACACATACTTTTTATGCTACTAATCTGTTCCATTCAAAGAAAGAATATTTGCTGGATTAAGGAAAACTTTAATGTATATTTATAAATTATTAATCAGTGGTTCTCAATATTTTGACATAGCCATCAAAATATATTACTAAATATACATTAGGTTCTATACAGTGAAAGAATATTGCAAAAAAAAAAAAGAAAAAATTTGCATTTTTATTCCAAGGAGCTCTCTCTCTCCCCCCAACCCCATCTTTCACTTTCTCTGTTACTGCATTACTGGGGATGGAACCTAGGGGCACTTTACTACTGAGATACAGCACAACTCCCCATTTTTAAATTTTGAGACAAGGTCATACTAAGTTCTTCAGGCTGGTATCAAACTTGTAATCTTCATACCCCAGCCTCCTGAGTAGCTGGGACTACAGGCCTGGCCCCTTTATTCCCTGCCTTCTTTTTTTTCTTTTTTTTTTTTTTCTTTTTTTAAAGTAACATCTCATTGCAAGGGAAAAGGGTGATTTATGTACTTAACAAAGATGATTCTCATTAGAAGAGTCTGTACCCTTGGGTGCTGATAGGGAATGAAATCATTACTTTGGGTAACAGATTACTGTCATTTTGCAATATTTTTTTATGAACATGAATAATTTCAGGTCTTTCTTTCAAGAATTAAATATGCTGTATCTCAAAGGAACTGAGAGCTACACATACTGATGGTGCATCTACAATAGGCATCTTAGATTGTTTAACAAGCTCCTAGATTCTATCCCCAATAATCTGTTGTCTGTAGGTCCTTCCCATCTCAGGACAAGGCAATGGGCAACCCCACTCGTCTAGCTGTTCAGGCTGCACACCTAGGAGACATCCATGACTCCTGTTTCATTCACACCCAGTCCACTGCAGATTTCTTACTCCCGACCATCTCCATGCCTATTTCTAGTGCAGCCTATATTTGTTCCTACTCAGACCACATAGTGTCCTGTTGGTCTCCCTACTCTCACCTTTGCCCTTTAGTTACTATCTCATAGCTGATATACAATAACTGAAACCTACAATTTCAAAGAGGAAAAGGTTATTTTGCCACATAGTTTGTAGAGGTTTCAGTCCCTAGTCAGCTGGGCCCAAGGCTGTGGGGCAGAGCAGAGGGGAATAGCAGAGGTACATGACAGAGAAGAGTTGCTCCCGGCATGGCAGACAGGAAGAAGAGAGTAGGAAAGCAGTGGGGAAGGGAGATAAATCCTTCCAGGCCACAGCCTCAGTGATCCACTTCCTCTAACCAGGCTCCGCCTCCTCAAGTCACCCTTAGCTATAGATTTACCAGTGGACTAATCCACTGATGAGCATCAACCCTCATGATCCAGTCACCTCCAAGATCCCTCTATGAGTACATGAGGCTTTGGAGGAACATCTAGATATAAACCATAACAGTTCTCTCTTCACACAGCAAACAAAAGCATCTTTATAAAACATGTTGTGACTTTGAAGATATACATTAAAAAAAGTACTGACATGATTAACTATATATCTTTTAAAAACCCAGGTTGAATTTATATTTTTTTCTAGTCTTATTTAAGAATGAAAAAGAGCTTCCAGAGTAGTGAGCAAAGAAAGAGCCTCTCCAAAATTTGGTGTTCAGACACTGCAATATAGAACATGAAGAGGAGAAGAAAGAGGGAGGCGACAGGATCTGAAGCCAGAATTGAAGTCTACAAGGAGATCGAAGAGAGACTTCAACGAAGGAGGAGGTGGCAGGTGGTGCCTTCTTTCTGGGCCTGGACTCACTGCATGGGAGAAGCAGCTCAAACCTGCAGATGTATGGTGACTACTGGCAACCCCAGAGGCCTAAGAGATCAGCGGATCAGTGCAGTAAACTGCAGCAGCTGTTGAGTTACTCAGGTTCAGATGTACCCCAGAAGAGGGCAATTGGCTGGGAGTTGTGTTAGGGGCTAACTGAGCTCAGAACTCAGCCAGCAACTGCTG
Source organism: Chinchilla lanigera (assembly GCF_000276665.1). Classification (NCBI taxonomy): domain Eukaryota; kingdom Metazoa; phylum Chordata; class Mammalia; order Rodentia; family Chinchillidae; genus Chinchilla; species Chinchilla lanigera. Next base: position 4,697,200 of record NW_004955518.1, on the reverse strand, counting down.
GCTCCACCTAGCAGCTCCCAGATTGGAGCCAGGGAGCCAAGTTCAAGCCGGAAGGAGGCGAAAAGACTGCTGCAGGCTGAACAGGTCTGGTTCTAGCCTCACAGCCAGCCTGAACTTCAGTGGACCTAAAGGAACAGGCTTGCTGTGAACATCCACTACCCCACTGTAAAACTACAGCTAGCTTGCTGGGATTAATCAAACTGGATCTGTCTGCCCGTGCTGTTTACCAGTGACAGCAGATACACACTTTGACATGGGTATTTTTTTCTTATTTTCTTTCTTTGTCTCTTTTCTTTTTGTTCTGTTTGTTCTTTCTTGATTGTTCTTATTTTTATATGAGTGTGAACATGGTTTCTAGTTCTTTTGTTGTTCTGTTTTGTTTTTGTTTTTATTTCTTTCTTTTCATCTTCTCTCCTGTCTTCTTCAACACTTCCCAAAGTTTGTGTGATCTTCCTTTGTCCTCCAGACTTGCTTCTAATCTCTTTGTCTTCTATTGGTCTAATTCCCCCCCACCCCCACCCCCACCCCCGCAAACCCTTTTTAAATTCTCCCCTGAGGGTAAAATCACTATATTGAGGGCTTATTTACTGCATATAATTTTCTGGTTTGTTCTAGATTTTGTTACACAACTACAAATCTAGTACACATAGTTAAAGGTGGCAAATTAATAGGTACCTCAGTTTGTTGTTCTGTAGGCTGTGTTTGATGCTATTGTTATTCCTGATAGTACCACATTAACTAAAGGACAATTGTTCTAACCAGTTGTTCTTCCTGGTATGCCAAGACTGAGATTGTCTAAGTGTCAAAACATAAAACAAAACAAAAAACTACTATACACCAGTGCTAAAGAACTGGGGGCTGGGCTGAGTAGACAGCAACTTTTCATCCCTAACAAATTGAAGAAGTAGGATCTAGCAACAGACTCAAAACCTAAAAGCCAGCTATATCTGGAATACACCTCTGAGAAGTAGTCATTTCCTAAGGGTTCTAAATACTAGCAATAAAGCTGCTCACCATAGGCAATTTACAAGCATCAACCCAGGAATTAAACTTACAAAAAAAAATAGAAGATGAGAAGACACTTAAAAAAGATGCAACCTCAGACCTCCAGCTCACTAAAGGCAAACCCAGGAAAAAAGAGGTGGAAGAATCAGAAAGCCACCCACCTAGACTCTGAAGTGGTAACATTGGAGTAACAATGCAGATGAATGAGGCTCTAGAATTAAATCAGAAACAATGTCTCAGAAAACTACAGAGATGGTAAAAGACAGGTTTAGTAACTCTAAAGCAGATACAGATAAAAAGAGGAGCTTAGGAAAATGATGGAAACCAGGAATGCCCAACATAGGAGATAAAGGAATCCATGAAACAGATTTAGATAGCTAGGAGAGTAAAAATTCCATTGAAAGTATACGTAGCAGAATGAGCTAATGTGAGGACAGAATCTCAGCTATGGAAGACGGGATTGCAGTTAGTAATAATGAACAGAAAGATTTCTTAAGAATAGCAAAAGACCATGCGAAATCAATCCAGCAGCAGCCAGATGATGTAAACAAAAACAGCGTAAGATTGATAGGAGTCAATGAAAAAGCAGGAGATACCGTTAAGGACATAAAAAACCTGCTCACAGATGTCATGGCAGAAAACTTCCCTGGCAGGGAAAAACAGTGAGGCATATAGAACTCCAGTAAGCTATGATTAAAAAAAAACTACACTAAGGCATATAATAGTTAAGATCTCACAAATTCAACACAAAAACAGAGCATTAAAAGCTACAGAAAAGAAACAAATCACTATAAAGGAAGCCTATCAGAATCACAGGAGACTTCTCAACACAAACCCTCAAGTCAAGGAAAGCTTGGAGTGAAGTATTTCAAGCCCTAAAAGAAAACAACCTCCAACCCAGATTGATGGAGCCCACAAAACTATCTTTCAAAACAGATAGAGAAATAAGAAACTTCCATGCCAAAGAACACTAAAGCTGCATTCCAAATATTCTGATGGACATTCTAGAAAGAGATAATCAGGATTACAACTCCATGAACCCCAATAGAATGAATCTACCAGGCAAGGTAAGTGATTAAACAGAGGGGAAAAAAGGAAGCCAACAACAGAAATAACATGACCAGGATAAGTCAATGCATATCAGTAATAACCATCAATTAGTGGTCTCAATTCACCAATCAAAAGAAACAGACTGGCAGAATGGATTAAGAAGCAAGATCTAACAATATGAACATACAAGAAACACATTTAATTCAAAAAGAAATTCAAATACTGAAAGTCAAAGGATGGAAAACTATACTACATGCAACAGGAACACAGAAAAAAGTAGGGGTAGCTATTCTACCTGCAGACAAAGTGGATTTCAATCCAAGACTGATTAAGAGAGACAAAGAAGGTCACTACATCCTTGTAAAGGGAACAATCCAAGAGAAAGGATAACAATCATAAATATATATACACCAAATACCAGTGCACCCAACTATATAAAACAAATAATAACAGACATGAAAAATCAAATAAACACTAACAGAATTATAATGGGAGACCTCAATACACCACTGTCACAAATAGACAGCTCAACTAGGCAAAACAACAATGCTGGTGGGGCCATAGAAGGGCTATGAAAAGGAACCCTTCTCCACTATTGGACTAGAAGTCCCATTGGACCCAGCTATTCCCCTTCTTGGTATCTTCCTGAAAGAATTAAAAGCATCATACCACAGTGATAATTGATCAAACAATTAAGCATTAACTGTTCCTTTCAATAAACCAATAGAAATTAGTAGTACAATTCTCTTAGCTATCTTGTGTATATATGTGTATATATATGTTTTCCTTCTTTCTTTCCTTCTTTTCTCCTTTCCCCCATCCCAGTTGTTCTTTCCTTTTGAGCAGGGGGCATCACAATCCCTGACCTGAAACTGTACTACAAAGGTACTGTAATAAAAACAGCATAGTACTGGCAAAAATACAGACATGAAGATCAATGGAACAGATTAGAAGATGCAGAAAGAAACCCATACATTCTTCTTCCCTTTTACAATATCTATTGTACCTTTTGGATTTTATTTACTCTTTTAGCTTCTTACACTAGGGATATAATACGATGTTTACACATGTGAGTCTGATTTATTTCACTTACAAGTATGGTCTCTAGCTGTATCCATTTACCTACAAAAACCTCGCGTTTATCTTTCTTTATAACTGAGTAGTACTCCATTATATAAAAATACCACATCTTTTTTATCCATTCTTTGGTTGATAGGCATTTCTAGCTAAATGGATGCACCTTGAGACCATACTCTTAAGTGAAATAAATTGGACACACATCTGTAACTACTGCATTGTTTTTCTGGTATGAGAAACCAAAAGTGCAAATAAGGACCAAAATGTATAACAGGTGTATCAGTCAGGGTTTACTAGAGAAACAGATATAACACAAGATATATAAATATATAAGAAACTGCAAGTTTGCCTTATAATGGTCAGCCACACAGTTGGATGCGGAAGCATGCAGAAAGTGTCTGTATGCTGGAGATTGAAGAGCCCAGCCCCAGGCCTGGGGCTCACTGCAGTGTCCATATAAGTCTGTATCAGGAGGCTGATGGGTCTGTGGCAGAATGTTGAAGAATCTATGACGAAGGCCAGAGAGTTTATAGCAGAAGGCTGAATCGTCTCAGGCGGAAGCCGAACAGTCTGCACCAGAAGCCAGGAGATGACCAAGCTGAAGGTGAAGACTGGAGCTCCTCTGAAGAACCAGAAGCTAGTCTTTTCTTAACTTTTTTTGTTTCTAATGCAGCCTATCTGCCCTGGGGGGTGGGGGTGGTCCTCTACGCCCACACCCTCTATATGCCTTTTTTTGTACAGGCTTAGGATGAATATAAACTAAGTACTCTGGCTCTCTGCTGAGTTATATAGCTACCCTTTTAAACTTTTTAAGTTGACACAATAAACAATATCTCAGAAGGGTAAGGGAATGTCTTTTTTACCCCAAGATGTAGAATTGCTGAGTCACTTAGCCAAACCTCTAGACTCCCCCAGTTGACACAATGTATCAACCATAACAATAGGTATTGTGAAGCAGGAAGAAAATATTCAAATGGGAAGGGGAACTAGCCAGGGGGGAGGGGGAAAGGAAGGAAGGGAAAAGAAAACATGAGAAAAGAAGGAAAAACTGGAAAGTAAGCTTTTGTAAATAGGGAGGGGAAGGGAGATTAAAGGGAGAGGAGAGTAATGGGGAAAAAAAGATTTAAGATATATATAGGTACAAATTCCCTATGATGAATGTGATCATTATGTGTATATAAAATGTATCAAAAAAGGAAAGAAATTTGCCTTTCTTATATATAATGTAAATAATCACAGTTCTATTTCCTTGTATTCCTCCTCTATACCAGCTTAACCAACAAAATGAACCAAAAGTCTTTTTTTTTAAGAATATGAAAATTTAGGCTGTTTATTACTAAATGCATAGTTTTATATATTGTATATGTTTTCAAAACAATCATTCTTGGTATTTAAGTTGCCTCTTAAACTCATTTTCTGCAGTTATTTAGACCTGATTCTGTGTTAATTGCTTTCAATGTTCCTTGTTACTCTTTTTATACCAAAAGGTTCCCATTCTTGAGGAGTTCGGAGTCCTCTTAGTTGGCATGTGCATACGTATGTACATATATGTGCACACACTGCGCATGCATATTTATTTCACACTTCTTTTCAGAATGGGTACTTAAGTGACATATTTTAGGTGTCTGAATATCTGAAAATATCTTTCTGTCACCTTTGCAATTTTGTTGAATACAGAATTCTTGGACCATAACTTTTCCCCTCAGAATCTTGCAGACATTCTTCTGTCTTCAGCAGTAGTGTTTCAGAGAGAACTAATGTTCGATTAAGTTTTTTTTGCCATGACAATAGCTTCTTTTTAATCTGCTTGTGAACTTTTTGGCTGCGTTCCTTAGTTGAAATGTTAACATTGTACGAGGCTGTGAGGTGCTCCCACCATTGCCTGGTACTCAGGGATTGTTTCTTAATCTATAAACTCAGGACTTCAGCTCAGGATAGTTTTGTTATTACTTTCACTATTTATTATGTGTCTGTTTTGGTGCAAAGTCCTCGGGAAACATCTGGCCATTCGGTATGTGCTTACTGCGCAGTTACTGTATTACTATTACCGGGGCAGCTCAGGGCTCTGTATGTTAGCTCCTGAACCCTGCTTTTCTCAGCCAGATTCCTTGTGGGTTTTACTCTTTATTTCCTTGGTGGTCTGGAATAGCTTCTCAAGTTCTTCATTCCTGTAAGTACTTAGAATTAGGGCTAGATTGAGTATGTTCTGCTTTCCATGCAAATTTAAGTGACAGCACTCCATTTTTAATTTTCTTGTCATCTCTACTGTATTCAACTCCCTTACCCTTTCTGCTTGCTTTAAGACTAAGGCCTTATCCTTTTAAGTCAATTTCTTATTTCACCTATTATACGTTTACGTGAATTACGAGAACACAAAGAAGACGTTTTCTAAAAATTTTATGTTTTCTGAAGGAAATGTTCTAGTCCAGCATCATCTTCTATATCTTGTTACTCCACCTCAACACAGAATGTTTTCGCAGGTCCCAGGGCTGTTTCATTTTTCCTGTATCTTCCTTTTTGAATGATAACATGCCTATATAAAACTGCTCCAGAGCAGCCTGGATAGCTTCCCCCTGAGGATTGTAAACTGATTGTCTCAGATGCTGTCTTGCTGCTGAGACCATGTCTGACATCCATAGTTTAAAGGAGGAGAGGTGTTAGCCTCATGTTTCAGTCCATAGTCAGCTTGTTCTAAGATGGCAGCATGGCAGAGGAGGCAGAGAGAGAGAGACAGAGACAGAGACAGACAGACAGACAGATACAGAGAGACAGACAGACTGAGAAGCAGAGAGATGGGAAGAGGGAAGGAGACAGACTCTTCCAAGTCCCCACCGACCACCTCCTCTGACCAGGCGTCACCTCACATTTACCTATAAACTCATCAGTGGAGTAATCCAGTGATAAGTATCACACATCTCACTCCAGGAGTCAGTTACCTGCCAAAAGCCCGAGGGACGCGGCTTTGGGGACATGCGGACACAGGTGGTACTACTGAACTGCACCTACACTGCCAGCCCAAGAACTCCACGGAGGAGTCGGAATGTGGGAGTTGGAACTGTGAACATTCCCAGCACGAAGACTTCATCTCCACAACATTTCTTATTTTGTCTGGAAAAGCCACTGGAATGGGGCCCACTTTCAGCATTTGGCTTTTGTTTGATCTGGTCTTTAAGCCAAGTGCAAGCTAGGGCTGATCCGGCCCCTTTCCCAGCGCTACTCCCCTTCCAGCTCTGCTTCTTGCTGCTGCTGAGGGACACCCACCTCTCCGCCCTCCTCCTCAGCACTCTGCTTTCAGACGCTGCTGTTTGGCACTGACAGAACGGAGGTCAGGGACATGCTTCTTCCTTTCCCTGCCTCTCCGATCACCGGCTCTCATGAGACCTCCGAAGACACATGTAGGATGCACGCACGCACTTGCTAGCAATGCTATTTCTAAGAAGGTTATTGAGCTGAATTCATAGGAGTCCCATTGCATTATATGAGTATTTGGCAAAAATGTTTCAAAGGTTCTTGCATGTCACTAGCACCCTTCCTTAATTCCTACCATCACATGGGTTTTCACCATTAATAACTTCCGGTCATCTGGCAAAGACTAGGTTAGCCAACCATCTGGAAGTCCAAGCTGTTGTAGGTCAACACTGCCCTCCCAGGGGCACTAACACCATATGCTGAGATGGGCCACTCATGTGCTAAGAAAGAATGACCGGCACTCTGCTGCTTGCCCCTGAAATCCAGTCATTCCTTGATGGGGCTGTCCTTACCCTTCTCCCCTCTCTGCTCTCTGGTCTTGCCTTAATCAACACAACTTTCTTGGCTTGAGGTGCAAATCACCATCACAGTGCAGACATCCACAGACATGTGACTCTAGCTGGTCCCAGCCTTGCTCCTGAACTACAGGTTCACATTTGGAAAACTTCGAATCCCACGCTTGACATTGTTATACGTGAGCGTTTGGTAATGAGAAAACACACCAACACCCAAAGCTGATATCTGCTTCCTTCCCACGTCTTTCCTCTTCCTATGTCCCGACCTCTGTCCTCTAGGCCTTGAGAACTCTAGTCCCTTTCACCTCACCTTCAGTCAGTTCCTGTCTTTCATTCTACCTCTACGCTGCTTCTTGAAATTGCCTCACCGTTTCCATTTTCACTTTAAATACTCTGCCTCTGGTTCTGATCATTCCTCGCCTGAAAAGCTGACGTCACTTTCTGGTTTCTGCTTCTGTCGTCTCTGAAACTTCCTCTCTTCATGATACGACACACCCTAAAGAAGGTGCTCCTTTTCTCAACAGCCTTTGTGGCTCACAGCTTACTGGCTGCTCCTCAGCATGAGCTCCAGGCCTTTGGGGGTTTGTGCTCTCTCTGGTCCTCTCTCCCCCTACCAACTGCCCACAAGCCCACCCTCAGACTCTGACCGCCTGTCACTGTGGACCCTGCCCTTCTCCAAACTGCCTGGCATTCAAACATCCGTCTGCGCAGAGGGTTGCTGTCCAGACTACTGCTCCACAAGCCATCTTCAGTCCCCAAACACTACAGCCGGTCAGGGTGCACTAAGGGACAGAGACCAACAGTCCGTCGCTAGGAACGTGTGTGCGCCTTGACAAGGACATGTTGTGCCTGTTAAGCCTAATATTTATGAAACAACTGGCCTTCATTCAACACGCTATTTTTTCAGTAACTCGTTCCTATGTGTATCACAGAAGCATTATCCCACGTTGGATTTAAAGGGCTGGCTCCTTCCCAGAGAAGTTCTGATAAGGGCTGGCCATGCTGCCCGTTCACCCTGTCCTTAGGGGAGAGTTGCCAGGGGAGACCAAGTGCATTCTTCCTGTGCCGGCTCCGGTGACGCTTTCTCTGTGAGTCTCGCTCGGCCTGTCCAGCTCAGCACTGACTCACATGTGTGTCTGCATGCCCACAGCACCTTGGTTACCTCTCTGTGGCATTTACCATATCACGTCTTCTGATGCAACTATACGTCTGTCCTCTTCCCTAGAAGGTTAGTCATTGAAGGCAGGAATCCTTAGGCTAACTAGAACTATAACAAATGTCACTGAATGAAATGGTTATTATAGAGTAAACAAAAGAAGTAAGAAAACGCTTTCTGTCTCTACACATGAGGAAAGTACTCAGAGTGAAGCCTAAGGTCCTAACTCTGTACTTACCTCGCTTTCGGCCTCCTGCGCTCATCTACACTTCACACGGGGTAGTGCCCTGCCTGCCGCCAGCTCACACCTGTGTGCATTCTGCTGTGTGTTCACAGCTGTGCATTCTGCTGAGACACCTTTCTCTGGTCAAGGCCGGGTTCATGCGTCCTTCCTCTGGGGTTTAACTCTATTCTGTGTTACCCTTCCTTGTGGCACTTATGGCATTAAACTGAAACGATCTGTGTCAGTGTCTCTCTTCTCTGACACTAAAACCTTCTTAGTATGGGGACAATAGCTTACCAATGTTTGTGCCCCAAGTGCCAAGCACAGGGCATGCCACGTGGCCAGTGTTCAAGACACTATTTATCTCAACAAGAGTTTATTCTGAAATACTGGAGGAAAAAAGAAACAATTACTAGGTGATAAGAAGAGATATCAGGCTAGCCAAGGCAATCAGAGAACAGCTAATTTAGTTTAGACTGAGAATGAAAGTACTGACTAGAGATTAGAAAAACATTAGACAGCATGACTAAAATCAGTGGCCTTTTGTGGGAGTGGATACTTTCTTTTGTTAGAGAATGACACAACCAAAGATTGAGATTTTGCATCAGGTATAATTGACTGTATTATTTTAATGAGAAAATTCTTGATATAAATTTAGAAAAAGTTTCAATACTAGGACTTTATGATATTACACATGGAATAGTCAGGAGCCCATGATGCATGTAACAACCAGGCATGCATCGAAGCTGATGCCAACAAAGGTGGCAAGAGCATTTCCTGCTCCTCAAATCTCAACCCAGCCCCTCCGCTTAGCAAGTCATCTCAAATGAGAATTTGCTAGTTTCTGGTCAGACTTCGTGTTTCTCATCAAGAAAACACATGTTACTGGGATGACACAGCAACCTCAGAGATGCCGGAAGATCTTAGTCAAGCAGAGCCACACAGGCCCAGCAGAAAATGACAAGAAAAGGACAAACCAAAGCCTCCTTGCTCAAGCTACAACCTGAAGTTTCATATTCCACAGAAAATCCTGTCCGCTGTGAGCCAGCAGTTGTGTTTTTTTTTTTTTTTTTTTGGTTTTTCTCCGGTACCGGGAACCGAACTCACGACCTTGCGCTTGCCAGGCAGGCGCTTTGCCGCTGAG
>NW_004955518.1:4654745-4687681 GCF_000276665.1 Chinchilla lanigera | reverse complement strand
TTTTTTTTGGTTTTTCTCCGGTACCGGGAACCGAACTCACGACCTTGCGCTTGCCAGGCAGGCGCTTTGCCGCTGAGCTAAATCCCCAGCCCCGTAGCAGTTGTGTTTTTAAGTAGCCCTATCTTCCTAAATTGAGGACTAGAAGTCTACCTGAGAATAATTCCTCTACAGATTAAAATAAAAATTTAGTAAGAGAAGCATTTGAAAATGTGTTAGCATTTAGATAATGATGCAAGATATTTTGTGAATATAGGTGAGTATTCTACTGTCTATGGAAGTGTAGAAGTTGAAGAAGATAACAGTTTCAACAGATGATAGGAACCTGAGCTTTTGGCTCAGACACCTGCTTCCCTGCTCATACAATTCAGGAAAAGATATGCTGTCTTTCTAATCTTCAGTTTCCCTATTTATAAAGTGGGGACAAAATATCCGCATTTCATAGGATTATGAACATAATCCATTTAGATAACTATCTAATTTCCCAGCTATCAAATGTAGAAAACAATACTTCTAAGGTTATTTATTATTATGATTATGATTATGATTAAATAGCACAACAAATGTAAAAAGTACTTGACTGAGTACTGGGCTTGTAGTCCAGGCTGACAAATATTAGTAAGTACAATGAAAGCAATAATGAATCTAATTCTTCAGGAGAGAATGTACTAAGCACTGTCTTACACCTATCATCTGAATTAATCCTCATTACTGTCCTATCATGCATCATTCCCATTTTGCAGAACCCAGACTGTCTGGCTCCAGAACTGGCCCTGTTAGCCACTAAGTGATGATTATGATCATGACGATGACGACGACGACGATGATGGTGGTGGTGATGGTGGCGGTGAAATCTGGATGATGACGCTTCAGTGTCAAGCACCTAGCAGAATGCTTGCCGGTGTTATAATGCTAGTATTATGATAAAGATCATATCCTAACACTTTTGGTATTATTTAAGCTTATTTTCTCTATTTTAGATGTATAGGAAAGAGGAGAATAAGGATTTCTCTGAGATAGTTAACTCTGCTTGAGAGTAGTGAATAATCTACTAGCCCAATGCCTTAAAAATAGGTGATACTTTCTTGTTTTCCTTCCTTGTAACCTTATTTGTTACAGCCTTTCCCAATATATATATTTTTAAATTTCTTTTGAAAGCTGAAAGCAAAACTGGTCTCCTAGGGCTCTGGTTTTCGGCAGGAGCCTTTCCTTAATGCTAAGCCTAGTTCTAATACAGGTTGGTGCTGCGTGACACTGTGAAAGGACACAGTAGTGGGTCTGACTTCTCTCCTTAAGGCTGATCTTATAAACATTCATGCCATTTACTTTAAACAGTGTTTCTAAAAGTAACTACAGCATGGGGCCCGATGTACACCAGTCGAAAGATTAACTGATGCAAGTTCATCTATTTAATTAAGTGCCTTTTGTATCCCTTTTGAGTACTGTGAATCTTCAGGTGGTCTCTGCTGTTGTCCTGTATTCTCACCCACAGTTTGACGTGCCTGATCTGGCTTGCAAGCTTCTCCAGGCTTCTTCCTCACCGCCTCCTACCTGTTCATTCCTTCTCCATCAAGCACTTGCTCTTCTCTGCGTGCACCACACTCCTCCTTCCCTCTGCGCACCTTACTTGCTGTTCCTGGGCCTGGTTCCCTAACCACCTGGGAAATTCCTCAGTGCTTCTCAAGAAGGAACTCAAATGTTACATTTCCATGAAGCCTTTTCTCACCTGTCCCATATAATCACATTGCAAACTTCTCTATGAAACATTCCTTGTCTGAAGGCTGGGGAATATATGTATATAAAATGGTTGGTTGGCGTACATCAAGAACTGAAGTAAATGACTGATTAAATTATACTACTTTCAGTCTTACCTTAGTTCAAGTCCCATCTGTCATTACCTCCCCCCTCTGAACTGCCCATTTCAGCCCTCAGCTGGCTGCTGCCCCACTCTGAAGCTCAGAACCCATCTGGCAGTTTTTCAGTTGTGTCAGTGCCCAGAGCTGTGAGCACTTGGGAAGTGGGTGAGGGCAGAACATTCATTCAGTGTCATGTTATTTACTTAGTTTGTATAAAATCTTATGCTATTTTATCCTACATAACTGCACACAGATTTAAAGCACAGGCTTAATTCCTCCATTCCATAGATCTTGAAATTTAGCATCCAGTTAATTTTCTTGAAGATCTTTCTTCTTAGAAAGGGTAGAACTTTTCCTCATCTCCTGACACAGTTTAGATCTTTTTAAAAGTGAGGCTTTCCAAAGAGACCAAAAAGTGGCTGCTTTTGTTGCAGCCTTAAGAAATACAGGTACTGAGTTTGATTTTTAGGGCTCTAAGAAGAATTCAACAACTACTAACCTCACCTGCTACTACTGCCAAAAGCCAGGCCACTTTAGGAGGGACTGCCTTAAGAGGCCCCCCACTGGGCCTTGACTGCAAAGGTGGCCACTGGAAGTGAGACTGTACTCTGAGGTAGACGCCCCAGAGCTCAGACTCATCTTCCCAGCTGGTCTAACAAGACTAAAGGGCCCTGGGCACTCTGCCCTCTCCCTTTGGCTGAACTGTCATCTCCACCTGTCATCTCCATGGAGGAGCCGTATAGGAGACTATAGGAGAAAAGAATGTCCTATTGCTGGACATTGGCCCATGTCTCTTGGTTCTTCCTCTCAATCCTGGCCTTCCTTCCAGCCATCAAACCTCAATAAGGAGTCACCAGATAAAAGGTAACTCACTTAAGCTATAGCTGGATAACTTTCTCTACACCTATCCCTTTTAGCTATGTCTAAGAGTCCAGCTCCCATCCTGGAGAGAGATATTTTATCCTGTCTAAATACTCTAATATATATACCCAGGTTGCCAACTAATCAAAATGATGCTTAGACTGGTTTTACAAATACAATATATATTGTTGACTGTGTATAATAACTTGAGCTTTTCACTGGTCAAAAATGTGTTAACTGTTATAATCTGTTTCTCATAAGTCATCAATATTTTGGAGATAATTATAGCTAAAACTGGAGGGATTTAAAACAAAATATCAGTCTCCACCAATAGTGGTGTCTAAGAGCCAGTGGGTTACAATTGCTAGTCCAGTCCCTTAAGAACAGTTTCTAGACTTACTGGCAGGTTGATTTCACTCATATTCCAAAGAGTAAAGGAGTTTAATACTTACTAGTCTGGGTAGATACCTTCACAAACTGGGGGAAACCTTTCCTTGTAGAAGAGAAAAGGCATAAGAGGTGATAAAACTTTTAGTCTCAGAAATCATCCCCAGAGTCGGACTTCCTAAGAGCTTACAGAGTAATGATGGGCCTTCTTTTAAAGCAACAGTCACACAGCGTGTCTCTCAGGCACTGGGCATTCTCTAACACCTCCACTGTGCATGGAGGTCACAACCATCAGGAAAGGTAGAAAAAAAGAATGAGACCCTAAAGAGACATCTTCACAAATGGCCTCAGTCGCCTCACTTACTACCTTTAGTTCTCATCAAAATAAGAAATGCACCTCAACTTCCAGGCCTCAGTCCGTTTGAAATGCTTCATGGACACCCTTTTCTCCCTAAAGATTTTCTCTTTGCTAGAGAGGCAGATGCCTTACTGGAGAATGTCACCTCACTGGCTAAATTCCAACAGACTCTTCAAACAGCTAGTGGAAGCTGAGCCTAAAGAAAAGGGAAATCCCATATTCCACTCGAGACTTAATACTGGTAAAGTCTCTTCCCTCATCCTCTCCTTCCCTAGGACCACCTCAGGAAGGAGCATACACCATGATCCTGTCAACTCCATCAACTGCTGAGGAAGCAGGCCTGGACTACTGCATAGACCACACCCAACTCAAGTCCGGGGAACCAGAGACTGTCACTGAGTGTGAGCACTATTATCGGAATACTCCTGTGAACCCACAGAAGACTTAAGATTCTTGGTCAAGAAAAAAACAAAGCCTTCAGATAAGCAATCTAAGATGTTACTCTTAGCCCTTTTACTCATCACTTTACCACTTAAGGGACAATGCAATGCCTTTCTAAGGTGGGCACAAGAATATGCAGACTCATTACAACAAAGAGCTCACTGGATATGTGGCTCGCTCCTCTTGTCAAGCATATCAGGACTTCCCCGGTGGGTATCCCCACTCCAAGGGGGTCACTGGAATAAACTACAAGACTGTATTGATGAGTTACAAAAGAGTTCAATGGTTCATAGTTTAGCCCACCATTATGAAGTAGCTGAGGGGCCTATAAACTATACTCTCAATGGTACTGGACACAATAGGATATTTTCTAACAATGCCGCTGAAGCCTCTTTAAAGGCTCTAGTAGGACCCCTATTAAGTAAAAGCAAGGGTCCTATCCTGAGGGCCAACAACCACAGATATCAAGATGGTTATTTTCAGATATGGGATGATTATCTATGCTTAGCCCCCACCATAGGACATCTTAATAGAAAGGCCCTCTTATGTTGGGAATGGAAGAATCACTTCTATTCTCATTGGCCTAACTCTACTAAATACTCGGGATGGACACCCCCTCAACAATGTATACACACAATAACTTCACAGGCTGAAGATTGGTTTGCAACAAACTGCCTTAATTGCCCCAGAATTAGATGGGAAGCCCCCAGTGGCACTCACTGGTGCTGTGGAACCAATTTATGGCCTTGGCTACCCCTCTGGATGGATAAGAAGATGCATGCTGGGATGTGCATAGTTACAAGGCAGAAGTGTCAAAAGTACTGACAAACCTGCAAACTTGCCTCACCTACAGCACTGATGATCTAGAAGTATGTTTCACTGGTATGACCATTTGGCTTCCATCTTTACCCCTTCCCCAGGGTTAAAGGATCGAGGCCTTAACTAACTACACTCACTGGGCCTTAAGTGATACTGTGGCAGGTCTCTCTCTAAGTGAAGAATTAGAATTAATGAGGCAAGCCATCCTCCAAAATCGGATGGCATTCTAACAGCAGTCCAAGGGAGTACTTGTGCAATTACAGAAGCTGAATGTTGTGTGTCATTCCTGATCCTTCTGCTAATGTCTCAATAGCTGTTCAAGATATTAGACAACAGGTTAATGACATGACAGATTTTGAAATTCCCTGAACCTTTTCCTTATCCTCTTTATGGAAAGCTACTACTGGCTCCTCCTGGTGGAAAATCTTGTTGGCCATATTCATAATTATCCTGTTGATTTTATTATTTGGCTTATGCATACTTAACTGTTTCTGTGGCCTTGTTTCCTCCAGACTTAAAGTTGTACATCTACCCAAGACAAGAATGTCTGGTGTCTATCGAGGACCTACAGATAGACCCTCTGTGGAATATCTTTGACTGCGATCACAACTACACCCTCTTCAGCTAGAAGTTGCCAGATTAGTCTTTGCTCCCTGTCCCCTCATGGCTGTTAGGGGTATTTCTTCAGAGGGGAAAATATTACAGGTAGCTAAGTTAGGTAGAAATATTGTAGGCAGTAGGATAGGGCTGAGCCCTCAAGAGGTCAATGCAGAAGACAACTGTGGCTAGAGGTGTATTCACTGAAAGGCCAGGTTTCAAGACAGAGAACTACCTACCCATATACTTCCCCTAGGGATGAATAGCAGAGATTGATATGCTAAGTAGGCATCAATCACCTTGGGGTGAGGACCAAACCTCCTCACTCACCCCTTCCAGGAAAGTCCTTGTCTGTCCCAAGCTCGCTTGCTATGTGACTTGTTTCCCCATTTGATCCTCATTTTATCAACACGACCCTTGCGACTATAACTGTATACTTGCTGGTTCACTATAGTTTTGTCCCACCTCACTCCCATCCTATGATTTGCCATTGGATCAATATTACCTAAGTGACTATACTTGTAATTTTATTGATTAATTCCCACCTTATGCCTGCCTCACCTTGTGGCTTTGCTCAGTAAACCCTTGAGAAGAGGGGTTTCCAGGACCCCTTCTGTCCTTCTCAGACAGAAGCTTTCTTTCTTTCAATAAATTCCTCCTACTCTTAAAAAAAAAGTGAGGCTTTCCCAGAGTAAAAGGCTTTCCCATTGTTTTGGGTAAAACAATGGATTAAAACTGTATCATAGAACTTCTAACTCCCAATATCTTTTCAAAAAACAATAAAAATTTGATCAGAAGAAGAATTCCAAACAAGAACCAAAGAGGGAAAGGGTAAAACTGAAGGTAAGCAGCTTCAAATACTTCATGGAAAAGAAATACAAGATGTCCAGGCCTAGGTAAGAGATATGTCATGGTGTGGCTCCCACCCTTCCCTTCTGTCCTGAAATGAGGCTTCGCTTTCTTCAGGCAAAATCAACTTCTTCATGTCTGCTTTTAGGGAATATTTCGCCCTTCCTTAACTATTTGTGCAAATTGACAGAAGTAACAGTCTCTGCTTAGGAAACACTGAAGGGCCTTAACCCATATTTTTAGGAGCAACAGCAGTATCAGCTGGTTCTAAAGCAACAATAGTGTGAAACTGCCAAAGCCAGGCAAAGCGGGGCCCAGCGGAGGGAGGAAGAGGAAGAGCCAGAGGGGCACAGAGGGCACCGTGGGTGACCCAGGGTGCTTTCCTGCTTCTTCTAGGACAGCAACGTGATTGTAGAGAAAAATTCCACTTGTAAATTTCCAGTACAGATGAGATGCTCATAGATCTTCCCTGAGGGAAGTCAGGAAACCGGGCATCTGCTAGGGTTACTGGCAAAAAGACTGATTCCTGGATGGAAGGGAAGTCTTGGAGAACTGAACTCAGAAAGCCAAGAGGTGAGTCCACAGATTTATTCACATGCTTTGGCTGTGATTTTTTTCTGATTTACTGATTAGAGGTCAGAGAAATTTCTCCAACAGTTGTGAGATGGGCCCAGGTTTGGGCCCGGATCATTTTCTTGTCCCATAGTTGTGAGGTTACCTGTAAATTATCCAGGATGATTCGGAGGGAGGATACCTGTCGTCGGACAGCACGTGAGAACCTTTCATAGGTGGCAGCATCATATTCACTCATCTGAATCTCCTTTAGCCTGAAACCAGAGAGATAAAAGACAGCACCTTACATCACATCCACGTGAGTCTTTTACTTTCATTCATCTACTTTAAGAACTGCAGCAAACTCGTTGGCAACTCGGAGTGACTTTCGGGTAGAAAAGACAAGATGCAAGTTCTCCAGGAATGCTTCCAAATTCAAAAGAGGTTACTGTGCCATGCTGGTAAATGAGGAACAATCTTCTCTCCAAGACAAAAAGTAGGGGGAGGGGATGCCCTAATTTGCAGTTTTTATGTGCTTATTTCTGTTGTGTAAATATTTCCACTGTGATCAATTTCAAGCTAACAACAGTGAGGCCACTGAAGTGTAAATTAGAAAGATGTGCAGAACAGGCTTTCGTGAGCCAGTATGAATCACTCTACGGTGTGCCATTGCTGTGCCTTGAAGACATGTGATGTCAGCAGTTCATGGGCTCATGTGGCAGCTTCCTAGGAGAGTTCTGTGGGTTGTTTGTTTAAGACTGAGGTCACTGGTTGACCAAGATGATCATTCAGGCCCAAAGAAAGTTAGTTAATGTGTTACTATGTATAAGGTGCAATTAGAAAATATGTTGAATGCTTAAATTTAAAATTTTTATTACAGTAAAAGACACATTGCTATTAATTCCCCTTCACTTTGAAAACACACCCCATCGTTCTTACCACTTTCAGAAGTAGTTTTGAAGTAGTTCTGAAAGTCTTTTATTGTGAGTCTTTAGCTGTGTTGTGGCTGTCTTGATATCCTGAATCCTTTCAAAAACATTTTCCTTTCATGGGCATCTTGACTTTGGGAAGAGCCAGAAGTCACATAGTGCTACAGCTAGAGAGGGAGGCGGGCGAGGACGCACTGTCACACCTCCTCTCCACTGGGCCGTGCTCTGCAACAGCCGTCACTGTACCTGTGCTCACACCTTGTACAGACACTCGTGAAAGAGGACTTCCAGAACTGCTTCAGGAAATGACAAAAAGGGCCGGGCACAGTGGCACACGCCTGTAACCCCCCATTCAGGAGGTGAGACAGGAGTATCACCACAAGCTCGAGGCCAGCCAGGACTACAGAGCAAGACTCTGTCTCAAAAAACCAGGAAAAAAAAAAGAAAGAACAAGAATGATGAGATAAAGTTTGAAGTGAGGGGAATTAATGGCAATGTGCTTTTGACTGTAATAAATTTTTAGATTTAAAATTCACCACATATTTTGATCATACCTCATATTCCTAAATGACAGTTTTCTAAAATTGCTGATAGTGTATTTTAAATAGGATAGTTGTGTTTTGATATTATTATGGCTTTGAAATTCTCCCTTCCTCGTATACTGCTCCTTTCTACCATCTTCATCACATGCTTCCGCCCTGCCAGCAGTGCCCTGCACATGCCATGTGCCCACGTCTCGGTGCTCCTCAAGGTGCTTTCCCTCGGGCTTGTCCTGTTCCTGCCTCTTTGCCTACCAACTCCCACTCACCCATCAAGACTCCAGTCAACTGTCACTCCCTCTGAGACACCGGCCCTGAGCCCTGGGACTATCCTCGGTGCTCTCCTCTCCTCCTTCCTCCCTGTCACACCAGGTCTTACCCAAGCTATTGCCTGCCTCCCATCTCTCCACCTTGGCTCTGTATCCCTTTAGGTACAGGCTGGGCTTTTCATCTTTACACATACAGTGCCTCACAGGGAACCTAGCAAGCCTCAGGAAGGTTCTTTCACTAGGTAACCTCTCCTGGGTTTTATAGTGTTGTAGCCATAATACACTAACTTGCTCACACATTTCTATGCATGCCTATAAATATAAAAGGGGCTGACACTAGGTCAGGAAATAATGAAAGCATCTCGCCGAAGCCTAATCATAGCACAATCTTCTGAAGTGCTGTGTGTGTGCACGTGTGGATGCGCACACAGGTGTGCAATGTTGGAGGGCTAGACCTCAGGTGTGTAGCTGAAGCTCTCATCTAAAGTGGTGTACACTTGTCACTTTAGGTTGGATGAGAAATCTCAAATGCTGAAGGAGCACGGGTGGTTTCTATTCTTCTCCATTGGGCTCAGCACTGGGTGGGAAGAATCCAAGCAGAGTGCTTGAAACTTATGGGTGCCATGCCAGGTGATGAGGCAGACTAGCAATTCGTGCCCCAACAACCTGTTCTGTTTCAGCTCAGGTTTCAAGACCCAGGTCAACGGCCACAGCCCAGGAAACCTTGCCTGATCTCTAGGGTAAAATGGACCATTCCTTTTCATGTACCTTTAGCAGTTATGCATCATGTAATCTGCACACTTCACTGGGTTAGCAGGTAGATCCATTTCCAGTTACAGTGTTTACTGAACTTCCCCCCCATAGATATATGTTTTACAATGAGATCTAGTACACACAAATGCACATGCGTATATAACTAAACCAGAAATTTAATGAAAAATATTTATTATGTTTGATATGCTTGGACGTTTTCTGTTCTTTGAAAAGAAAAATAATATATCTTTCTCTTTGAATCTCCAGTTCCTAGCACATGCCTGGCACACCGTGGCACTTAATAAATGTCATTGGGCAACGCTTTGAAAACACTATCTAAAGGTAAATACTGACAAGGCCACTATAATATTTTAATAGTCACTTTCAGAGGTGACATGACAAGGTGCCCTTCCAAATCTCTCTTTTGGAAGATGTCCTTTTAAATTAACTCTCTCTTCGTAGAAAAAAAAATAACATATGTAAAGGACTTGACCTCTTAAAAATACCTCTTCTGTTTAGTCTTGGCAATCTCTGTAAGCTCTCTATAGATTTTTATTAGATTGAGTTATATGTCAGGAATCCTAGCTGACAGAAACTGGGCACAAAGAACATGGCAAATATCTTAGTTACTTTTCTCTCCTTACTGAAACAAAACACCCAATACCCAAAGTTAAAGGGGGAGGTTAATTAGCTCACAGTTTGTAGAGGTTTCAGTGAGCTGGCTCCAAGCCAGGGTGGTCTGGCAGACATGCATCGAAGAAGAGAAATGGTTCATGGCGGGCAGAAGGTAACAAAAGCAAGGAGGGATGACCGCAGGTCTTTCTACTCCTTATATCTTATCCACGTTGCTTAGGGCCAGTAGCACTCACACCCTTAATCCTAGCGCTCTGGATCTCAGCACTGCACCAGGAATCAATCCCAGCATCACACAATCTAGATCCAGCCACCTCTAAAAAAGCCCCACCTATGACCACAGGTGGCTTTAGAGGCACATCTAGACACAAGACATAACAGTAGGATATGGAACCTGCTCACTTCTTGTGTAGGAAGTCTATGCTTTCTTCCAGAAAGGAAAGAGAATAGTGCAGATTGGGAAAAAATGGAGACATAGCCTGACCTTGTTGAGGGTGAGATCATGTGGGAGAGGGAATAGAGAAGGGGATATACTCACACATGCATATATCCACACAGATAAACACATACATGTAGACATACATACTACATATGAGGTATTATTAAAACAGTAAATGTTTAAATTTTTTAAAAAGTTATTACAGTAAAACACACATTGCCATTAATCACCCTCAAAATACTCCCTTTCATTTTAAATATGTTTATCCTATCATTCTTGTGACTTTCTGAAGCAGTTCTGGAAGTCCTCTTTCATGAGTGTGTCTACTTGGCTGTCATGGCTGCCTTGATATCTTGAATTTATTTAAGGTGTTTACATTCATGATCATTTTGACATTGGAGAAGAGCAAGGTGTGGTGGGGAAGGTGGAGGAGAACACATCATTATATTTTTATGAACACTGCATGGCATTTGGCAGCGTCATTTACTGAATTTTTTTCACATCCCATAGAGACGTTCATAAGAGAGAACCTCCAAAGCTACTTCAGACAGGGGCCAGAATGATGGGGTCAGTGTGTTTAAAACAAGGAGGAATATTCTAAAGGGGACTAATGGCAATGTGTCTTTTACTGTAATGAAAAGTTTAAACATTCACCATACATTTCAATCACACCTCTCACACACATTCATATACGCACACACATATACATATGCAGATGTACACATCCACATCCACATATACACATATGCACACATATGCTGTATACACATTCACATACACACAGCAGGTGACAAGTCACCTTGAGCAGAAAGGTCTCTGTCGTGGGATCAGAATTTGCTCATTATACAGCTACTTTTGGTGAGATCTTATTGCACCCCAAAACATATCACATACTGTTTTAATTATGCAGAAATCTGGAAATCATATTCCAGATTGTGTCAGCGTTCAGAGAGATCACCTAAATATGTTTAACGTGGACAGCACATTCTGAAAGATGAAGACTGAAGCAGGGAATGGAGAAATTTTAGCCTCTGGATTTGACAAGCTTCCATTGTTAATATTCTCAAACCCACAGAGCTAGCTGAAAATATTCCTTTCTGCCTTTTTTAAACCTCTGATCAAAACTGCAGGGCACAGCTGCTTCACATCCTAGTAATCTACATCGATGGACTGAACTTTGTTGGCACAGTATATTTTTAAGGGTATATTTATTGTTATGTAACAGTCTGGGAATTTTAGTTCTCATTTTACTTTTTCTTGTAAGTTAAACTTAAATACTATAATTCTGATTCTGTTATGAGGAAAACATACATAAGTTCATTTTCATTGTGGAAGGCTGATTAGTTTTGCAAATGGTAGCGGATGCAGTTTCCACGGCCGTCTACTGTAAATGCTCCTCTAAGTGTACACAAGAACCTCACTATTTCATTCACTTTTTGTTGGTGTAAGGTTTCTGTGATGTTCCATGCAAGTCTGACGCTTGTTTCCCTCTGTGAGTCTGTCTGACCTGATCAATTCTTGTTATATAACAACAAATACCTGGCTTAAAACCAGGCCCAAGTGGATGCTGACGACATGCTATGCCAATGATGTGAAGAGCCCATCAGTACCGTGCTGTTCTTTCGGGTAGCAGAGCACATGTTCAGCCTGATGACTAGGACCATTCTGTCAAATATGAAAGGGTGACACCATTACAGTTAACCCTCCATATCCATGGATTTGACATCTGCAGATTCAACCAACTTAGATCAAAATACTTGAAAATAAAATTACATCTCCACTGAACATGTACAGATCATTTTCCTGTCATTATTACTAAACAGTACAGTACATCAACTAATTACACAGCACTTACACGGTGTTAGGTATTAGAAGTAATTTTGAGATGAGAGGGCACATGGAAGGACTGGGGACATAAGCAAGTTGTAGAGCCCTTGTCTCGCACGCACGAGGCCCCAGGTTTGACCTCTAGCACCAAAAACAAATAAACAAACCAAAAGAAAGCAAGCCCAAACCAAAAAACAAAAAGAAAACAAGGGAGGAGGATGTGTATAGGTTACATATGAGTACTGAGCCATTTTATATAAAGGATTTGAGCATCTGCACATTTTAGTATCCTTGCGGGGTGGGGTTCCAATTTCCCACAGATACCTAGGGATAGCCAATAAAGGGCCACACCATTACTTGTATGCACAGGGATGACTAATCAAGGGTGATACCATTACCTGTATATTTGTGTATAATACTCACTCCTTAAATATCTATGAGCATTCAGCAGGTACTAGGTTCTGTCCTAACAGAACTTATAGTCAGTGGAGAAACAGTGAACTCTTCACATAGATAATAAGATGGGAAAGAGTGAAAACAGTTAAGGAGAAAAGGTACAGGGTGCTACAAAAGCACAAGTTGTAGGACTTGACCTCATTCTCCTATGCATAGACTGGAAAATGTAGCTTTAAAATTAATTCTTTGATGATTATAAAAATTGCTACCTTTTAAAGGCATGCTAACATTATTATGTTTGTGGGTATTTTTAGTTGTTATACTGTAGAGAGACATACTCTGAAATATTTAAGATGAAATGATAGAATATCTTGGATTAGATTCAAAACAATCTAGAATGGAGACTAGAAGTCAGATTATTCTCCTAGAAACTTAGGGGTCAGGTCTATAGGATTCATTATATATTTTTCTCTATTTTTGTTTCATAGAAGGTCTATAGTAAAAAGTTAAGAGAGAATTCCTTTCAGCAATATTAAATGGAATACTCATCAAATGAGGTCAAAGTCCAGTTTCTACATGAAAGTAGAAAGCAATATTTTTTCTTGGTGATTTGCTGTGTCACTGTCTTTCTCAGGATTTCTTTCTCCCCTTTCTCATTCTTTTGCCAACTTCCTCTGTCTTTCAACCTTGGTATTACATTCTCTTTGATGGAGATTTTTCTGCACTGTTTAACAGAGGTGTTAGTTTTATTTTTTTCCATCTTTACATCCTCCCTTACATAGTTTGTCTCTAAATTCACTCGTCTTGTTATCAGTGGGCAGTGGGTTTCTTACAGAAACAGGCTCCTTATCCCTAGTGGCGATCAGAGAAGGGGCTACAATTTGTATCCCAGCGCCACCGCAAGGCCTTCCTGCCTCCCTGTGAGCGACTTCTGTGCCAGAGCACTGCATCCACTGGTCCACTCAGGAGCACACTCAGATGGGACAGAAACTTGAGAGGGCTTACGCAGGGCAACAATAACAAATCATTAGTTGGGAGGGGCGGATGATGCCTATTTAGTTGTTTGGTTCTTTTCCCACATATATGCTTTAGCATTCACATGATGTATCCACAAATATTTTACTTCTAACAAGAATTTTCAGTACAGTATAACTTTCCTCCCATTTTTTTTTTTTTTTTAAAGGAATGCAACTATTTTCATTCCTAAAGTAGTTATCTGTTCTCATTACCTTCCTGAAGGGAAAGGAGAAGAAAGTTCCCTATCTCTAGAAGAGCAAATTTGGGCACAGCGGGGATAAAAACTGTCTCAGGTCTCCAGGAAGGCAGCAGAAGGGCTGAGGGCAACACTCCTGCCACTGATGTCGAGCGTGTTATTCACCTGCTGCGCCTATGCGGGTCCTGAGGCTTGAGGCTTTCCTGAGGGTGTGGAAGGCAGGGCCTGTATATTTGTCTCTATTGTTGTGTCCTGTTTACTTGCAGGATGTGGAAGCGCAGCACGTAATGCAATACCAGATGTTCTACGTGGGAGAATTTCATAACTCCATGCACTAACTGTACCCGGCTCCTTTCACGGAGCACAAACATGTAAATCTGCTTTGCAAGCCATCACTAAGTCTCCCGGTCTGAAAGAAGATACTGCTGGTTCTTTGGCATTTTTCACTTTTAGATGAAGAACACATGGAGATGTCTGGTAAAAGCATCCTGTGGATTCGTCTCGTTTTAAGATGGGGCCAAAGTGACCCAGAACAGCTGTGGGAACATCTGAGTACCACAGGTGTGTGGGCCTGGATTTCAAGGCTTTCCCCTCCCACCCGACGGCTCCTCTCCCCAGACAGCACCCTTCACCCTCTCTGAGACTGTCACGCTCCTGCCCTGCTGCCTCCTGCCCATTCATTTCTCCTTTCCCAGAGTGACTTGGCTCTTCTCATTTCCAAACATTGGCTGGGCACTGACCTTCCCTGCACTGCCAGAGTGCACAGCCCCTGTAACTCTAGCACTGAACAGTGTGTGTGTGTGTGTGTGTGTGCATGTGCACGTGCGTGTGTGGATGTGTATGTTTGTGTACATACACACGTCACCAAGTGTCCAAGATGCAAAGGGAATACCTACCTCTGTTGAAATGCTCTCTGGCCCATCTCTCTTGCAGCCCTCTTGACCTCCTCGGGAACTGCATCCTTCTCAGCATCAGAGACCTGGTAGACTGCGTGTCCTGCATCCAGCCGGTAAAGCCCACCTTTGCCCCCCAGCCCTGCAGTGCTTCTTCCTCCTGAAAGGGAAACATGAGACTCCAGACGGTAAGTCTGAGCCTGACCACAAAAGTCACACAATGGCTTTAAAGCTGTCCTTTGAGGCATGTTAACTGTACTTAACTAGTAGCTAAAAATTCAAATTATCAGGCCAGGGATGGTGGAGCACACCTGTAATCCCAGCACTTGGAAGGCTGAGGCAGGGGGAGCTCTGTGAGTTCCAGCCTGGGCTACACAGTGATCTCAAGGCCAGCCTGTACTACACAGAAAGACTCTGTCTCCAAAAATAACAAGAATTCAAATTATCTTTATGAATACAAAGGTGTTCTATTTAAGATAATTTTCCCTTTTTCCTCATCAATCTAAATCCTACCTGTATTTCGAGGTTCAGTCTAAATTCTGACACCTTAACTGATGCCTCTTCTCATAGAGATCAATATTCCTGTGAACTGTTTGTTGTCCTAATATATATCTCTCTTTTCCCACCAAATAAGTGATAGATGAGCTCATATTTTATAGCTCTTTGTACCTCTGCCCCATATGAGTGGCTTGAATGTTAAACTTATTACATATTTGTTAAATAAATGAACAATTCTCTTCCACCACATATACTATCTTATTTTCCCTTAATATACCAAAAAAATAGTTAAGCTATAGATTAAATTTCTTTTGTTTTATAAATAATACAACTGATCAACAGAGAGGTTAAGTGACCTATTCAGGACTTTATATCATTGGCTTACCCAAGGTTTGAGGCCAGTTATTATACCAGCTTTGACTCTGAGCTTGGATAGTATACAACAGGTAAATGTTACCAGCCGTAGATCAGTCTTTCAATGAAAAACCTGATTATGTGGTGGTAAGTGTATGTCATGTTATATCACATAAAGCACCAAAGTTAGAAATGAAAGTCAATGCCAGGAAAGCCAGGTTGGCAGCATTATGAGAAGTGGTGACAACACTGGGTAAGTAGAGAGGATTTGCTTTGTCTAAATACGTTCAATTCAAATTACTCTGAAACACTACTTTAGTACATCTATTGGCTAAGTTGGCCTCTGGGTTGCTAGAACAATCAGAACAGTACTAACTAGTTTCGTTTGTTCCCTTACACATACCTTGGGAATTTGGAAGAGAATCCAATATTAGAGGGGCAGTATAGCATTTTACAGTACAGCACAGTACTATGTAGCATACTAGTATAGGTAAGCCAGCTGGCCTGAGTATGAATTCTGACGCTAATTCACTGGTTATGTCTTTGGGGAAATTACTGAAAATCTCTGTATCTCAGTCTTGCCTCATTTATAAAATGGTGATACTAATATATGTATCAGGAAACTAAATGCTAGGATTGTCATGAAACTAACAGCACTGTCAAGAAACTATAACGCTTAATAAAGTATCTGGCTGGCAGGGAATGACAGATATATAAAGAACTGCTCTTACAATTATTTATGTATAGTGAGTTAGTTTCTAGATTTGTAAAGTAGAAAATTAGAAACTTTTAGGTTTTGGTTAAATTATGTTATTTTTTTCTCTCTTAAAGCTTTAATTGGTCTAATAAACAGAACTCAGCACAAATTGCTGCCCTTATGAAATTACAGGTAAGTGGTTTCCTTTTGAGAAATACCATGAGACCAGCCTGTTAATTACAATATTTTAATCCTTCAACTGGAAGACATCTTATTTCATTTTTATTTAGAAATAGGTGGCGGAAAATTCCTTCCTGGCTCCCACTTAAGGTTAGCCTAGGGAAAGAGGGCAGTCCCTAGGCAGTGACAACAAGCTGCTAGTGGAAAGGAGCTTCTGGGTCCTGACTCCCTCCCTCTGGCTTCCAGTTAGGTACCAATGGAACACCCGCTACAGCTTAGCTCTTCCTAGTCACCTGGATGTGATCGTTTCAGGGAAGGGAGGGAAGACCCACAGCAGTTAGAGCCTGGTGTGAATATGCTGGACAGAATGAGTCCCTCAGGAAAGTCATACTAGCGGTGAGGACAGAGTTCTTCATGGTGTCTACTTTGCAGAGCTTTTAATTTGTACTAAATGAAAATGCCTGCTGCGGGTTCAGACTAGAGGGCACACCCTTAAAGCTACACCGGATGTCCCAAACCTGTTGGTCAGATAAGGTGGAAGATGGGCAAAGGCTGGGTTTTGATGATGGAAAAGGGATTGAATGACTTGCTGGGGCAGAGCTAAGTTCAGTGTTGACAATTCTGAGGGAGGAAAATGGCAGAGAGAAAACAAAAAGTTGAAGTCAAGGAGACTTGATCAACGGAAAAATGAAAGGCTAGGGGAAACAAATGCAGGGTCTTCAGGCTGGACAGATATTAGAGCTAGTGGATTCAAGCTGGATAAAAAGAATTTCACTGTGGAGTCATCCACTGCCGGGAAGCCTCCATCTGGCCAGCTGGTTCTACAGTGCATTCCATATGGATTAAATCTTCTTGGCTTAACACTCACTTCCAGATCAAAAGATGTTTCTAAAAATAGCCTTTCTTTAAAGCTGATGCTTGAAGAAAAAACACAGTAGGCAAGAAGTCCACAGACCTACTTGATAGCACATTGTCTCCGCACAGAAAACCATTTCCTGCTGCTGTCAAGGCCAAGAGGTGCGGACCATCCCGGGCAAGGTAAAGTACAGAGCCCACGCCAGCACTCCCATGGCTGAGATAAGCGCAGACAGTGCGTGCAGTCTGGCCCTATTCCTGTGGCCCAGCAGATGTGTCTGCTCCAGCTGCCGGGAGGAAAAAGGAAGACGGCAGACGCAGGAACAATGGTCCAGTGGGGCAGCCAAGAGGAAGGAATGGACCACAGCCGTCCGTGCAAGCTGCGACAACCCTCTTATCTCAGAATCTTGCATCTTCAATATACTCACTTCTGCATGTGGAAGACAAGTACTATTTCTTTTCACAGTCAGTTGCTCGAGAAATAATTTACAGATTTCTGGCACAACCCCAAAAGCACAGAATTGAAAACAAGGGATAACACTTTAATGACTATGTTCTTTAGGGCACCATTGTGCTCTGTGCTTTTCAATCAGAATCTCATCTATTCCTCAACGTGACCTCATGAGGCTGTTAATATCATCTAACTCTGAGAGGGTGAGAATGGTCTTAGGTTATAGGATGCCTTGTGGAAATCTAAATATTTATCTTGATGTCATGGAGAGGCTGGAGACAGTAACACATCTTACTAAATAATGGCAGAGGCTGAGAAGGAAAGCTAGCCCTGGAGCCCTCTCAGAGGTGATGAACTGGCCCAATGGGCTCAGTCACCTCAGGAAGCCCGATCAAGAGAACGCCCATGCTACTAACCTGTTCCACCAGCCCAAGTATTGCCGCCCACGTGGGGCATGTTGTCTGGGTCCTCCTTCCCGTGCTTGGGAGAGCTCACGTCTTCACCGCTCTCTCTGTTGATTGTTATCTGAAAATAGAGATTGAGACATTATCACTGTCCTGTGGGGGACACCAGGAAGTGCAGGACAGAAAGATGGATTCTTTTCCTGTAAATCCTTATCTCATAACCTCAGGCCATAGGACATGACAGATGCTCTTTCTATCTGGCAAAAATGTTATTAGATTTAATATCCATCTAGTCGGGAAGGAGATAAATTATATTTTTAAGAATTTTTTTAAAGGAGCTGGGCTGGGTTTCAGCTTCAGAATTTTCTTTTGTGGAACATGTTATGACCATTTACATAAATATGAGACGAGAAAGAAAAAAAAAACAGGAAAATGTATTTCACCAGAAAGACATTTTCTCAGTGGTTTAAAAACATCACCCTTCGCTGATATAGCAGAGCCAGTAAATATTCATTTACTAATTTCATTTTCAAAGAAACCCTATTACTTTGAGAAATGACATTTTATATAAAATATATAGAAAACAAAAATAGAAACTGTGGGTTTATGTGGTTGAGGGACAAGTTTATGTTCTATATATCCACACTGTAAAAGCTGCTTATTTATTTTTTGGACCCACTCCAATATTACTACGATATTTTGTAGAGCTCCTAATTTATCTTTATTTTAAAACTGGATTTATGCAAATCAAATGGAACAAGTGGTACTTTAGCCCTCCCCATTAAAGCCTGTTCCTGTTTCCAAAGTTCTTTCATTCATATTTTAAATAACATAGCAGAACATTCTCTCTCTCTCTCTCTGAGTGAGGAATCATGTGTAGAACAGTTCCTCTAAAACCGTAAAATGCTCATTATTTTTGAAATGTCCACTGCCATTCACCCAGCACTGACATGCTGTGGCTAATTCAGCGACTCCAGCTCTGGTGAATAAGGTGATTGAGAGGAGTTTTAGTCAAAACTTGGTGCAGTTCTAAACGAAAAATTCCAAAACTGGTCTGAACCATGACAGTTTTATTGGAAGAACTGTTCCAAGTTCCAACCTTCACATTGGGTGTGTCTGTATGTGTACTGATATATTGCTTAAAAATAAAAGAAATTTGGGAGGAGTATGAGGAAACAAATGCCTACGTGTCTAATAACTTTGTTGTCTTCTTTAGACATTTCACACAGTCCAGTTAGTCTGCTGTGCAAGAAGAGCATTTCAAGAATATGAACTGTACTAGAAATGATGGCATAAGACCACCAATAGCCTTCTCAGTTACGTCCAAAGTCATCTCTTGATAGCCGTCGGGGAGACAAAGAACAGGATATAAATTTCTGGGCGGAAAGAACTGGTGTGTTCGCAACCTCTGTGTCTAGCCGGGCCATCTTCTGGCAAATGGTGCTGCCCACAGGGAGCCTCATCCCAACCCCAAATAGGAGCCTTCAGATATTTCAAAATTAGCAAATTCTCAAAACAAAAGTCAGCCAAACCCTTGTTTTCGAGAAACACATGCTGTAAAATTCCAGGGATATTTAATTTAAAAAGAGGCATCTAAAGGGTTAGCTAATTTTGCGCCATCTTATGAATGCCACTATACTCACTAAAGGAAATATATTTCTATAGATGTGCAGGTGTAGTAAATCTGCCAAGGGGGTTTCAAAGCCATTTTAGGACATCTCTTTCAAGAACTGATAATGATTCATAAGAGAAAGTGGGCATGGTGTGCACATCTGTAATTCTAGTACTTGAGAGCCTGAGGCAGGAGGATGACCATAAGTTCAAGAACAGCCCGGGCTACACAATGAGTTCAAGGTCAGCCTGAACTACATAGCGAGACCCTGTCTCAAGCCAAAAGAAAATAAAAGATTCATAAGAGCTACAAGGCAAGGTTTGGGCAGTTCAAGTCTCAACAGAAACTGGAATGGATACCAGAGAAGGCTTGCCATTTGAGGAAGTTTGTTTCCCAGAGAGAGATGCATGTAAAGGAGCCACTGGCCATTCAGAAAGCTGATAAGCTGCTGTCTGCTTTTAAGCATGTGTTGAGAAGCAGTGGGAATGTACTTCCTTTGAGGGCTAGCTTCATTCAGGAAAAGCTCAACAACAACAGCAACGAAGTCATTTTAATGGCTGCAACACACATGATTGGATTCACTTAAAAGGATATAATTTTTTTTCAAATCAGAAAATAGCATAGCTCTTTACAACTTTCGACAGACCCTGATGCACATATTAACGCCCTTGATATGTTTCTCACAGTAGATACACTCTACTTCCTTTTAGGTAAGTGTGCTGTAATCCTGAGGATCATTATGCCCTTATGAATTAAAGTGGAAAAAACATGGACCTTGTAAATTGAAACTCATAAAAATGTTCCAGAGTAAAGCAACCCACAGCCAGCACAGAGAAAGGACATGACTCACGGAAGCCCTATAATTCTGCGCAAGACCCATATATTTTAAGCTCCTGCTTGAGCTCATGATTTTTAAAAAAACATCAGTAAAATGATATAAATAGCTAGAATGCAATTCTGGGAGAACAGTTAGCTCTGGGAGGTATGACTGGAATATGTGGTGGATTTCCATTTTCCAGCTTGAGTCTAGGTGTGGCCCAGCAGATGTTTCTAGCAGGCTCCCCAAAATCCATTTCCTCTTTTAAACAGAAATCAGATGGATCATGGTTGGGTAGAATTAAGCACAGAAATCCTATTCCCCTTTGCCAGTGATTAGGGAAATGCATGTGACCTGAGATGCCAGAGAGAATCTGTCAGGATTGTGTGGCCAGACCCCTCACTGCGCCCTAGAGTCTATGGGGATGGCCCCTCTGATCCTCGGCCTAGAATGTTGGAATGGCTGTCCAAAATAATGTTACAGGGTTGCAAAACCCATCCTAAGAAACTTTGCTTTCTTACTTTACTTAGCATGCCTTATTAATTTTCTTTCTTTTTTTAATTTAAAAAAATAAAGATTTTTGGAAAACTTGGGAATACAGAATGCAGAATAATGGAATCATAAGGATGCTTCAAGGGTTAAGAAGCCATACATATAAACAAATCTTTAAGGGAAACCAAATGTCATCACTGTACGCAGGCGAGTGTCATGAACAATGTTAAAAGCCCGCACATAACTGGCCGGGCCACAAAAAATGCCCTCTCCTGCCGCCATCGCACGTGAGTGTACACGGTGTCCTAAATGGTCACATGAAACAACTGCTAATTAAATCCGGAGACAGAAGGGCAGTGCAGGCTGTCAAGGCTTTGTATATCCTACCTTTTCTACTTTTGCCTCTTATTTTAAGTCTTCAATGTTTGACATACAAAATTAGAGGAAATTAATATGCAGTCAAGAGAACTCCATAGGCAAGGAAAAGTTTAGCCACTCAGAGTGTACAAATGCTTTGGTTCTGCTATCTATAAGGTGGCCCTGGCGGCAGGCATTTTATGTCATGCATTGTTATTGTTATTATTATTGCTAAAGCTAAATGACCTTTCATGGCATTTCATGGACAGACAACTTTGGTCTTATATTCAAGTTTTGTGCTTTCTCCAAAACAGAAAACTGATTTGGCAGGTTTTTTTCTTCATTGTTTTTGAGACAGGGCTTCACTATGCAGTTCAGGCTGGCCTTGAACTCACTTTGTAGCCCAGGTGGCCTTGAACTCATGATCCTCCTGCCACAGCCTCCCCAGTGCTGGTATTATAGACATGCCGGACTTGGCAGTTTTTAAAGCAACTATGTTCCCCATGTCAACAGACTCCTCTGAGGTGTTAAGGGCAGCTAGGAAAAGTAAGGGTGGGTAGAAAAGCCATTCCTATATTAACCTGGAAAGAAGCATTAAAACTCCCTGAAGTTTTTATATGACTCAGGTTCTAAAAATTCTTGGAAGCACCCACCACAACTATGTGCAGAAGCATTCAGTGTAGGGAATTCTTTTCTGAAAATAGGGATGTTAACTGAGCCACTGTGGGACAGGTCAGTACAGCGTGGTCCCTGTGGGGGAATATTTCCAGTGTCAACTGCGGTACCTGATCTTCCACCTTTATTTCTAATAAAGTCACACTCTGGGGCTGGTCATCATTTCTTCCAGCTATATTTCCCATTACTGTTGGTTCACTGTCTCTGGCTATAAAAATGTTTATGAAACTTTTATCTACTGATGTTTAGCTGAGTTTCCCTGACCACTTCCTCAACATACCTGGAGTCCTTGTATAATCGCTGTGGTAACATCTGGAGACAACAATCTTTCATTGCTTCCCACAGGCCCTGAACAGTCACTGACATACTTTTTGACAGTCACTGTGGATCAGAGCCAGCAACCAGATTACAAAATAATGGCATAAGAGCAGGCACCAGGGGAAGCAGCAATCTGCACTGCACATACACAACTAGGAGGAATGTGGTGACTGCTCAGGAGCTGAGAGTATTACAGGCAACTAAGTTAGATAAAAATTAATATATGGGGGAGGGGGAGGGAAAAGGAAGGAGATTTAAAAAAGAAACATGCTGTACTATGCACAAGACAACTGTAAACTACGTTAACTGCAAACATGTACAAATAAAATAAAAAAGTTGAAAAAAAATGGCAATAAGATACCTTAAAAAAAATTAATTAATACACAGTCAGAGAGGGGCTGAGTCCTTAAGGAAGTCAGCACAAAAAGTAGAGACATCAGAGTTGTGGTTGGAGGTGCATCTGAGTGTCTGAAGAAGACTGGGCCTCGAGATGAAGATGCAGTGGCCAGGCCTGCATGCCTCCCTCAAGGATAAACAGTAACTTGAAATTATACAGTAAGTAGCAACACCTGGCCCAGGAAGTCCAGCTAGGCATCAGACACCCAAGTATGTGACCAGGGCACCCAGACTCATCCGTTCCCAAAAATGCCTTTGTTTTTTCCTTGTACCCTTGCTACATGACTCATGTCCTATTGGATCAATATTAGCTAAGTGACTACACTTACAGTCCTATAGGTTGATTGTAGTTTGACCCATGTTGTGGTTTTGCTGTATAAATTACCCTCGAGGAAGGGCTTTAGTGGCAGCCCCATTTAAGGCAGCTCCTGGAAATCCAGGAGCTGTTCTCTCCTCATCTCCAATAAAACTCTCCCAACTTCTTCCTTTGGTTTGCAACTCTATTCCTTGATGTTGTGGGACCATGAATTTGGAACTTTTGGCATCGAACAGGTCAGGACTCATATTTCTCCTACGTCAAGAGCACCTGGTGTTTGGTGCTTTGATGCTTAACATGTCAGGGAAACTTCCAGGGTGGTACATTAGCTCAAATGGCTCACACCAGCATTTGGAGTATGAGCAAAAGTCACACATCAAGTAACTGGAATGTGTACATTTATTATAGTTCATTTATGGGTTTATGTAAGTGCATGCTACATACATAAACATACATACATTTATGAAGTAGGCTTTTCAGTGGTAAAGTAGCACTGCAATGAATCAGTGCTGTGGAGCATGTAAGAAGATGTGGCTAGGTACATAGCCTGGGATCTATTCTAGGAGTGAGCAAACATCCAGTGGGCAGGTGTATTTCTGCCTGTCCTGGTGCAGCATAGAAGCTTGTAAATGTAATGAGTAAAGGACTGTGTCACGGCATTGCCACTGTGTCGGAAGCCAGAACTTTGAAGTAGAAGAAAAGAACGTTATTAGATCTGACTTAGTGAAACATTCTTTTAATTTTAGGTTGTAAAGATTCTGACTAGAAGAGCCTTCACAACTTTAGAACATTAAATACCAGTGGGTAAAGCTCCCTAATTAAATTTAGAACACAGTTAATGGTACAAATTTATGTCATGTATCAGTGATAATTGAGCTACTTAGTAATTAAAAACAAACCACTGGTGTAATGACTATAATTAATTAAGGGTTCATACAGTCAAGCATAGTTCTCCATCGTGTTAGTGCTCCGGTTTCTTTAACAGTGTGAATCAGTCAGGTTCACACTTACACCCTGAATCTCTTTCTTATAAAAAGATGAGAGCCAGACGCCATGCCAACAAGTTCCCGCCTCTGCCTCCTGCGGTTCTCCTGCTTCTCCCTGTAACCCACACACCCGCTGCCTCTGTGCCCTGTCCCAGGGTTCCTCCCACAGCACCAGTCATTTCTAGCTTGAAAACTGTTTATATCTATGAATGAATAGTTCAAAAAATATAAAGCACCATTCAAATATATGACACATAAAAGATAGATTATGAAATGAGACACTCTTGACTTATCTCACCCAACGGGTACATTGTAAGCTCCCTGACTTTGATCACAGAAGAATATTCCAGACTAGTCAGTAAGAGGCATAAGGAAGTCTATTAGACAGAGTTCTAAAAGAGAGCACACTTAGACTAGAGTGTGGGCCTCAGGAGAGGTACTGTGGCTTGGAGCTGGGTACATTTATATGGTCCTGTGGTGTCTCTGGGGTTCTAGACGTACATCCCACTGTCTGCGCGGTCACCCGTCCAGTGGGCTGTTTGAATGCAAACCACTTACACGAGTTTGAAGCTGAGATGTGCTGCCTGCGTAAGAGTGGGCATTCTCGAGGATACGGGCTGGTAAGAGGGAGCGCAGTTTACAAAGAAAAGGCACAGGTCCCCGGCCCAGCTTACAGGCTTATTATCTTTAAGATCTGGGGATTTTTAAAATTACTAGTATTTTTTGTGAGTTTCCTAGAAGGGAAAAAGACCAAGTAACTTTTGCATCCTGAAGCTGCAGCCTTTCTTAAAAGTACAATTTTAAAATTACTATTTGCCTTATCTCCTCTCTACCTCTCTTTACTTCTCCTATCTACCTTAAGGTGATGACCGAAAAGAGCTCGCTAAATTTGATACCATGGAGGTTACACTGCCTGTGACTCCAGTACAGCAACTCTGCACAGGGGGAAGAGGAGATGGAAGGCATGGAACTGAGGCAGGATAGAAAAAATACAGGTAGAAAGAATTACAAGAGAAATTATAATTTTAAAACTGTACTTTTAAGAACTATAGGTTCAGGACACAATATTATCCAAGGATACAGTGCCTTTACCTTTCTAGGGAACTCACTCCAGAAAACAGAATGGAACAGAACCAAGCAAAACCAAACCAAACCGTAAACATGTAAATTGGGCTGGTACTTTTCACCCATAAACTGAGCCTGCATTTTTCCTCCTGCAGACTTTCATTCTGGGGGAAGCAGCACAATTAAGCAGCCAGCATATCTCTAAACTTCAAGTGGTTTGCCTTCTACCCTCGTCCACCAAATGAGTAGTCCAACAGACAGGAATACATCCTAGGTCATTCATCTTGAGGATGCCCCCAAGACCACATAAAAACTCCAATCCCAGACCGTAACATACTTCTCTTGAATGCCCACACTCTTTTTTCTCTGAGTGTGCACTTCTTTAATTTTAATAAGCCTTTGTATGCTTCCCACTGACTTGTCCTGAAAATTACTTTTCTGTGATAGATGTCAGTGAACTTACAACCCATCCTGAGTGGATGGAATGAGAGGCGAGTGAATGGAGGTCCGGAAGTCGAGTCAAGGCATGTAGATAAGGGTTTTCAAGAGGGCTTGCTGTGAAAAGGGATGAGAATTATCTAGAGTAAAAGGAGACTTGATTTGTGGGGTTTGGGAACATATTATGTATGTGTATTACATTTTATATGCCAATGGGAAGAATCCAGAGGGAGAGAGAATGAAGTCAGGAAAAGGAGTCAAGGGACAGAACAAAGCACCTGAGCAGGAGGAGGAGGCGCAGGCCTCTGACAGGAGGAGAGTGGGGAAAGCTGAAGAAATGCCCTTGTGATAACTTTTTTTAAAAAACACAACAAGGGGCTGGGGATTTAGCTCAGCGGCAAAAGCACCTGCCTGGCAGGTGCAAGGTCGTGAGTTCGGTTCCCGGTACCGGAGAAAAACCCAAAAAAAAAAAAAAAAAAACAAAAAAACAACACAACAGTAGAGTATTGTCTGAGAACTGGAGAGCGAGCAGTTTGAGGTTTGAGGAATGTGAGGGCTATATGAAACTCATAGAAATTAGGCTTACGAGACATTTTCACCTGAAAACACTAAATTTCCAATGTATGTTTTACTCTTTTAAATCAAAGTTGTGTGAATCCTAACCATCTGTTTGGAGGTTAATAAGTACCAGAGGTGCTGGGTGTGAAAAAGATCAGAAGGCTGGATCAGTGAACTCTAAAGCTACATTTGGGACAAACTGCAAGGATCTGAACCTGAGGAGTCATCCTGCAAATGGTACCTACAAAGGACTGCATCTGAACCGCCACCACCAAAGACACCTTCATTCCTCTGGGCTCTCCCAGCATGCCATTCATCTGCAAATGTCCAACGGGCTGTAACAGTTCCATCAATCTATGTGTGCTTTATCCACCTGCTAACCTGTAGGCACAATAAGGCAAGCCACCCATACTTCACAGCTATGTAGCTCTAAATGTAATGTATCTTTCTTTTTGTACTAGGGATTGAACCCAGGGCCTCTTGTACACTAGGGAAGTGTTATACCACGGAACTACATCCCAAGTTCTAAATGCAACCATTGAAGTGGCTATTTAAATTAAAGAGGAAGTTCTTCGGTTTGTACAAATTGATTTTATTCATGCTGAGGAAGACTGTCATGTCGTAGAGTGAGGTATCTTTGCAAAAACAAAGGGTGTCCAGAAATGGCATCATAAGAACAAAAGGGTGGGCCCTGCTTGAGAGGAACATGTTCTTTACGTGGGTTTCCTAGCTACTTTATTTTACAATTTCAAGAGAGCCCTTAGGTAGCCCAACAAAGAAAATTCAAGGAAATGAAACAACTCCCTCCCCTTGCTCCTATTCTTCTTAGATACAAAAGACAGATAATTATCTAAAGTATTTCTCAATATGAACAAAATGGAAAAGTGACCTTTGAGTCTGTGACAGAGTCTATTCATGTCAGTGTTTTTAGCAGAACCAGAGCAGTGTCCAGGCTTAGGGAATGCTCACAGGAGCCAACTTTTGCTCTCCTTCATGTTACACACGCCATAAATACAGAGAAATAGTTTCACAGGCAGCCAGAGCCGAATGGATCATAGCACCCCTAGGGAGTGATAAAACTCTCTTGCTGGTAGACTTACATAAACCAAGATGCAGTGAATGTTTTTAGGGATACTCCTTTTGCTCAATAAACCTAAATGTCTTAAACCCTAAAGATGGCTAGACTAAGAAGGAAAAGAGATAAATCTGGCAAGAAAAAGCAATCATTCAGAGTGTTGGTAGATTAGCCGAAACATACAGGATATCAAATTCAGTGATTTAAAAATCATATGTTCACTAGTTAAAAGACTCATTTTCTAGCTTTTTCTCCCTTTAAAAAATATTCTAGAACAGCTTTACCTAATGATTGGGCTACTTTATGGTAAAACTAGGGCTTTTATGCAATCTCTGAGTTCTTCGTATTCAAAATAGAAAAAACAACAAATGCAAAAGTCTGTACCATTTTGGAAAGTCTTTTCTGAAAGTCTTTCTTGGAAAGAGGCTTTTCTGAAAGTGACATTTCCAAACTGTTGAAGCAAAGTATTAATATAACTGTTTGATTCTACTTAAACAGAAATGCAACCAAAGAAGGACAAGGTAAACAGAATTATAGGTAGAAAGGAAGTAGACTGGGAATGAGCATTCTCCTACCCAGTCGAGACTTTGCTAACCATGAGGTTTACAACAGCTTGCTAAAGCAGAATAGCTCACTTTCTCTTCTTGTTTTGCTCCTTTGACATCTGCATGCAGTATATATATTCAGCAGTAGGGACTGAACCCAGGGCCTTGCACATGCCGAGTAAGTGCTCTACCATTGAGTCACACACCAGACCCACGTAGACTAAAAGGTTGTGGGTTGTGCCTCAGTGACAGAGGGTGAGGAGGCAATGGAATTATGTCGTTGTAGGCAAGATACAGACAACAGGGCTGGGATATTTTCTGGGGGGAAAGAATGTACTAGAGTGAGCACCTGGAGGCAAGTTCTAATGGAAAAAGTTAATCTTAAAAACTTATGAAAGCCAGGGTAATAGCTCAGAGACACAAGCACCTGCCTGGCAAGCACAAGGTCCTGAGTTTGATTTCTGGTACAAAAAAAAAAAAAAACCCTCAAAACAACAACAACAAAACACAACATAA
Source organism: Chinchilla lanigera (assembly GCF_000276665.1). Taxonomy (NCBI): domain Eukaryota; kingdom Metazoa; phylum Chordata; class Mammalia; order Rodentia; family Chinchillidae; genus Chinchilla; species Chinchilla lanigera. The sequence goes on along the minus strand of NW_004955518.1, from coordinate 4,659,468 downwards.
ACTTAAGAAAGAAAACAAAACTAAAATATTGATTCTACAAAGCATAATTAATTTCCAAAGCATTTAGAGATATACCAGTTTTTTTAAAAAAAGATGATGTTCGTCTTAAGAGTACTCCACTTTGAAATCTCTGTAGAAATGTGATGCTTGGGCACCTGCTTATGGTTCCACATAGCGGATGAGGAATTTGGAATGCCAACCCTTCTATGTGTGCTGGCTCAGCTTCTTGGCAAAGAGTTACTGTGTCCACTTACTGGCAGAGGCTAGTACTGCCGTGTTGCTGAGTGTTAATCTTCAGATGACTGCTCTGCTCCTTATTTATTAAAAGGCAGCAATTTTCATCAATCTCAGAACTATGGGAATGATGTTTCCCCTGGCAACCACAGTCCTGAAGGTGGCAAACAGCCATGCTAGTCTATAGTCATACCGGGTGGTGTTCTAGAATGCAAAGTGGTGTAAAATGCAAAGAACACTTTTATTTTAAAAAATAGTACATAGGAGAGGTGGGGAAACATTTTCTTGGTATGGACATGCTTTATGTAGTCCTACATTCTGGGTTTATATTTCCGAAACACCAAAGGGATCCATAAAACTACTTTGAATAAAATAAAAACAAATACAAGTCAGATGACTAATAACCAGTTGACTAAGTGTCCTGCTGAGCCTGGGACAGCCCCAGTTAATGCCTGTTGTCCCAGTGTAATTAGTAAAACACCCTCTGGGAGTTTTATAAGCAGATTTACGTGATCATCCTGTAATGACTGAATATTAGACAAAACCCAGCCCCTTAGAGGAATTTATTATGCCATCTGGCTACTGAATTACACTGTTCACTGGCAGCAATTATCGAGGGCAACGCTGGGGGATACACACTCCCATCTGACAGAGGGAAGCAGACGTGTTTGCTTGTAAAGATATTTTTATTCCAAGCCTCTATGAGAGCAACTTTGTGAACACAGAATCTTGAATTTTAAAATTAGAAATTCTGAATTGTCTCAAATTCACAGATAAACTTTATGCATCTATTTCTTATGGTAACTTTTTAATAAAAATTAGAACAAAATAGAAAATGTTCAGTTTTTTAGAGTATTTCTCTAGGCACTACGCTAGAGTAGTTTGGATAGCTGTGGCCACGCAGGCCCAAATTCCACACAGCCTCCAGTAAATGCTGCTGCTGGCACCACTCTCTCTTTGCACTCTCTGCCTTACAGACAAGTCCCTTCCCTGTATCCAGTGACCGCATCCCAGTGTGGTCCCCAATTGTGTGCGCCTACGCTCTGGTTCTCTGCCTCCTCCTTTCTCCTGATTTCAGGGAGTTCCTCGGGCGATCCTGAAACTCTCTCACCGGACTTGCAGCCACTGCCAGGCAGCACACTCCTGACTCTCCGTTTTGCTTGTGTTCTCAACAGCACCAAGAACTTCTCTTTGAATAGTTGGCACCTAGTACCGTACAACGCCTGCTGCACAGCGGGAGCGCAACAGATAATGTGAAATGAATGAATAACCAGCGAGTGCTATAGCTTCCTTCTCATTGATTGGAGCTGGGTTTCCTTCCAAGTGCCACTTCCACTCTGGCTCTTTCCATGTGAGTGGGGCTGGGGAGCTGATGTTGTTCTAATATGTAGTCTTGGACGAGTTAACACAGGTACAGCATGTAAAGACAGGAAGCTGGTGTGTTCCCAGCAGCACAGCTGCCTGCCGTGTGAGTGGGGGAAATGCATACAACACCTAAATTGCCAAGGCTTAGGGAGGGTGACCCCAAGACAGCAGTCTGCTCCCCATTCCCCCACCTTCAACTGCTCTGCCCTTTTGGCAACCGATCCTCCTGGTGGAAGAGTCTTTTTCTAATTTTATACAAAGCTCATACGTGGTAGAAAAGGCCCTACTGGAGATAACACTCCCACAAAACAAAGCATGAATGAGTTTTTGGCAAGTGTAGCACTTAAGGAACAAGTACATAGGAAGAAATGAACCTACTCTCACCTTTCCTGCTTCTCATACAGATAAAACTCAGTATCTTTCTCCTATACGTTCACAGACTGCATCAGAATTTAAAGGCTAGAATTTTATCACAGTAGCTGACTACTTCGGATGTTTTCTATTGTGCATTCTATTAAAGCACGCTTTTCCCCTTGGAAAGTTTTTGCAGAGGGCTAACTCCTATGAGCCTCTAATCTGTATGTGAAACCAAGGCTTGCTTACCTGAGGAAAGCAAGTGTGCGAAGGTGGTTTGCCTTGCCCATGTGCACTTCTGTATGATCACCAAAAATATACTGTGTCCAGTCCTAATCAATAAATATATTGCTGCTCTTCAAAAATATCTTCTAACATGGTTAAGAACACAGACATTGGAACCAGTTTGCTTGGGTCCAAATTTTGCCTCTTGGTACTTATAGCTGAGTAAGATATCTCATAAATGAGGACAGAATAATGATCGCATCTACCTCACAGGGTCACACCAGGGGTTAAAAGGATAACGTAATCACTTAGAAAAGCGCTTAGCCATATGAAGTGCTGTATATGTAGCTATTATTATTACTACTACTGTACTTTGCAAGAATGAAAAATGTTCTACTTTGTATCAAACATTTATTTTTTAGTAATGATGTGCCAGGTATCATGTTAATATGGGCACTGGGATGTTCATCAAGGGTGTTTTCTGAAAGTGGAGTTGTACAGAATTCTACACTCTGTCCAGCTCTCATAACAACGTTTGTGTCCGCTGTTCACACAGGACCGCATGCAGGAAGTTCAGTGCTGCTGCAAATATCGTAACTATGAAAGTGATGCATCCTAACCAGCTCAGTGCTCTTTCCAGAGTGTGCTCGGCCCCTTTCAGACCTCTGGCTACTGGAAAGAGAGCTGGATCACCTTGGGACGCCTGAAAACAGGGTTGCTTTTAGCTGTTAAAGACGTGGCATGAGAGGGTCTCAAACATTTCCAGCCACGACTGCTCCACACAAGACTTAAGAGAAACAGATATCCTTAAAAATGAGGATAAATATGCTGAAGAGTTAAGGAAAAGGGAGGTTTTTTTGTCTATACGTTCTAAATTAGGATTTGTACTTCAATCTATTTCACTTGTTTGCTTGTCGAAAGTATATTTAAAGTTAGCTAGTATCAGTTGTGAGTTTTCCTTACTTATATTTTTTTTGTACATGTATCTGAAAGAAAAAAATGTGTTTCCAACAATGCAAAGAAGAGAATGTGGCCCCCCTGGGTGACGGTTTTGCTTCTCACTGAAGTTGGCTACGGATGTTTCCTGATTTGTGTAGATCTGCACAACAGAACCAAATCTGCTTGCTGAGGACATTCGTTCTTTCACTCATTCACCGGAGTACTGCAGGTGAGTCCCCACCGTGTGTGTGCCACAGCAAGAGATAATGTGAGCCCTCTACTCATGGTCCCTGCCCTCGTGTTCACAGGCTTATGAGGCATTGCAATTTCTACGTAGCCGAGAAAGAAACTAAGGTGTAGAGAAGTAAAGCAACCTACTCATTGTCTAGGATTCAAATCCCAGTTCATCTCACCCCAATAGTCAGGTCTAGCAGCTTCTTTATACTATGTTAGGCTGGCTTTTAGCAATAAGTATATGTGTGTATGTGTGTGTGTGTGTGTGTGTGTTTAACACAGGGCCTCACTAGTAGTTGAGGCTGGCCTCAAACTTGCGGAGATCCTCCTGCCTCAGCTTCTGGAGTGCTAGAATTACAGGCATGTGCCACCATGCCTGACTTATGAATATGTTCTTGGAAGTTATAGAATTTAATGTTTTAGAAACTATACCATGGTTTAAGAGAGTAAGGGATATGTCTAAAAAGCAAACACTTTTGTCCTTTTTAATACATATCACAGTTATAGAAAGCAGTAAGTATGAAGAAAGTACAGCAGTGAATAGGACACTGGATCAAAGGGCAAGCAGAACTTTTGGAAGCTTAATAAAGTGCCATATTTTTATGTGGTCTGAACCAGCTTTATACAAGACAATGTTGTGCATGAACTGCAGACTCAATGCCTGACCTGGTGGCTCAAATCTGACAGTATAACTTCTGGGATTCTATTTGTTCATCTGTAAAATGGGACCATACCTGTGTAGCATGTGAAGAGCTACAAAGAATAAAGGGAGGACACTACACAGAAGGTTTCTTACCTTTCCCCTACATATGACAAGCCCAGCTTTTCAAGCAATGGTAATAAAGCACATCTCTGTTTAGAATTTACAGAGAAAAACTAGTTCTGGTGGAAATGTTCAAGGGCACCGTGATCACTGACTTTGAAGTCTGGCTTGTGGTAAAACCTGAGACATAGTGATGATTTTTTAATCTTTTAGATTTGATGATATACTCTTTGGATGACTTGACTTCAGAGTGACTAAAGAAGTGTCTGGATAATCCCAAATCACAAGTAATTTTCCACTTATGCAAATTAGGTAAGAATCAACATTAACACAGAGAATATACCTATAGTAAGTCCTCTACTTAAGGACGAGTTCTGTTTCAGGAGAATGTTCCTAAGTCTGACAAAGTGAGTCTTACACATTTTTGACAGAAATATACAATGTAAAGCTTAAGAAAACCAAATGTGAGCTCCATTCTTTTTTTTTTGTCTTTTTGAGACCTGGTCTTTCGATGCAGTTCAGGCTGGCCTTGAGCTCACTTTGTAGCCCAGGCTGGTCTCAAACTTGCAACAATCCTCCTGCTTCAGCCTCCCAAGTGCTGGGATTACA
>NW_004955518.1:4626038-4654465 GCF_000276665.1 Chinchilla lanigera | reverse complement strand
TTTTTTTGGTTTTTCTCCGGTACCGGGAACAGAACTCACGACCTTGCGCTTGCCAGGCAGGCGCTTTGCCACTGAGCTAAATCCCCAGCCCCGTGAGGTCCATTCTTATCTGTAAAAGTTTGTAACTCAAGTAAGTCGGGTAATTACTGTACAAGTAAGATTTTCCTAAACACACTTTAAAAGACTTCTATTTGAAAGAAATTAAAAAGACTGTTATTTGAAATGGTAAGCATATTTTTTTCATACATTCATTTAACAAGGGCTTACTGGGTGTCCAGCGAGCTGAGCGCAATGTGCTGGCACTGGTGTATTGCAATGAACAAAAGTGAAGATTTTTCCCTCTACAACCAGTTTTAAAGACGAATGTGGAATCAGTCACATTATTTACTGATAAATAAATACAGTATCACTATGATTTTTGGGCTGACTGACCAAAGCAGAAGCTTATTAAGACACTAGCCCTAGATCCCACCAAATAGGAGAAAATACTAAGATATGCGTGTTTTAGAGAACTCTCACAGCAGAGAAGTGCTTTCCCAAAAGAATAAAAAATGCCTTTGCATTGTATCAGTATCGATGTCTTCATATTTCCTGAGTCTGATTACTGCTAATTAGGAAGCTAAAAAAAGATTCCCTTTTTTAACCTTGGGGAAAAAAATCCTATTCAATTAATTTTTGGAAGCTTGAGACTGCATTATTTGTCTGCTTCAGATTTTTTTAATGTTTTTTTTTTTTTTTTTTTTTTTCCTGCTAGCAATCAAGTCCTCTTTCCTCATGGAGAGCAATTTTTATTTCTGAAATAGTTCTCTTGACATTACAGTATTTTGGAGGTGGGCATTATTTCCTCAGAAAAGTAAACAAGGGAATAAAAATAAGGTGACTCGAAGGATGAGGAAGTATGTTTTTCTAGGGAACAAAAGATTCTTTCACAGTGTGTCAAAGACTTCACTGTGAACTTTCCTGAATGTAAACACTGTTCAAATGGCAAAAGGAATTTCATCTATGTCTATAAAAGGTCTCAAACAATAGTTCTTGCTGGAAGCTACGTTTGGCAGTCAGTAAAAATCTTTTGTTCAAACACTGTGCTTTGCCTACAGATTTACAAAAAGTTTTTATCATTTTAGGAGATACACAATGATATTGTTTTCATAATTGCAATAATAGCACATAGGTCAGAATACTGCTAAAGGCAAGTAACGTAAATTATAAGCAGCATTATATATGTTTAGACTTCTCAGAAGAAAAGTGCTTTAAGGGATAGTTTTAAACAACAGGCTGATGCTCCGGCTACTTACAGAGTAGTAGATTTTTTAAAACAAATTTTGTTATGATCACAGAAAAAGAATATTAACATTTTAAATGGAAAGGAAAGATGTGAATTAAATAAAATAAATATTTCCCCATGTGAAAGTTTTATTCTACACAAATTTCCTAGTTATGATAAATTTAAAATTCATCCTGGTAAAATATATGCTGGTGAAAATTTATAATATTTAATAATTATTATGGAAATGTCAAAGGTATTTTTTATTATTACTGTTATTTGCCCAAATCCCAGAGCACTGGTCCCTGGGGTCTTGGGTCACTGTCGAAGGACTGTTCATTTCTAGGAAGTGACTTATGAAGGGGGCAAAGACAGGGTCAGGGGATGTGGAGATTTTATTTTGGGTTTTCTATTTTCAAACAAATGAATATCAAATTAAAATGGGACGTTCTCCAGGTCCCTGGAGGGTGGGGTGAGAGAGTGGGAGACACAGGAGGGGCCAGGCGGGGCCTCTGCGACTCAGAGACCAGCCTCCACGTCCACGGATGTGAGCAATATTGGCTCTTCTGCGATCACAATGGACACGGAAAGTCGAAGGGAATCTCACTTAGTCAGACCCTCAGAGCTCCTGGGACACAGGACGTCTCAGAGGAGCTCCGCAGCAGCTTACTCCACATGGAGAGAAAGGCCTTCCCTGGAGACTGCCTGAGCCTGGAGGCCCAGCACTTCTTCTGGGAAAGGAGCCTCAGGGTTTAGGTTCTTGAAAAAGACTGAGCTGGGCAGAGGAATCATGGGGGTCAGGCTCAAAAAACAGTAGGAAAGAATGAATTCCCAGATTCTCCTTCCCAGTTCTCCTTTCTTAAGGAAAGAAAGAGTTCTAAAACATGCAGAGCTGCCTTTTCAAATGTTGGTCCATGTTCTGCTAGTCAATGCATAATTTCAAATAAGTCGCTAAATTTTTCCAGGGCTCAGTTTACTCGTCAGGAATGCTTCATGACCTCCGAGGTTCTAAAGTCGGTGACAATACCCAATACTTACTATGAATGCTTTCCACGCAGTGAAATACGCTCTACACAAAGGTCACCTGCCTATCTTTACGGCTCCTCGTTCAAGTCTTACCCCTCCATCGTATCTGGGGGCCCGAGGCTTGTAGAAGCACTATATGCTGCCCTCAGCTTCATACCTCATAACTAGCACGGAGCAAGTCAGGGCTCAAAGGCTGCTCTGCCCAATCCTAGCGCTGGTTGTTTTACAAAGAAGAGTTATGCTAGACTGCTTTCATTCCACAATTTTTACAATAAACAAATATGAGTCACTTTTTAAAAAATGAATCATTGGTTTGGGACTGGAAAAATAAACTAGATACAAACCACAGCTTTGCTCAGCGGAGGAGAGGAAGTCTGGCCCCTTAGCTTTTGTCTTCTATAGCTTCCTTCCTACCATCTGGCAGGGAAGGATCTGCGCAAAGACCAGGGCATCCAGGGGCTCTACTTCACAAGGGGGCAGAATCCTGTGCATCAAATGTGCGCTAGGCTCCTTGGTACTTCCTCCTTTGGTGAAGTGAGCCGACTGGTATGTGGTTTACCTCCCCTGGGGAGACCTGGGCGGCTTTCTCCCTCACATTGCCTTCTTTGGGCTTTCCCCTGGGGCAGGTATGGTCAGATTGGGTCTCCGAAGATACTGCTCTAGAAAAGGCTTGCAAGAAGCCCTGTTTTGACCTGTAGGCCTGCATTCTGCTTTGTTTCTATTACTCCTGCACTAAGGGTAACCAGTGACTGGTTCATTTATTAATAAATGAATATAAATATGTTAGAACTTTGTGTCTCATTTGTCTGATCTTGAGTTTAAAGTTCCCTCTGTTTGAAAGCCCCAGAAGAGAAGCGATGGGGCCGGGCCTTTAGCTCAGTGGTGCAGCGCCTGCCTGGCAAGCATGAGGTCCTGAGTTTGATTCCTGGTACGCTGCCCCCAAAAGAAGGGAAGCTATAAGTAATAGGTAAGACATTCCTAGGCCCTGCCATACTAGCACCTGAGATTTTCAAAATGTCAGGCTGCTTATCACAAAAGGTTGATTCAGTAACTTTAACACTAACCACAAGAAAACCCCAGGATGAGTTGGTTTCATCTCTGAATTCTACTTAACATTCAAAGAATTAACAGTTATTCACAAATGCTTCCAAAAAATTGAAAAGGAGGGAACACTTCTCAACTGATTCTAAGAGGCTGGTTCTACTCCAATACCTAAACCACAAAAAGACGTTATGCAAAAGACTAATTTTGTTTTAGTGTGAAATAACAGCAAACTGGTTCCACCAAAATAAATAATGACAACAAAATAATAGCACACTGGATCCACCCCCATGTACAAAAAGCAAGATTCTATATTATCACCAAGTAGGCTTTATTCTAGGAATAATTTATTCTAGCTATAATGAAAATCAACTAATGTAGTAAACCACACTAACAGAATGGAGAAAACATTATGATCTTTTTTTTAACATCATAATCAATAGAAGTGTAAAATCATATGACAAATCAGCACTCCTTCATGATAAAAACACTCAACAAACCAGGCTGAAGGAAACTTCATCAACCTGACAAAGACATCTATGAAAAGCCCACAGATATTGTACCTAACAATGACTGAATGTTTTTTCCTATTGATGGATAAGATAAGGATGTTCATGCCACATCCACTGAACATTTACTAAAGAAACTATCCAAGGAAATCAGGCGAGAAAGTTGTAGTGGATTGACAACTGGTGGTCAGCTTATAACCCTGAGCTGAACTGAGTAAGCATGGCGCTGGGTGTGGGAGGCCCACCTGGGGACTGTTGCCAGCAGCATAAGAGCAGACCTGGAGAAGAAGAAAGACGCTTCTGGGAACAAAGAGGCTGTTGGGAGCAGAGAAAGGCTGTTGGAGCTGGTAGAAGCTGTAAGGAGCTGTTGGTTGTTTTGGAGGAGCTTGTCAAGCTGACCTTCCTGATGAACTTGGCTGTTTTCATCCTCTGAGGAGCTCAGAACCTCGTTAGCACGAGAATGGCTTTGGTTCACTTTGGGGGAGCTCTGGTCCTCACTCTGAGCATTGCTTCCTATGTCCAGAGGGGAAAAGGTGCACAGGTCAGGTTCCTGAAGAAGCTTGCTGTGTTGGCTTCCCTGATGGGAACTCGGCCACCTTGATCATCAGAGGAGCTCGGGACCTCAGTGTTGCTGAGGAGGGCTGCGCTACTTTTCAGGGGAGCTCTGGTTCTTACTTTGCGCGTTGCTTCCTGGCTCCAGTGCAGATCCCTCAGCCTGCTAGCAGAGATCCTTCACCCCGCTGGCACAGACTTCTGAGATTCTACCACTGACCTTTGGGCCCTCCTAGTGCAGATCCATGAAACAGGCCTGCATGCGATATTGTTATGGGCTCTGGGCCTCCAGTTGGACTCATGGAAGGCACTGTTATGAGCTCTAGGTCTCAAGCTGGACTCATGCATGACATTTCCGTGGGATCCAGGCTCTCAGCTGGATTCCCTGGTCTTAGTATATGGACAGATTTCCTGCACTATTTTGTATATCGTTCTTTGGGTAACTATTATAAATAATCTTAAAAATATGTGTTCTGTATTATATACTGTTCACCTTGCAAAATATCCCCCAAGCCAACACAAAAGTGAAGTAAAAAGTATCCAGATTGGAAAGAAAGAAGTAAACTGTTTGTACATTCAGATAGCATTGTGTTGTATAAATAGAAAATCTTGAGGGATCCACTAAAAGTTACTAGAACAAGTTCATCAACATTTCTGGATACAGTATCAACTTAAAAATTGTATTTCTATACAATGCTAAGGAACAATCTAAAAATAAAATTCAGAGAACAATTTCATTTATAATAGTATCAAAACAGAATAAAGTACTGTAAAACATCTACACTATAAAACTATAAAATAGTCTTTTTTGGGGGACAAGGTTCCACTATGTAGTTCAGGTTAGCCTTGAGCTCACTATGTAGCAGAGGTTGGCCCCAAACTCCTGGTGACCCTCCTGCCTTAGCCTCCTGTGCTGGGATTACAGGCATGTGCCACCATGTCCCATTTAAAACATTCTTTTTTTTTTTTCTCAGATAGGGTTTTGCTATGTAGTTCAGGCCAGCCTTAAATTCACTATGTAGCCCAGGCTGGCTTTGAACTTGTGGAGCTCTTCCTGACTTATCCTTTTGAGTGCTGGGATAACAGACATATGCAGCTATGACTGTGTTTTTTCTTTGTTTCTTTGTTTCTTTCTTTTCTTTTCTTTCTTTTTTTTTTTTTTTTTTTTGTCTGAGATAGGTCTTGCTACATAGTTCAGGCTGGCCTTGAACTCACTTGAACTCAATATGTAATTCAGGCTGGCCTCAAACTCATAGCAATCTTCCTGCCTCAGCTTCCCAGGTGTGCTACCTTGCTTGGCCTCTGTTTAAAATATTCTTGAAGAAATTAAAGAAAGCCTAGATCACTAATCAGGAGACTTAATGTTGTTTAGGTAGCAATATTCTCCAAATGGCTACACAGATTTACTGTAATTCCTATTGTTATCCCAGCTGGCTTCTATGTAGAACTTGACAAGATGATTATAAAATTCATGTTAAACAAAGAAAGGAAAACAAAGCTGGAGGACTCTTGCTTTCTGATTCTCACCACAAAAAAAACTCAGCACAAAGCAACAGTAATATAGTAATCAAGACAATATGATATGTTATCAGAGTTCTTTCTATAGCAACCCTTATCAGATGGATACTTTGCAAATATTTTCCCTCTTGTTTCGATAACAAAACAGTTAAGAGACAACCCAACTGACAAATGGGCAATGATTTAAAGGAATATTTTTCCACAGATGAATAATGGGCAATGAAAACATGAAAAGATGTTCCATACCATTAGCTATGAGATAAGTGCAAATCAAAACCTCAGTGACATACCACAGCACAACCATCAGGACACCTGCTACAATATAGTCAGACAATAAGAAACATTAGCAAAGATGTAAAGAAATTGGAACCCTCATACACCAGAGTAGTCTGGCAGTTCCCTCAGAGGATAAACAGCCAGTTGCCCTGTGACCTAGCCATTCTACTCTCAGGCATACACTGAAGATAATTAAAAGCATACAATGAAATGCATGTACACATTCACAGCAGCATTCTCTACATTAGCCAAAAGGTAGGCACACCCATGTCAATGAACTGATAAATAAAATGTGGAACATCTATACAATAGAATACTATTTGGAAAGAAAATGGCAGTGTTCATACCAGTCATAAGATGCATGAACCTTGAAAATATATGAAGTGAGACATAAAAAATCACACTGTATGTTTCATTTATGTGAAATGTCTAGTATCAGCAAATTCCTAAAGACAAAGAGATGAGCAGCTGTCTGGGGCTGAGGGAAAGTAGAGAATGAGGAGTGACTGCTTGATGCGTCCAGGGTTTCTACTTGGAGTGATACAAATGTTCTGGAATTACATCAATCATGATGGGAACATAACTGTGAATATATTAAAAACCATGCACTCATACACTTTAAATAGTGAACTGTACCTCAATAACTTCATTTATTAAATCTCTAATACCAATATGACACTAACAAGCAGTTTAAAGTTTGAAAGTTATTGATAATTTGCTAAGCGTAATATGTATCAATGTCTTCAAAAAATGAGTATGATGAAAATATATTCCCTATATTCCAATACTGGGAACCTTTGTATGGAAGAATAAGACAAGTGCAGAAGCGATACATGGTAGGTTTTAATCAGAACCATACACATGTATTATGAGGGTGACACCAGAGGAAATAGCACTTGGGCTGGGTCTCTGACTCAGGATGGGTCAGAGTGGGCTGCGTTGGGGACAGGGATGGCTAGGGCAAAGGTGAGTCCTTGCAGGCTGTTGCATGCTGTGATCCTGAATGCCGGGAAGACAATTCCACAATTTCTGAAAGTTCCTCATCAAGAATGACATGTTTAGAGGTACTACTTATGATAACTAAATTCAGCAGTTTATATAGAGTAGATTAGAAAGGGAAAACTCTAGGCCCCACAAACTCCCCTCACTAGCCAAGGGGTAGATACTCCAGTGTTCACGTTAAACTACTTTTCTCTCTACTCCAAAACTACTAGATTGTGCAACTCTAATCTGAAAATCTAAAATATTCTAAAATCTGCAATTGTTTGAGCACTGACATGATGCCCCAAGTGGAAAATTCCTTGAAGTTCAACTGATAGGTCACAGTCTAAGCAGACCCACTAAAAGTACTGTAGGAAATTATCCTGAGGTTATGTGTACAACACGCACATGAAACACATGTGGATTTTGTGTTTAGACTTGGGTGCCACTCACAAGATAGTTCATCATGTATACGCAAATATTCTAAAAACTGAAAAAGAGATCCAAATCTGAAACACTTCTACTCCCAAGCACTTCAGATAAGGATATTTAACCTATATAATAAAATGCAAAAGAATAAACAATACTTTTTGTATTAGATTAGTAGTCTATGAATTATAGTTAGATAGATAATCATATCTACGTTCTTATGGGATAGTATTATTTTGTGTATGTTTCTTGGTGAAGATTTTTTCCATTTAATTTGAATATTGCCAATTTTTTGGTATTGTTAGTATTTAATAACAAGCTTATCATTTTTTTCTTTTTGTTGTATAATTCCCACAGTCTTGCTATTGAGGGGTAATGATATTTCTTTCTATGAAATGCACCTCTAACTTCACAAAGTCCTTTAGTGGCAAACCAGTTCCACTTGTAGTTTCATAAGACTTAGGTCAAACCGTAAAATTTTAGAGCTGGAAGCAAATATACTAAATGCTTCATACCTACATTCAGCGTCACATCTGAGAAGGATGTAGTATGCACAAGGTAGCGATAAATGCAACAGATGATGTGCCTTTATCAAACTGGTTAGGAAAGAAAAGGATCTAATTTTTTGGACTATTTATTCTAACCTATATAAATTATGAACAAAATATCAGCCTCTCCAGAAGGGTTATTATAATACTCGACAAGTTGCTAAAATTTTTAAATTTAGTTCAATAGCCTTTTGTGAATTTTAAAATGAAAATGAGTTCCCTGTATTATATAACTTTTCTCCCAGGTAATGCTGAGGACACCTGCAGTAAGTGAGACATAAATTCTGGGCTTAGGGAGACAAATGGAGGTGAGAGTATGGTCAGGGCATGGGACGCCAATCAGGGAGGGTGCTCCGTTGGGACAGGCTGGAGCAGAGAAAGCTTAGAGAGACAGCAGCACTCTGCCCTGCAGGGTGAGCCACAGAGGCAGGTGTGAGCAGTACAGCAGAGGACAGTGTGATGACAGTGAGTGGACGGAGAGGGCAAGTTGAAGGACCATGAGGGCAATGCTCTTAGTGTCATACTTCTCATTTTTGTTATGACCAGAGGATTCTGCTTTGTCGTTCATAAAATGCAGAAAAAAATAAAGGATCAAACTTGAGTCATTTCCAGGAAAACAGATGCACCTTGAGACCACAATGTTAAGCGAAGTAAATCAAACACATAAGCTTAAATATCAGTTTCCCTTACAAGAGAAACACAGGCTAGGGACATAGCTCAGCGGCACAAGCACCTGCCTGGCAAGTGTAAGGTCCTGAGTTCGATTCCCGGCACCAAAAAAAAAAAAAAAAAGAGAAACCCAATATACAGCAAAAAGTGCAAAATAAAAGACAGACAATAGGAAAAAGCAAGATGGATCATGAGCATATAGAAAGGGAACTGAGACAGAGGGATGGTGTAGGGAGGGAAAGGAAATGATATTTTAAAAAAAAGAAGAAAAAGGGGGGTGCTCTGTGAAGTCGTGTGTAACTGCATGAAATCCCTCTAAGCAATGTGTTCATCATGCACTAGACATATGTATGAAAATATATATTATTTACAGGGCATGTAGTTAGGTCAAGGGATACAGGGAGGGCATGGGAGCAGAGCAAAAAATTAAGAAATATCATGTACATGTACCAGCTCCCCATGATGGATGTAATCATTATACTGAAAACAGGTACCAAGATAAAAAAAAACTAATTTAAAAAAATTTCTTTGAAAAGCTCACTTTGGCAATATACTGCAAAATTAAAAATAAAAACCCACTCTGGGCCACATTACATTTTTTTCCTCCAACAATTAATACAGTTCTGTTGTTTATTACTGTGACTTGAGCAGTGTTTAACAAGTGTATGTGACATAACTTGGGGCTAAGAAACAATTTTCATCTCTTGATGCTTTGGCAATACTTTGAGGTACTCATGTTTATTTCCCTCCCTTTATTTTTCCTCTGATATAGTTCATATCTAGATGTCCCCTCAAGGTCTCACGTGCTCAGAGGGCTTTTGGGAGGAAGCTGGATCATGGGGGTTGGTACTCATCGGTGGATTAGTCCACTGAGAAGCTGTAGCCAAATGTAACTTGAGGAGGTGGCGCTGGTTGGAGGAAGCAGTCGCTGGGGGCGTGGCCAAAGGATTTCTCTCCCTTCCCCACCCCTCCCCTCATGCTCTGCTTCCTGCCTGCATGCGGTCAGCAATTCTCTGTCATGCCACCCCTCTGACTTGGAGCTGGAGGACTATGGATTGGAACCACTACAAATTGTGAGCCAAAATATGCCTCCCCTCTAAATTGTGAATGTCAGGAACTGTCTCTCAGCAATGGTGTCTTAGCAATGAGGCGTCACTAAGACACCCCACTCTCCTTTCTGCTGACTTAAGCAGATTCTATTTTTTAAATTATCTTAAAGTAGGTAACAGGGCAGAAGGTAGAGGTGGACTACCTATCTCTTTGGCTTTTGTATTATAAGCCAGAGTTAGCAAATCTTTTTGGTAAAGGGCCAGACAGGAAATATTTTAGGCTTTGTGGGGCATGTGGTCTTTGTTGCAACCAACTCAGCATCGCTCCAGTAGTGCATAGGCCACTACAGACAGCACTGTGTGGATGTGGATGTGTTCCAATAAAACTTTATTCATGGCACTGACATCTGAACTTCATGTAATTTTCATGTGTCACTTGATGCAGTTCTTCTGACTTTTTCAACTGTTAGAAATGTAAAAACAAATTTTTCGCTTGTGCTTCTTATGAAAACAGGTGGCATAATCTGCCAGTTCCCAGTTTAAATATTGTGATGATTTTAGGAAAACTTAAGAGAGACTGTAGACCAAGGAAGAAAATTTAGCAATACAGCATCTTGGAAAAGTTCAGAAGAGAATGGGGCTTCATTTCCTGACCTTGCTCCTACTCTGGTGCGAAGAAGGAGAGTTGAGAGGGAGCTGGAGTGCTTTGCCATTTTCCCCCGCCTGAAAAAGCCTGACTTTAATGCCAAAATGTCAAATTAATGAGGTTTCTTTTAAAAACCTGGATTCTGACCTTCTCTTGAAAATGAGAGGATAAAGCCAAATTGGAACTGTATTTCCGCACGGCGAGAGTTAAGCAGAGGCTACTCCTACATGGGTCACAACTTCCCACTCACCTGAGACTGTAAGGCTCTCGTCACCACCCACATAACCTGCACACACCCATGCACACTTGGTCTAAGGCCTGCTTGCGGGGAATACACCTCTTTTCTTCTCTCTGGATACCACCATCAGCAGGTTTTTGGCTCTATAGAAGCAATGTGATGAAGCGGAATAAAAATACGCTCTTCTGAGTTACAGAAATTTAGGCTGAAATTCTGGCTTTGTTCTGCATTAGCAGAGTGACCCTGGGCAAACTGCTTAGCTCTACCCTCAGAATGGGAACAATGCTACACGCGTCCAGACTGAGCAGTACAATGATCCCGCGAGAGAGGGCTTTGGAAGCAGCCAGAGCATACTAAGCTGTCAAAACAAAAACAAAAATGAAACCCCACTGGAATGGAGAAGTTCTTTGGTGTGTATTTTCGATTTTAGACCTTGTTTTCCACTCCACTTCATTTGATAGAAAAAGAAAGCGAGGCCCAGAAAGGTGAAGAGATTGCTCAGAGCCACACATTCGTGGTACTACCACAAAGAGGGTCCAGCTCTCTTAATTCTGACCTGAAAAATTGCTCTCTACCCTGCTACTTCACTAAAAGCTCCAAAATCTTTTCATAATTGTCTTTCCTTTCTCAGTCAAAGATTTTCTAATGGAAAGAACACTGACCCAAGACTTTTGGCAAGTCTATTGATTATACTTTTCACTTATAACTCCTAAACACAGTAAAGTAACAAGAATTCCTCAATAGTGGTTGAAGTTGTAATACTTATCTGAAATATTCCTGTTCTAAGCTCACTGCTACCCTCCTGTGGTCAGTAAAAATAGTAATTGCAGTCAAACAAAGAAGAAAATTGTACAATTTAAAATAGGTGTTTCAATATAGTAGATAGTTAAGAGTCAAATAATATAATAATAAATCATTATAATTATATTTTTTAGGTGCTGGCCACTGCCTAGAGGGAAATTTATTCTATTTCTGACCAAATCATTAATGAGCTTGCTAGGCTATAAAGGATGCTTTTCTTAGGCCTTGTTCATAATATAAATACTTGTTATAATGAAGAAAAATATTCAGCATATGTGGTGACTATATTGCTTAAGATCTTTGTTGGCTTTCCTTCATACACATGACAGCAGATACAGTATTCTGGGTCTCTCTGAATGCCGCCAGTATTTGTAGGCTAAGATCCCCGTCAGCATAGAGTTACCCTGGCTGCTGCTCCAGAAAGTCTATCAAATGCACACATGGTAACTGCTGGGAGCAGTTTGGAGTACGGAGAATGTATCAGAGAGAAGCTGATGAGCTGCACATGGTCGGGGGCTCTGCACATCCGTTCAAGTGTGCAGTTCACTTAGCTGTTAAACAGGAGTCAGAACACTCTTTTGTATTAGTAGGTCAACCTAAGTCAACAGTCAGTGCCAAACTGCCCAAGTAGTACATTTACCAGAACAGAAAATCAGCGGCAAAAGTAATGGGACTTACTTTATGCCTCAAGGGAAGAAGGTACTCAAAATGATGGAGGCGAGTCAGAAGGAGGGGACTGCCTTGAAGGGACTCCTGTTGGCTAAAACTGGGCACAATACATTAAAATCTATTAAATAAGATGAAAAAGGGAGGAAGAGAGCACTTCCTTACCCCAGGATGCCACGGATGTACGCAGAAGGAATGATGGAATCGGAACAATCATAATCTGGCAACTACAGTAGTAGTAACTGTTTCAAGGAAGACTTATCAATGGATGATAAAATTAATGGATGAGTGTTTGACAAAAGATAGTTACACAGTCTTGAAAGATATGCCCGCTAAACACATGCATTAATTATAAAAGGGAATAATAGAAACTTCACAGTGGGGAACTAAGAGAGAACACCTTAACCAAAAATTCAAAGTTTACACTACCAGTAATGGGGCAATTGACATGATCTGTCACTCCAAATAGGACATTTTGAGAAGAAAGCAGTTTCCGTGATATTTCTACCAAAGATGCGTAAACTGGTTCTAAAATAAAATATCAGGTGAACGCAAACTGAAGGATGTTTTACCAAACAACTAGCTTACACTCTTCAAAAATGTCAAGGTCATGAAAGACAAGCAGACAAGGAACTGTTCAGGTTGAAGGACACCAAAAAGACATGTTAAGAAAATATAATAGGATCCTCAATTGACATCTGAAATTTGAATAAGGTCTGTGGATTAGACATTAAGGCCATGTCAATGTCAAATTCCTGATTTTGAGGTCTGCTTAGAAGTTATATAGAACAATGCTCTTATTCTGAGGGAATACTGAAGGGTTTAGGGTAATGAAGCACCATATCTACAACTTACTTTCAGTACATTCATGAAAAAAAGTTTTTATTACATACATACATAAAGAGGAAAACAAAAGGTTTTTTAAAAAAATGTAATTAGATTTTGCAAAAAAAAAAAAGGCTAATTATCTATTCCTTAGGACAGATATTATAAACAGAGTTTGGATTTAAGGTTTTGATGATAGAATTGTTTTCCTATTATTTTTATCAGCAGATGCCCCTGGTGAACATATTATGGTCCCTTCAAACTTACCAAAGATCAGAAGACACTGAGAAACTCAGAAGTTAAAGAATCAGACCTATTTCATAAAGGAAATTCCACTGCACCTTTAGAAAAATCATATACATATATAACTACAAAGATATATTTATATATTCTATCTACATATGCATTCACTCATCTCTAAGTTGGGCCTGGGCATTCCTGTTTCACCTTGAGAGCAGACCAAGGTTTATTCCCACCATCAAACTGAAGACATAGGAGAGATGTACAGTAGGTTTTTAAACATCTAAATAATTATGGGCTGTAAAGGAGAGGAAAAGATTATATTTTAGGATTAAGAGAATCATAGTTACAACACTCGCTACTACTGATTGCCATGAAATAGTCCTTTTATATTGTTGAGAGTTCTGCTGGACAACTCGAACTAGATTAGAACATGTGTTCCTTTTTCTTCCTGTTCTCACTGTGGTGCTGGAGATGGAACCAAGGGCTTCATGTGTGGCAGGAAAGTGCTCAGCCACTGAGTCACAGCCCAGCTCCATGAGTTTGCTTCTGATGCCGTGTCGGGGTTTTCTCTTTCTGGCAATGACTTCTGTGTCAAGATGAAGGCAGAGTGGCTGAGGTAATGATGACTCACTGACGGCAGCACTTTCGCCTTTGACTCACACTAAGCCAGTGTAAACCTCAGATTTTCCTACTAGAGCTCTATGGATGCTGTTCTCTACGCCAGCAGTGGAAAATGCAGCGACTTGAACAGCCTAGTGTTC
Source organism: Chinchilla lanigera (assembly GCF_000276665.1). NCBI lineage: Eukaryota > Metazoa > Chordata > Mammalia > Rodentia > Chinchillidae > Chinchilla > Chinchilla lanigera. Next base: position 4,640,423 of record NW_004955518.1, on the reverse strand, counting down.
ATCTCTGAAATATCTAAAAGAAAACAATTATGAAAATCATCCAATATCAATGTCCTTTTTTTAAAGGGCAAAATGCCACTAAATTCCACCACAGTACTGTCAAGGAAGACCTGACAACTTTCATTCAGAATCTTGGCAACTGGAAAGTCTCATTCTAACATTGAAATAAGAATATTTATTCCTGGCCCCCTACCCTGCCCTGTGTAATTAGAAAATCAAGTCTGTATTTCTCTAATTCCACTACAGGAATTAAATGGAAGATAAAACTCCTGAGTGCTAAATCACCATTGTTCCAATTACTGTATAGTGTTTCCTAAGGATTATTTTTCATGAGTCTTATAGTGACTGCAAAACAAAACAAATCTGATGGCAGCCTGGGACTCCAAGAAGTCCTAATCTGGAGCATCATCAGCTATCACTTGGAAAGGGCTGGCTTTGTCAAAATCATCACCAAAAAAAAAAAAAAAAAAATCACGTCTCTTTTTTTTTTTACTTATTAAGGATTTCTTCTGGGATGTTCTCCCACTCATCTCTAATTTCCTCATTGCATGTTTCAAGTGGAAGTGATGAAGCCCTCTCTCATCTCGAACTCTAGCAGCAGAGACATGACCTAAGTGTGACCAATTAGAGTATCCCATCCCTTTGGCTGCAGTGATTGCTCAGGGATGGGTACATGACCCACTAGACTACTGGAGCCTTCTTGATGTTTTGCTGAAGTTGCAGGGAGAGACACGACCCTTCTGCTGCATCAGGAGCCAGCTATGAGAACCACATACTGTCCAGAGCTACTAGGGCCACTCTGCCACTTGATAAAGAATGGCTCTGCAAGAAGAAAGCCACCCAGAGGAAGGCAGAGCCACAGTAGGAGAGCAAATGTATCTCATGACATGTGTCAGCCCTGGATTTGAGCTGTGGTTTAGGCTCTGGGATTCCTCGGCTGTGACACAATAAACTCCCAATAAACCCCTTTCTGTAGCTTGAGTAAATGGGAGCTGAATTTTTGTTTCTTTCAGTGTTCCTGATAAATACCAATTTTACACACCCTTTCCATAATACATCTGGAATCACACAAATAATAGGTTCTCTTTTCAAACGCACTGGAGAAAGTTATCCTTTTAACTAGTAGCCTAGCCCTCACATTCCAGATTTCCTCTCTGAAGTCACAAATGACAGAGTCTGGTTGTATCACAAGCCAGGATTCGAATTAACACAAAGATCTTGTCCTAAGAGATCTACTAGAGAAAGTCCATGATGAACTGCAAAGAACAAAGGATACAGAAACTGGCAACTTGCTAAGCAAAAGTATTTTTTTTACAATCAAAATAAATTTGGCACCTACCATAACAAACAAAGCTAAAGAGGTTTCTTTACAGTGGGAACTTTTAAACCTAAATGTTTAGTAATTGTAATTTTGCCTCTAAGAGGCTAAGGTATACAGGTTTTCCAAAAACCTTGAATAAGCATTTCTTATGAAAAATGAGTTCTGAGAACATACCTACAAAAACATCTGACTGGATATATCTTTAAGAACACAGCTTTTTTTTTGGTCCCAGGTATTTTGGTTGATCTCTTCTTCTCCTGGGCATCTAACCATTTGTACAGTGTCAGTCAAACCTCTGTGATAAGGATCACTGTCACTCTCTCACTAGTTTAAGCCCTGGTCCCTTATTTCGGTTAATAGCTGAACACTGTCACCGCATATCTCATACTCAGGGTACTCAAAGTGCCTGAACTCTGTCACCTCTACAGCTTCCTTGATTCCATCAATATTCAGCCACTTTGCCAGATACCCAAACTAGAAATGCCCCGACCATCTGCCTCCATGCCCACTCAGCATGTCAGTCTCCATCATCTTGTACCAGTTGTTTGCTCAGCCTTGACTTTTTCCCACTTCACTAGGGGTTCTTTTCCAGACTGGACATCCAAGTCTACCTTTCTCAGACGGCCTTCATTATCAGACTTTTCCTATTCAGTGTGCTTCAGGAGCTCTCAATTATAGGGACTCTAAAGTCCTCACTGAGTTTTCAGTCTGGTTTTTCCTACACACTTGTATCTGGCTCCTTATTGAACCGCTCCCCGGTGAGACCATTTGTTCTGATTAGGCTTCTCTTACCAGAGGCTAAAGGAAGACACTGAAAACTGACGAGGGGTTACCTACAAGGCAAGGTCTTTTCAAATGCTTTCTAAAAATGTCCTGGGTCAGCATGTCTGTGCAGAAACTACCCTACACCCTGTCTTCCCCAGCTCCGAGCCCATGTGTTTCTAGTAGCTCCAGCCCCAGCCCCTACCCCTACCTTGGCTCTGGTGTACCCTCCCGTCTCCTTGGGTCAGTTGGTATTGAACCTATATTTGTTCTCTGGGACTTGTGCTTAGCTGTGGTTCTTCCTCACTGTTTCCATGGGACCTGTACCTAGGTCATCCCTGGATTTGTGGTGATCCATGCTCATGGCACAGTTCTTCCTCTCATGAAGGAAAGGCACCCTGCTCATTCTTACATCAGGCTTGTCATGCTTTCTGGAATGCCCAGGACATCTCGCTCCTTTCAGCTGTCCCAGCACATCTATTCAAAAAGCATAGACTAAGCTCCATTTCCTTTGCATGTAAGTTTCATCTGTATAGACACCTGTCCTATAAACTATTCCAGCACAGGGCCCAACTTCCCCAATGTAACATCAAACACTATTTGCTACTATGTTTGCGGATGTGCATGAATATCAGTCTCATCTCCCAGGTATACAGAATAAGATCCTTGAAAATAAAAACCATGTTTCATATTTCATATTTCAGTACCTCCCCACACGGCCTATTTTGGTGGGTTCACAGTAAATGCTCCACGAGAATTAGCTGGATAAATGATTTTTAAAGGACTCAAATATCTATTGTTTGTGTATAAGCTCTGTAATTCAATAGATGACAACCTGCCAATGCCACAGATTGTATTACCATCATCTCCCTAGGAAATTGTGGTTCACTGACCTTCCTGAAACCCAGCCGACATGATAAACACTGTCGTTATATGGTTATAAATAAACTAGAAACATTAGGGTGGCAGTAAACCCATAGAATTTTTAAGGAATTGAGAGTCCAATGATAAAATCATTGAACTGTAGATATGATGACATGACAAGAAAACTTCTTACCTACCAAAAAAAGCAGTTATGGTGACAAAGATGTAATTACATACTTTTTCCTTTTTGGTGCTGGGCATCCAACTGAGTGCCATGTGCACCTAGACAGGTATGCTAACCACTGAGCCTCCCCCGCAGACTACAAAACTAGATTTCAATCTAAAGGCACCCACTGCTAACTGGGGCTGCTGAGAGGCTACTCATTAGCACAGAATGGAATCACTGAGATTGCATTTAAAAGTTTTCACTTTAAGCTGGGCACACTGATGCACACCTATAATCCCAGCACGCTGGGAGGTTGAGGGAGGAGGATTCCAAGCTTGAGCCTAGGCTGGGTTACTTGGTGGGGATATTCTGTCTTGACATAAAAAAATACATAAAGGGGACTGGGGATGTAGCTCAGTGTGGAAGCCCTGGGTTTAACATGTTCACAGTGGGACTGTAATTTGTGTGTCTTGCTGTGGGTGGCTCTGAACCACCAGTGGTAAATGCACAACTGTTTCATCAAGTGGCATGGGACAGTCATGCATATACTGTGAGTGGTTCAAACCAGCAGGAATGTGTTCATTCCCAGAATGGGAGTAGGGGGGAGGGGGGGAGAGTTCACTTTATTTATATGCAGACAATCAATGCTAAATAAATGCGTTTTTAAAAAGTCAGTTATTTCATAGGCATACAAACATGGCTAAAATAAGGATGATACGGGGGCTGGGGATTTAGCTCATCGGCAAAAGCGCCTGCCTGGCAAGTGCAAGGTCGTGAGTGCGGTTCCCGGTACCGGAGAAAAACCAAAACCAAAAAAAAAAAAAAAAATAAGGATGATACTTGCCTAGTTAAAGTCAATCATTGGAAAAGTAAAGCAACTTTGACATGAAAGAGATACCAGCTTCCTCGGACACTGACTGACCAGCCACACGCATTTCACTTTGTACTCCACCAGCTTCGGTTCTGCCCTATAGTCAGTGGCCTCATGCCACTGCTCTAGAAACAGTGCGCTTTTCTCTCTGGGAGCTAATGCCTTCTAGCAGTGTCTCAATACAAGCAGAGGATGTTGGTGGCTCAGTTCTTGGGCTACAGGTCATGGAGGAAATGTGGGAGCCATATTCTGCCTGAAAAGTGAGCGGTAATTACACGGGGGAGGGCTCATTTCCATGTCTTATCCGTCTGCCAGCAAATTCTACAGAGGCTCAAGTGAAATCAGGTCTAGCAAATAACTTTAACCCATGTCAGGCCTCATGTCTTGCTATGGGGTAGACATCTGCCCCCTCTAAAATTCATGTGGAAATTTAACTGCCATTGTGACAGTATTAAGAGATGAGACATTTCAGAAGTGACTGGGCTCTGAGAACTCTGCCTTCCTGGGTAGGATTAATGCTGTTATAAAAGGGTGAAATCAGCCTCCTCTGTCTCTTTGCCATCCTGCTTTTGGCCATGTGAGTATCACCAAATCTTCCAGGGCCTTGATGTTAGAATTCCAAGCTTCTACAACAGTGAAGCAATATGTTTCTGTTTTTGGTAAATTAACCCAGTCTATGGTGTTCTGTTGTAGGAGCACAAATGGACTAAAGTATGTCTCTTTAATCACGTGTGATACTTTAATGAACATGACTTCTGTGTATGTATGAACAGGAGAACAAGCTTCAGTTTTTCTTTCAAATACATATTCCTTAGACTGAGGTAGAGACTGCTGGATAGGAGCAAGGGGTAAAAAAATTTCTGGAAAGTTAATCAGTAACAACATGACCTATCATGACCTTGTCATCAGTGGCGCACAGAAAGCTGTATTCTTCCCACGTCTCCCACAGAAGCATGAGGGAAGGTGGCTACAGGGAGTAAATAAGACACAATTAAAAGTGGGTCACCAGGATGATGTGGCTCAGTGGAAGAGCACTCACCTAGCACACTTGAGTCCCTGAATTTGATGCCTAGCACTGCAAGATGAAATAAAACAAGAAACTTCTATGTCCGCATCCGTAGACAGTGGTAATAACACTGCCTACTTCACAGGCTTGTCATGAATGAGTTAAACTCTGTAAACTCTTAGAACTGGGTTTATATGTGATGTACATGTGTAGGTATCAGCTATTACTGATTCCTCCTTTTTAAAAACTGCTATTAGAATAGTATTATTTAAACTAGTACACGTGGAGAGTTTTTTTTTTAACCTATTCCCAGTACCTGTGCTGTAGGTCTATCCATACACAATAACTTACTGAAATTATTATGTGCTGCCAACATGTACTAACCCCCCAAAAATATAACTTTCTGATATAGCTATTCACTTTTTGATTGCTGTTACTAGTAACAGAATTGTGACCTCAACATGAATATAGGAGTAGTAAGTACACCTTAACAGTAACAATAAAGCTTTTGTTATAATTGAGAAACATGTTCAAGTTGGTAACTTCTGGAAACACTTTCACAAAATAAGGCATCAGAAACTTTCAAATGTCTTAGAGAGATACAGGACAATATATTGTACTGATCCACTTCTAAAAACTGGGTGACTTGTCTTGGTTAAGCAAGGTACTAGTACATGAAATGATCATAGATTTAACATGACCTATGCATTAAAAAGGAATAGTGGTGTTCCACCACCTTGTACCTCCTTGACCTCTGTTTTTTTTTTACGTTCTGATGCTTTATCATAAATACCTCTTTAAAATGATACTGATATATGAAAAAGTGCTTTGTGGAACTGATGATTATACTTCTTAAATCCAAGAGACATCAGCTTTCCTCAAAACACTACAGTAGGCCAGATGTCATGGTACCACTTACAATCCCAGCACTCAGGAGCTGAGGCAGGAGGATCACTTCTAGTCCAAGGCCACTCTGGGCTACAAAGTGAGTTTAAGGCCAGCCTGAATTGCATAGTGAGACCCTGTCTCAAACAAACAAACAACAAAACACAAATTTACAGTGATTTAAATACATCCTCTGGTGAAGCTATCTCTGTGTGGACCCTGTCTTTAATGCTCCCCCTTCCTTCCTTCCTTCCTTCCTTCCTTCCTTCCTTCCTTCCTTCCTTCCTTCCTTCCTTCCTCCTTTTCTCTCTCTTTCTCTCTGTCTCTGTCTGTCTGTCTGTCTGTCTGTTTCTCTCTCTCTCTTTGAGGCAGGATTTTACTCTATAATTCAGCAGGTCTTGAATTCACTCTGTAGCCCAGGTGGGCCTTCAGCTCACGCCAATCTTTCTACCTCAGCCTCCTAAGTGCTGGGATTACAGGTGTGCATCACCACCAGGCTTTCAACGTTCTATTTCTCCAACAGAGATAAGAACTCCCAAGAGCTACCATTAGTTCCGGGAAAGGAACTGACTGTTATGCAGTCTCAGAGCTGTTTAGCAGTGACACTGGGTTCTATGATAAATCACCCCTGTTGTAGCTGTGCTGTCACCCTTTTCTTGTGGACAGGCTCTTACTTCTGGAAACCAAGTTCAACTCCTGTTGCTTTGCACAACCTGGACATTTTACAACATCGTATTTACCACAGAGAGTGTGCCTGGGATTTAAGAGCCATCCTAAGAATCTCTGAGAATTCTGTGTTCCACTGTTAACATTAAAGGGCATCCAAAAGTGGCCCTGCTACTGCTCGCCTCGGAACTGGGTAATATTACTCAGTCCTCCGAAATACTGACTTCCATGGAAACCAACATAGCCCAATGGGTTACACAAAGCAAGTGCCAAGACTTTAACTCCACTGGCATTTTCAGATTTTGGCGGAGCAGGTGTTCTGGACACCCTGAATGCCCTCTGAGTAAATGGGCAGAGATTTTAATGCTGCCTAGACTACAGGACACAGCAGATAAAGAGTACAATTACATAATCACTAAATCTGCCACTTACTAGCTGTGTGACATTGTGCAAGTTAATCAACTTTGTGAATTATAACTTGGACAATTTTCTTACTCACAAATTAATACCAAAGAATGAGGCTTTAAGATAAAAACCTCTCTAATCCATTTGCTTTTTCACTCTTCAGAGTTTTGAAGAACTGGGCATGGTTGTGCACAACTGCAATCCCAGCTACACAGGAAGCTGAGGCAGGAGAATGGAAGTTTGAGGCCAGCCTGGGGAACTTAATGAGACCTTATCTAAAAACAAAAAGTAAATAGGCTGGGGATGTAGCTCAGTGGGAGAGTGCCCTTGGGTGCAATCCCCACTACCAAAAAATAAAAAGCAAAGCTGTAAAGTATTAGCTTAGAATACTTTTTAAATTACTTTCACATTCTCTCTATAATAGCAACAGTGAGTGATAGCTGATATAGCAGTCACTGTTTATTACTGTACACCATTATTATTTGGCAGCTACCAACCAATTTTACTTATGTATTTAATGTTTATTTTTAAAATTTATGGTGTATTTTTGTTTATTTCACATGTGTCTGTCTAATGGTACCATTGTTGACTATCCTTTCTCCATTAAGCTGCTTTGGCAGCTTGGTTGAAAATTTATTGGCAACAATATCTCCGAATCTATTTCTGGACATTCTTTTCTGTTCCACTGATTTGTTTTTTAATCCTTTTGCCAACATCATGCTGTCTTCATTACTACAGTAAATCTTAAAATTGTATAGTATGAATCTTCCCACTTTATTCTTTTAAAAAACTGTCTTGGCTCTTAATCTTCCCATATACATTTTGGAATTATCTTGTCTATTATAAAAAATTCTGTTGAGATTTTGGTTGTGTTAAATCTATGGGTCAATTTGAAAAGAACTGACATCTTTATTACATCAAATTTTCTATGTACTTGGTCTACTGCTCCACTTACTTAGCTCTTGATTTATTAGTGCTCGGTAGTACTCAGCATATATATCCTATACAAGTCTTATTAGGCTAATACCTAAGTATTGTGTTTTTCAGAGCAGCAGTTTATATAAATGGTATATAATACCATATATGTATATTTTTATTATGCTGGTAGAGTTAAAAACTTGGCACTTGCTAATACACAGAGTATGGTTGATTTTTGACATTGCTGAATATACTTACTAGTTCCAAGGTTTTTTTTTGGTTTTTTTTTTGTTTTTACTTGCTTTTCTGGAAGGTAAATTCTGTGAAATCTTCTACTTAGGCAATTATGCCGTCTGCAAATGGGGACAGTTTTATTTTTCCTTTTCATTCTGCATACCTTTCATCTCCCTTCTTTTTTCCTTCTTCCCTCCCTCCCTCCCCATTTCTCCCTTGTATCATGGATCAAACCTAGGAGTATTTTACTGCTGAGCTACAATCCCAGCCCTTTTCATTTTTTAATTTTTGAACAGGATCTTACTAAGCTCTCTAGGCTGGTGCCTGACTTTTGATCCCCCTGCCTCAGCTTCCAAAGTAGCTGGTATTACAGGTGAGTGTCACTCAGCCCAACTGTTTTTATTTTCATACTACACTGTTTAAGACTTCTAGCTTGATGTTAATATATATACACTAGCTCATCTATGTGTTAATATATGTACTTTTATTATAGTTAGACATGCTACCGTACTGTCACTCTTTCATTTTTCCCACTAATCAGTGTTCTATGTAAGTACGCTTGATGAGTGCTTAGCTCTACTTTCTATACCCAGCACTCACTGTTCCACAAGTTCCTCATCAGACCTGTGAAGCCCTCTCACATCACCAGCCTATCCTACAGCTAGTGGATAGGCTCTTTGTCTCTCTAGCTCTCTAAAGAGATGCCCATTCTTTCTAGAATGGCCATCTTCCAGAAATCAAGCAATAATAAATGCTGGAGCGGCTGTGGGGAAAAGGAACCCTTCTCCACTGTTGGTGGGACTGGTGAAAGCACTGTGGAAATCAGTGTGAAGATTCCTCACAAAACTAGAATTTGAGGTCCCATTCAAGCCAGCTATTCCTGGGTATTTTTCCAGAAAAACTGAAAATATCATAACACAGCGGTATAGGTGCACTCGTGTTTACAGCAGTGCAATTTGTCAAAGCTAAATCTTGGAAACAACCCAAATGCCTATCAACTGAGGAATAGATAAAAGAGACGTGGTATTTTTATACAATGGCGTATTATTCAGCTATAAAAAAAGATAAATTTGAGGCTTTTATAGGTAAATGGATGTAAGCAGACATCATACTCCTAAGTGAAATAAGTCAGACCCGCATGTGTAAACATGTATCCCTAGTGTAAGAACCTGAAAGAGTAAATAAAACCTGAAAGTATAATACATATTGTGAAAGGGAAAGAAACTGCTCAAAGGGAAGGGACAACTAGGATGAAGGAAAGGAGTAAAAGAAAGAAATGAGGAAAAATATATATGTATATACAAGGATAGCTGGGATAATTGTACTGCTGATGTCTATTGGCTTACTGAAAGGAACAGTTAATGCTTACTTTTTCTGGCCAATTTTGCAGGCTTATATTCGGTAATTTGAACTACTAATTTGAAGACAACAATATCCAATATAACAACCACTGTTGAATTCTTACCATCTTGTTTAGTGAAGCTCTGTATGATTCCTAATGATCTGCTTTATTATTTTTTTATTCTCTTTGATCAGTCTTGCATTCTTACTTCTTGGTAATCTGAGCAACTTCACTGAAGATAACAATATGTAATATAACAACCATTGTTAATTTCATATCATCTTGTTTGGAAATTCTATATTGTTTTTGTGTTGTTCTGTTCTTGTCTTTGTTGTTATTTTGTTATTGTTCTTTCTCTTTAAAATAAAGAAAAAAAAGATACCCATTCTTTCTAGAACCTTCTGTCTTTCCACTTGATGTGGAGTGGTTGTGTTTAGGCCTCTTGCATAGGTGTTATCTTAGAAATCTTTCATTATCAACAAAAAACAAACCACAAGGGAAATCCTTCAAAGAATCAACAACTGGGATCTCTTCCTACTGAAAAGTTTCTGCCCATCTAAAGAAATCACCAGCTGAGTAAAAAGAAAACCCACAAATTGGGAAAAAATTTTAGCTGACTGTCTCTCGGACAAAGGTCTTCTATCTAGAACATATAAAGAATTAAAAAACATCAGTCCCCGCAAATTCAAAGACCCAATCCAAAAATGGGCAGCTGAGATGAATATACACTTCTCAGATAAGGAGATACAAATGGCAAATAAATACATGAGAAAATGTTCAACATCATCAGTCATTTGAGAAATGCAAATTAAAACAACACTGAGACTCCACCTTACCCCAGTAAGAATGGCTAGCATTAAGAAACCAACCAACAACAAATGTTGGTGAGGCTGTGGAGAAATAGGTACTTTTGTCCACTGCTGGTGGGAATGCAGACTGGTGAAACCACTGTGGAAATGAGTTTGGAGATTCCTCAGCAAACTAGGTCTAGAGGTCCCATTCAATCCAGCTATTGCCCTTCTGGGTATTTTCCTAGAAGATCTGAAAACATCATATCATAGCGATGTATGTGCACCCATGTTTATAGCTGCTCAATTTGTAATAGCTAATTCATAGAAGCAACCCAAATGTCCATCCACTGAGGAATGGATAAAAAAATTGTGATACTTTTATACAATGGAATATTACTCAGCTACACAGAAAGATAAACTCGAGGCTTTTACAGGTAAATGGTCACAACTAGAAACCATAGTCATAAGTGAAATAAATCAGACCTGTATGTGTAAGCAATGCATTGTCTCACTAGAGTAAGAACCTGAAAGAGTGAATAAAAATTAGGAGGTGTGACAGACATTGCGAAATGAAAGGAAACTGCTCAAAAGTAAAGAACAACTGGAGTGAGGGAAAAGAGAAAAGAAAGAAGGGGAAATTATGTATGTATACACAGGATAGCTAACATAGTTGTACTACTGACTTCTATCGCTTTACTGAAAAGAACAGTTAATGACTACTTATTTGATCAATCTTGCACGTCTCTATTAGTTTTCCTGAGAAACTACTTTGAAGATATCAATATGTAACACAGCAACCACGGTTAATTTCCTACCACTTGGTCTGTAACTCTGTATTGCATGCATTGTTCCTATGCTGTTTTGTAAATGGATCTGTTTGTTAACATGTTTTCCTTCTTTTATTCTTAAAATAAATTTTAAAAAAAGCAACCTTTCACTATCATGCGGGAATTAACTACCTCTCCCTCTTCCCTGCTAAAGCCACTCTTTCCACCCACACCTTCCTCTTTCTTGAGTTACTTTTTCCTTTTGGTAAAAGTACATGTAGCTTCCTGAGAAAGAACAAACTTTTTTTGAAATTTGCGTATTTGACAATAGTTACAGTCTACCTGCTTACTTCATTACTGGTGTGGCTGGATGTAGGATTTTACGATAAAAATAATTTTCTCTCCTTGATTTTGTCTTTAGCTTCCAATGCCATGAAGAACCCCAGTGCCATCAGGGTTCTACTACCTTTTGTATGAGCTGTTCGCTACTTCTGCTAACTCAGATGTCTTGGCATTGTCTCACTGTCCACGGGATGGTAAAATTTCAAGTGAATGTGCTCTGGTGTGTGTTTTCTATTTGCTATACTGAACACCTGTTCTTTAGTTCAGTGACATTTTCTTAAATTGTTTTTTGTGTCATTTCCTGCCTTTTATTTTCCTCTTTCTGGAATTTGTATTAGTCAAATGAAACTTTCTTATCTTGTTTCTATTTTAAATTTCTTTGTGTTTCAGAAGAGTTCCCTAATGTCTACTTTGTTGCATTTTTTATTTCTGCTTCCCCTTTTTTACTTTCTAAGAGGTCTTGCTTATTCTTTGAAGATTACTATGTTAAAAGTATCATTTTTGTTTTATGATTACACTATATTCTCTTGCTTCTCTGAGAATATTATTTTGTGAAATGTCTTCCTACTGTCTGTACCACCTGTAGTTTTTCAAGGTTTATTTTTGTTTATTTGTTTTGCTTTCCATCTTTTGATAAGAGATTATCTATTAATATTTAAGAATAAGTCACTTAAAAAGTGAGCTTTTTGCATAAGGATGGGGCTGATAACAAGTGGATCTTCCTGTGGAAGACTTCCAGATGTTAGCAAAGGTTCTTCTCTGGGACATGTCAGTTTCCAGAAAGGAGTTTTCCAATTTCTTACCCAAGGAATATAAGTCTGGGTGCCAACTTCCCTGGTTTAAATAAAGAAAGAGGACTTTTATCTTATCTTCCCATTGGTTGTGTCGTCTCATGCCTTTCCTAAACTGTGCAGGTCTCCATTACAGCTCCTGCCTTTGGAGCAGTGGAGCAGAGCCAGCTGCTAGAAGCATAAGATGGAGGAGAAAATCTAGATGCTTACACGGCCCTGGTGGGGCCATTCAATTAATCTTCCAAAGTTTAGCACCATCCACACTGCACCCTTTAGAGCTACACCGAGCCTTCAAGTCTTAACGCTAACAAAAGCTAAAAAAGAAAAGCTAAGGGAGACAGCTCCAAGTATGACTCGCTCCTTACTGTTCTCAGGACTGAGGCTCAGTGATGTATATTTTGGTGCATGTTTTTTTGGTCTTGTTCTAATTTGTCTTTTGAATAAGGCTAAACACTATAATCCTCAGCTGACAATTGTCCTATCACTGATTTCCTGCTTTTCTTCAAGCTGACAGGTTTAGGCAAAGGCCATTTTTTCAATTCCTTTTTTGGGCCTGACAAAACTTTTTTTCCAAACAGAATTATAAACAAAGCTTACTTTTTAACACTGGAATAGATGATGAATTGTGTAACTCACTGGATTATATTAGGTATCTGGGTAATACTGTTTCATTTTCATTTGTCTGTGTCTCCACATAAGCATTAAAAAATTCTGCAGTCCAATACTGTTTAAATTCTACGTTTCAAATTATTATTGTTTACTAATTACTTACTCTCTATTGGGCATTAATGTATTTCATTCTTACAAGAATTTTGTAAGATGTGATAGAATCATCTTTATATTATGTTAGGAAACAAGGTTTTGAAAGAATAAGTAGTCTGGCAAAGGTCATATAGAATGTTCAACAAGGACCTGTAGCTAGGTTTGACTACTGCAAACATCATGTTCTTAAGCAATAAGCTATACTGCTTAAAAATTAAAAAGATAATTTTATCTTTAAGTATAATAGCAAGGTTTTTTTTCTATAGCCATTATGATGTGTTGATTGGAACTGTAAAAATCCTAGCACCACTGCTCATCAGCCTATTCACTGCATTTGACATCTCAGTGTTATATTTCTGAATTACTTGTTTTCTTTTTACTTCTAAAGAAATACTGCTAAGACTGCCTCTTTACTTACTGAGCATCTTCTAAGTGACACGCATGGAGGATACAGTGGCTTATAAAATAATGACGTTAACTTGTCATGAAAGAAAGGTGTTGACATTTTCCTGATAATGATTAGAAAAGAAATTTTGAGATTTGGCCTTTTCTAAGAATAAAAGCAAAATGATATTTCTACTTTTACTATTCGCTTAAAATTCTGTGATACCCACAATTTTCGTAAAAAATTATAGCTTCCCCACAATCATAGGGTTGCTAATTTGCTTGTCTTAGGAAAGTGGTTGTTGATTTAACTTTAACATCCCAATAATGCGATCAGTGGAAGCATTACTTCTTGAGGGATATAAATATTGAGTAGTAGTTTCTTCCTGAAATACAATGGATGTAACAAAGAAGGCCCCTCCACATGAGCCTATGAGCATCATTCCACTTGAGGGCAGACTTCTCTCCAATTCTTTGCTCAAACCAAATTCTTGGTTCAAGAAGGGCTTTGCCAGTCTGTAACTGGGACCACATAGAAGCTTCCACATTTCCCAGAGACAGCGTGATACCATCATATGCTTCTTTTTCCTTTCTCCCCTTATCCTTCCATTCACATACCTTATTTTGGAAAGGGCTTGCTTTTAAGTAACTCATAATTCTTCTCAGGGAGTTGGCTGATAAAGACTTACTTAATTAAGCCTGTGGTATGCTTGTGTCGAACTGTACCAGTTTATGAGAGGTAACTGCTAAATGTTCAGAAAATTTGCAAGTAGACTATCCTTTGCCAGCTTGAAATCAGCCATGGAAGGAGATGTTGCCACCATGGAAACTGGCAAACATTGTTGACACTCCACCCTCGACCATATGAGAGCTGGCTTCTTAGCACAGCACTCAGGATTCCACTCCCCTGGGGACCCCGCATTTTCACTAGGTACTCCTACAGCCTTAAAGGCTCAACTGAATTTCTGTGGTGGAATTTCTCTAACAGGAATAATGATAGAAAAAAATTATTAGAGGGGCTGGGGATTTAGCTCAGCGGCAAAAGCGCCTGCCTGGCAAGCACAAGGTCGTGAGTTCGGTTCCCAGTACTGGAGAAAAACCAAAAAAA
>NW_004955518.1:4585062-4625938 GCF_000276665.1 Chinchilla lanigera | reverse complement strand
AAAAAAAAAAAAAAAAAAAGAAAAAAATTATTAGAGATTTATCAAGGGTTACCACTCAGACAAGGACCTAGCCTATCTTGGCAAAAGCCAGCTCTACTGATATATCAATATGAGGCAGAAAGAAAAGTGTAAAAGTTCAAAAAAACATTGCCTTTCTGGGCTAAGAAAGATTCCCAAAGACTTAAACACAAATGACAATCCTATCAAATGTGAATCGTTTATAAGAGTAACCCACTGCGTTACACTGTTAAGTGTTTTCAGAGTTACTGACCAAAGCAAATAATGAAGTCCAGGAGTGAACCATGCTGCTTAAAAACAACAAAGAAGGGTGTACAACCGCAGATCTGGAGGCAACCTGTGTACTGAAGACTGAAGAGTGTCAATTAAACAATTTATGGCTTCTAAAACTGAAAATAGCCCTTAATCATCTTACTGAAGTTTTTTGTTTTGTTTTGATGGCATTGGTGATTAAACCCAGGGAGAGCTAAGCTATATCCCCAGTCTTTATCTTCTTCTTTTTTCTTTTATTTTGTTTTGAGACAGAGTCTTGCTAAGTTGCCCAGGCTGGCCTCAGACCTGCATTCCTCTTGTCTCAGACACCTGAGTAGCTCGGATTATAGGTATGTGCCACCATTCCTGGACCTATTGAGATCCTAAAATAATTAAAACTGCTGGACTAGTGGCTAAAGAAAGGCTAAGTTTAGCTGCCTAGGTACATCAAACTTCATTTATTTGTGGTTCTAGAATATTTTCTTTAGTCAGGGAGTGATTAGTAGTGCTTAATATAAATTAGTTATTTTTCGCATTCAGGTCTTTCTATGCTTCTCTGTTTTCCGTTTCCACATCAGCACACCTCCTCTGCACCAGGCAGGATCTCAGTTGTAAGAAAATGTTAGGTCTAGTGGTGCACTGTGTTTCAGAAGATTTAACCCACTGTTACAGGAAATGGCTCAGGAAGTACTATTCAGAAGCCTCCAAGAGCTTCTACCAGTAATATATGGAGGATTTACTTTCTGATCTTCTGTAATTAGAAAAGAAAGCTGTGAACTTTTAACCATTGTGTTCCCAAAAAGTAGTCATGAAGAACCTTTAGAGAAAACGATCTGATTTCTGAGAAAGCTGGAGTAGTTTTGATAGCATCATTGGGAGGGATACAAATGTAACACTTTATAAAGAGCATATGAAATATAGCTAGACTTTGGGCTTCTAATTAACATGTTTATGAAAATATGGGGTCCAAAGTAACAAATCTGTGTTCTTAAAAATGGGTTCTGGGAACTCCAGCTACAGTAATGCTTCAAATTTGTTGTTACAGTTGTTCACTATAGTTGCTTACATGTTCTTATCATGGAACACATTTTATATGCAGAGCTCAATTAACTACACTCTTGCAAGCCATACACATTTTAAAAATATACCAATGCTTTCATTTAAAAATTAAAATCAAGAATGGCTTTTAAGCTAATACATCTAGGAGTCTGAAATGTAGCAAAGAAATAAAAGGCAGTGGGAAAGCATGTAACTTGCTGTTTATCCACATATGGACAGTCTGTCTGCTACTACCCAGACGGCTCAGGAAAACACGGAGCGTCATTCGTGATAGATGACTTGGCAGGTTGTTTGCCTGGAATATCTATCACCCAACATGAACCACACAGGACTGGAGTGTGTAAACCTCTAAGGCAGGAGGCTGGGAGCTGACTCAAACTGCTGGAGAGCAAACATGTACAGCAGGTTCATTTGACCACTAGATGGCGATCAGGTTACTCCACCAGTGACAGGGAAGGCCGCTGGCAATCAGCAAATGTAAGGAGAGCACTAAGTCTATTCTCTTTACTTACTTTATTTATGAAACGTCTGAGCTCCAAAAATCAAGAGCAGACCTATGCTGAATAAAGACTCCATAAATGAGGTACCTTGGAGGATCGAAGAAGGAAATTATAAGAAGACAAAGACTACTTGTTATTATCTGGAATGATTCCTGGTAAGATTTGGTTGTGTGATCTCCTGATAAATAATAACATGAACTGACCTAAATAAGAGCAGTTCTCTCTCTCTGTCTCTCTCCCTCCCTCCCCCTCTCTCTCTTTTTGTAATGGGAATCGAACTCAGGGTCTTGTGCTTACCAGGCAGGCGCTGTGCCACTGAGCTACATCCCCAGCCCTACTCTCTCATTAGTTATCAAGAAATTCAACAAAAAGTTAAAACAGTGGTAGTCTATTTGGACAATTCATCTTATCCATTTAGACATAAAGGTGTATGTTCACAATTTATATCTCAGTTTGAAAAATATATATACAGAGGGAAAATTTTATACACAAAGGGAAAATTTTAGCTAACATCTATTCTAGTTTTCTACCTGCAACAATTACTTAATTCTCAATTATACAGCTTTATTACTAACTAATAGTCTTACTATTACTAACAATTACTAACTAATTGTCTTATTTCTGATATTTGAATTTTCACCTGGAGACATAAAGTTATATACTTCCTACAAAATGATTTAGAGAAAGTTCAAAAATTGTACTGTATAATGTAGACAAGTGTTTTGGCTATCCTAGTGATGCTAGATACTATGGTTCTTTTCATTTCTAACTTAGTGACTATATATTTTCATTCAATAAATATAGCTTTGGGTACATAAAAGCATAAAATGAATACTTTGTGATAGTTTAAAAGAAGGATCCCATTTGCTATGAAATACCTTCAGTTATTAGTATAATTTAGTATACATGTAAAAAATATTAATTATCAGTTGTGTATCAATCATTATTCTAGGTCATGGGAATACAGAGATTCACAATATAGTCAGAGAAGTGCCCGGGAAGAAGAGCTATACAGTTACAACATAGTATTTAATTTTTGTAGCAGTCAAAAAGCACTATCAAAATCATTACTAAAATCTTTCAAAAGTTCTCTTGAGAAAAAAATAAAATCCTCAATTTAGGCCTTACATCTTGGCCATAGGAAAAGCATGACCTTTGATCTCTATAATATGTGAGAAGTTAAAATAAAATACATGAAATTTAAATACACTCATATTTACTAGGTGCCAATGACTCTAGTGAAACGATGAGCTTAATTCAGAGAAGAAATTAATGTTTAGCATAATAAAAGAATCAGAATCATAAATAGTCTTCTAGCGATCAACATCTATCTATTGCAATAACAGATCCATTGCACTTAACAACATGTTTATTTTAGAATAATATGTTTGTGTTAATTTAATTATTTATGTCCCTTTAAAAAGACTGGAGGTTCCTAGCTTACTTTGGTCTGAGATTTTCCTATAAGCTTTTAAGAATCTAAGAGAAATATGTATTATTCATTCACAAATACATTGATTTCTCTTTTAAGGGAAATCACAAACTAATCATATAAAATAGTAATTATTAATCAATTTATTGATGGAATAGTCAATGGAAACACCTTATTCATTGGCTTTTTGCGGTTCAATACCGCTGGCCAGAAGGCAAGAACCTACTTTCTTTTGGTAGATAAGAATGAAATGTCAACAGAATTTTTTTCACAGATTAAAATAAATTTTAAACAAAGCATTTTATTATATGAGTACATATATATATATCCTTCCTCATTCATTCTTCCAATGAGTTTCAGACAGCTACTAGTCATTTCCAGAGTGGCTGGGTTTTCCTTTTGCTTTGGTGGCCTAGCCCCGTATCTCTTTCCAGTGCAGGCATGGGTCTGCCCATTGTGACTGCAAAGTTTAAATTATCTAGAAAAAGGGAAACTGGTAAAAACTCTATTGGATGCACATTTCTCTAACCTCTAGTCCAAAGATATGGGCCTTATAAGAGTTGGATGTTAGCTCTCCAATGCTCCGGTTTCCTTGGTAGCAGGTAGAGATGCTGACAACAGCAGGAGTAAAAATCATAACAGATGAAACAAAGCTGGCGTTAGAAACTAGTAAGTGATAAAGATTTAAAAAGTAAGGCCAATAGCTGTACTTGCATGTTGTTTTTAGTAACCTGCATATTTAAGTACTAACACAGAAAAGGCACATTTTTACTTTTTCACTGCCTCTATGGATAGATTTATCTTTTTCTGCTGAGAGTTCAAAAATTATTTTAGCTATTTAAGCACCTGTACTTGAGTCACTAAGCTAGACATTTTCCCAGATGTGGCCTTTACACTCAAGTGCGTACGATAACAGGTAAGGGCAATTCAGATGGTACCTGCATATATCTGTCACCTTCTTGACCAATCATGTTTCTCCAGTCCATCAGTGATCGCTGCAGACGTTCGAGTCCAGTTTCCCACAGCCGGACGTGGCCCCCCATATCTACTGTAACAACACCACTTTCATCCCACTCAGCCAACAGGGCATCTGTGTCCGAAATGGTCGACAGCCACGTGGTATAAGGCGAGAGAGATTCTGACCTGAAAGTGGAATCCAACATGAAGGAGGATGATGTTTACATTTGAAATGTCCTTTCCAGCCTAGAAAGTCTGTTCACAACATTACTCATCCTTTCATACCTGCTCTTACCTACTTCACAGCACGGGGAGGTTACAGGGATATGTGTCATGAGCAAAAGTGAGACAGAATATACTGAGTTTGTAAACATAAAGCAGAATAATAGTGAATATAAAAAGCAAGAACTACTTTAAGTGAGATACTGTATAATTAATGACAATATGCTATGTGTTGATAATTCAAGTAATGAAGCTAGTTAAAAGTTATTTAGCTTCCTCAATTGCTATAAAGAATTTGTTATGGATTGAATACTTGTGTTTCCCAAAAGTCACATGCTGAAGCCCTAACCCTCAGTGTGATAGTATTGTGACAGTATCCATTCGTCATAGTAATGTGATAGTATCCATTCAAGGATACAGTTATAAGCAATCATCTGAAAGAAAGCCCTCACCAGGAAATGAACTGGTCAGCACCTTGACCATGGTTTTCACAGCTTCTAGATGGTGACAAATAAATGTCTGTCATTTAAGCCACCAAGTCTGTGGCATTCTGTTATGGCAGCCTGATCTGAGTAGAACTCTAACAGTAAGTACATTAAGAGATAAGATACTAGGGGCTGGGGATTTAGCTCAGCAGCACAGCGCCTGCCTGGCAAGCATGAGGTCGTGAGTTCGATTCCTGGTACCAGAAAAAAAAAAAAAAAAAAAGATGCTAACACATCCATCTGTAAAGAACAAAAAGACACAGT
Organism: Chinchilla lanigera; assembly: GCF_000276665.1. Lineage (NCBI taxonomy): Eukaryota > Metazoa > Chordata > Mammalia > Rodentia > Chinchillidae > Chinchilla > Chinchilla lanigera. The sequence goes on along the minus strand of NW_004955518.1, from coordinate 4,620,749 downwards.
AATATATTGGTTATTTATATTTTCCTGGGTTTGTGGGCACCAGATGACACTGTCAGAAAGAAATGAACTCCATACCAATTAATACCTGCCACACTGCACTGGGGCCTCGCACTTTGGAGCCCTCATGTCACTGCTGAGACTAAAGTCTGTTCCTGCATTTCAAGTACATTTGTATTTGATTTTTACCTTTTTGGACTGTTAAAATAATATGACTCTATAACAAGGAACACACATATATATTTCTTACATATTTCATATTTCTTTTATTATATATTATAATCCTATTTATGGTAATTTCTAGGAATGTACATTTTTAGAGTCAACTGCGTATTTCTTAGATGTTTTTATGATGAAGGGGACAGAAGAACTGGACTGTGTGTTCCCGAAGTACTGTGCAGGACTCCTAGAAGGGTTTAAAGAGGGTAATGTTTGATATAAAATTAGATTTATTTCATGGTACTCTATCAAAGAATTGTTTTAGGAAAAACATTAGCAGTTACAGATTATTAAGTAAAGAGCTATTCAAGAATAATGAAATTTGTCTATGTGAAATTATGTGGCAATAACACTTAAATTGTAGAGTATTGTTGAGCACTGTATCTATCTTGTCCCTCTTCGAATCTACTGCAAAATTTTAAATTTACAGGGGCAATTTCATCAACATATTTACTCCAGTTTATACATCAGGTCTAGAATCTCTTCTTCACTTTCTTTTTAAATGAATGTTCCCCATATACATAATTACAAAGTTTTAAATAAACACAAAATAATAATAAAGCCTAGATTTATATACAGTCACATATGACAGCTAGGTGGTATCATTTTAAAAATGGAAATATGTAGAGCAAAAATATGAAGGAAAAATATGTAAGGGGTAAAAGTGACATGTTCTTTGGCCCTGTATTTACATTATAGTTTTGTTATTATATTTTCTATTAACTGAAGTTAGCCATCAAATGAAAATTCCTGCTATCTAGCAAAATGCTAAATTTCAGCAACTAGCAAAACAAATGAAATCCAAGGGGGTTATTCCCTTGAAGACTAAGGTATTGGTGATGAAATAAACTCTTGAAATGTGAAAACTCCACACTGAGTTCCAGTCTAAATCTCTGGGAACCCTTTGACTCCTGCATGGCCTTCATGACTGCAGATGCACAGTATGGATTATATGCTGGGCTTCAAAAACTTAGAAGAAAAATAGAATGTAAAATGTCTCATTAAAAGTTTTGTATTGGTGCTTGCCTCGGCAGCACATACACTAAAATTTTTATATTGAACGTACGTCAAACTAAAAATGATAAAATTTTAGATACACTGCATTAAATAAAATAGATTATTAAAGTTCAGTTCATCTATTTCTCCCCCTTCCTCCCTTCCTCCCTCCCTCCCTTCCTTCCTTTCTTTCTTTGTAGAGGGGATTAAATCCAGGACCCCTTCATGAGCTACATCCTCTGCCCTTTTTCAAGACAGGGTCTTGCTAGGGTGGCTAAGATGCCTGAACTTGCAATCAGTGCTGGGACCTTTTGATATTTTTGTGGCTACAAGAAGCATAAAATTGCATTCATGGCTTGAGTTACATCCATTGGAAAGTGCGGTTCTAAATGTGCAAATTATAGTGCTCAGCTGGTGCCTGGCTGCACAAGCAGCTACTCTTCAGCGAGTCTTCTGATGGCAGATAGACCATGTAGTTCATACAGAGCATTTCAAAACTGAAGTAAACAGCTCTTGAGGGGAGAAATTAAGAGACGTCTTGGAAAAAATGATCAGTGCTTCAAAATGCTTTTAAAGAAAAGATGTTCTTTGCTTTTGCTACTTGAACTAACAATACATCTTAATAGTATACAACTACAATGGAGTGAGGAATTTCCTCAAATGACTGAGAACCTTTTTCCATTAAACCACACACTAACATGTTCCAAGATGTTGTAAAGTTTACATATACGTACACATGCATACATACATACATTCATATACAAGAAAATAAATTTCTTTGAATAATGACTTCATTTGCATAGTTTTTGAACCTAATTAAAGGGTCCTCAGAAATGTAACAGTTTTTTGCTGAGTTATTTCATGCTGTCACGCTGAGCTCTTTTTTTCTCAAGGTTAGAGGAAAAGGAAGAAAGATTGTCTGGTGATGTTCTGAGTGACTGACAGTCAAGGCTGTCCCTGGCTCCTCTGGCTTTCCTCTGATACAGGAAAGCTCTCCAGGACCCTCTGATTAAGACTACTGACAAAGCTTCACCCCTGTTTCCTGGAGGGCTCAGTCACATGTGAGAAAGTCACCCCCCCCCAGGGGGGGAATAGAATATATCTTAATCCAGATCAAAGTGGAGTGAACAGATTAGGGAAAGGAGGTTTTGGCCTGGGGGACAAGTCAGGGTAAAGAGGAGTCTAGGCTAAGCAGAGGGAGACAAGGCACTGATATGCTCAGGAAAGGACAGGCTGCAGGGAGCACACCTGTCTTTGTGTTCCTCAAACACAGACTCCAGCTTGATGCATCTGCTTTTGGATCCCGAGTCCAGCTGATCTAAAAACCTTTGCTTCCAATGCTGGACAATAATAAAGGCAGTGAATGGTAATGAGTTCCAGTCTAAATCTCTGGGAACCCTTTGACTCCTGCATGGCCTTCATGACTGCAGATGCACAGTAACATATTTAGAACAATATTAAACAAATGCTATTTAAATTCCTTTGACATTTTGAATACAAACTTCAGAAAACCAACATATAAGGTTAATAAGTATTAAAAATTCCTGTAATACTAACAATGCTATTTTTGGTGCAGAAAAACAGCATTAGAACACATCAAACAAAAAAGAATGAAGGCTAGAAGGCTATGAAACTTACACCTATTCCCAGCCCTTAGCACTTATAGTTTATTTGAAATATTTGAATATTTTTCCAAAATGAAAATAAAAATGCCAGTAAAGCATGCAGAACAGCAAGATATAAACCAAGCATAACCAGAGAAAGAAGAGCTTGCTATTTAAGGAGGCAAAAACTACACATTTATTCAGAGAACTCAGTAAGAATTCTTTTTTTTTTTTTTACTAGGGATTGAACCCAGGGAGCACTAAGCTACATCCCCAGTTCTTTAACTTTTTTTTTAAATTTAAATTTTGAGACAGGGACTTGCTAAATTGCCTATGCTGTTCTCAAACTTGCAATCCTCCTGCCTCAACCTCCCGAGTTGCTGGGATGACATGTGTGTATCACTGTGCCTTGCTAAGAACTCATTTTTTAAATGACATACTATGCTATGGACAAAAGTGAAATGAATTACCTGGGAACAGGGACATATCGGAGTTTCTTTGATTGAAGATCAGTGACTTCTATATAACCAGCTGTCTCTGGAGGGTTAATATCTGCAAATAAGGCATGATATGAGTCAAGTATTAAAGGACTGGTTGGTACCAAAGTAGGAACCCAGGAAAACTTGAATACCATTAGAAGCATAAGTTGTTATCAGTAGACTAGGGTAGAGCTCTGGGATCTACTTGACAAGGTACTGGTGAAGTCCAGCTCCCACACCTGTACTGAAAAATTATGTTTCCTCAGGGAAACATGGGGATTGTCAAAGGGAAGCATACTGACCTGTGATTTTTTAGGGTCAGAAAATAGCCCGTTTATTTTCATCATCTTTGATAGCTTCTGAAGATAGGTCAACGTTTTAGCACTTACAGGCATTTTTCTTTCCTTCCATACCAGGGATTGAACCCAGGGCCTCAGACACTGTGTCAGCTTGGGATTTTTGCAAGGGTAAACAATCACATACAGGACACATTTTATAAGGTTATTTCTAATAGTCACTCCAAGAATGATATACAAAAGAGTGCAGGAAATCTGTCCACACACTATGGCCAAGGAAGCCAGCTGAGGGCCTGCATCCCACAGAAATGTCCTGCATGAGTCCAGCTGAAAGCCTAGAGCTCATAACAGTGCCTCCCACAAGACCAATTGGAGGCCCAGAGCCCATAACAATATCACATGCAGGCCTGTTTCATGGATCTGCGCTGGGAAGGCCCAAAGGTCAGTGGTGGAATCTAGAAAGTCTGTGCCCACGGGATGAAAGATCTGTACCAGCAGGCTGAGGGATCTGCACTGGAGCCAGGAAGCAACGTGCAAAGTAAGAACCAGATCTCCCTCAAAAGGTACCACAGCCGTCCTCATTAACAGTGAGGTCCTGAGCTCCTCCAGTGGTGAAGACAGCTGAGCTCCCATCAGGAAAGCCAAGGCAGCAAGCTTCTCCAAAAGACTGACAGTGCACCATCTTCCCCTCCCGAGTCAGGAAGCGATGCTCAGAGTGAGGACCAGAGCTCCCCCAAAGTGAACCAAAGCCACTCTCAGTGCCAACAAGGTCCCAAGCTCCTCAGAGGATGAAAACAGCCAAGTTCATCAGGAAAGCCAGCATGATGAGCTCCTCCAACAGAACCAACAGTTCCTTACCAACTGATGGTCAACTTATAACCCCCAGCTGAACTGAGTAAGCGTCATGCTGGGTGTGGGAGGCCCACCTGGGGACTGTTGCCAGCAGCATAAGAGGCAGAACTGGAGAAGACGCTGAAAGGCTGTTGGGAGCTGAGAGAAGGCTGTTGGGAGCTGGTAGGAGCTGGTAAAAGCTGTAAGGAGCTGTTGGTTCTGTTGGAGGAGCTCGTCATGCTGGCTTTCCTGATGAACTTGGCTGTTTTTGTCCTCTGAGGAGTTCGGAATCTTATTGGCACTGAGAATAGCTTCATTTCTCTTTGGGGGAGCTCTGGTTCTCACTCTGAGCATCGCTTCCTGACTTGGGAGGGGAAAATGGTGCACTGCTGGTCTCCTGTGGGCCTCTGGGGACCTGTAAACAATCCCAGAGTGGGAATTACAACTTGGGGTCAGGGATGAGCTGGAGAGTTGGGCACGAGGAAGTCCCAGGGGCAAAGGGCTCAGGAGGAAAAGAAGGTGATGTGCAGGGAAAGGCGGGGCAAGAAAGGGAGTCATTCTATAATCTGACACCTGTCCAGACTGGCTGTCCCCAGAGAGCTGTTTGTATAAAATGAACACACTTACCATAAACGTCACACACAGTCTGCATTGTGCTGCTCAGGATAGAAGGTCAACTGTGGCTAAGGTTTTATAGTCTATATAGTTTTTGACAATGCTCGCTGCTAGAACCTTGCTGAAGTAGGTTCAATGATTTATAGACCAGGGTTCTTTTGCCAAAAACAACCAGTTACTGAAGCTGTTGCGATGACTAGAGCCGCCTAACTCACCAGTTTAAACATCTTGGTGTACCACTCAGAGCCATTTTTATAAGTAGTAGTATTAAACTGTACTATTGTCATCAGTGCTCTCCAGGCACCGGGAAAGTAACACAGGCCAACTTAAAGTCTTCTTCTACATCTTTGCTTTCCCTATGAAAATTACTTCCACAGCATAGAGGGTAAGAAAATACAATAATGGCTCTGCCTGCTACTTTAAGAGGGAGAAAGCACGAGTTTTATTCCCGGTATTATTAAAATATTTTCACATATCAGAAAAGGGAATCTGTGGCTACTGGGAAAGTATTAAGAATAGTGGTAGTGGTGGTAGTAGAGGTAAGCACTTTTTAAATAATCAAAAGCAATGTTTCCTGATGTGAAAATAGAAAATAAAGCTAAAGCCTTATGGATCTCCTTGAACGGAATATTCAATTGAATTAAGAGAACGAAAACTGTGTCGGGATTTTTCTTCAAATGTAGTCAAGTCCTTGTCCAAGCATTTTAAATGTTTCTACACTGTAGATAGAACGGAAGCTCTGTATATTTCCATTACATTTATAATCCAGGTGGATTTCAAAGATAGGAATAAGCTGCACTTAGAGATTAGCTCACTGACCATTAAATGGAAGTCTTTGCTGCAGTGTTTATCACCTGGTTCCCAAGAACAGTGGGGACAGATTATATGCACAATGCCAGGTGAAGAGTAACATAAAAACTGTCAGGCAAAAAAAAAAACCAAGTAAATCTTCAAAGGAAAGATTACATTAAAAATTTCACACTTTCTACAAACACAATTTGATGTTCACTCACTATCCTCTAGGTTTAATGCACTTCTGTCCTTACTCACAAATTAAAAGAGTGATGTGTGCCATTAAAAAAGCTTTTATTTATGGGGTTCCATATTATGGCGTTCTCCTGTGATGTTTTCATGCTGCTGGAAAAACAACACCGGCAATTCTACTCTTCCACTCTGAAACAGATCCTTACAGGATATATATATATATAGAGAGAGAGAGGAGGGGGGGGGTAGAAGAACAGTCACAGCAGCACTATGTGTAATGGCAAAAAGTGGAAAGAATCTAATATGTCTTGTCAAAGAAGAGATGAATAAATGGTAGTATGTAAAGCAGTGAAAATAAAAGCTGAGCTATCAGCATGGCAATGACCAACTCTTTCCTGTACCAATTTATGCTCAAGCTCTTCTACATGCTCTTTAACACTAGGCTCTGACTCTTGGGCTCCTGTGTTTGTCTCTTACACCATTTCATAAAAAAGGAACTGAAAATGGATCATAGATCTAAATATAAAATCTAAATCTATAAAACTTCTAGAAGAAATCAGGATATTTGCCCTTCAAAACAGGAGGAAATGTTTAAACAGCATATATCTGACACTGGGCTTGTATCTAGAATATATAAAAAGCACTCATAAATAAAAAAAGCTCAATTAAAAATGGGCAAAAGATCTGAAGAGGCACTTCCTGAGTACAATACACATGAAACAAAGATCAGCATCATTAGGTGCTAGGGAAAGCACAATTAAAATCACGTGATAGTGCTATAATGCTAGCACTATACGAAGGTGAAAAACTGGCAGTGACAGTTTCTGGCAAGGCTACAGAGCAACTGGAACACTCATTCATTGCTGACAGGACTGCAAAATGGTATTGCCACTTCATAAAATGGACTGGCTGGGCTGGGTGTGGTGGCGCTCACCTGTAATCCCAGCACTCGGGAGGCTGAGGCAGGAGGACCTTTGCGAGTTTGAGACCAGCCTGGGCTACAAAGTGAGCTCAAGGCCAGCCTGAACTGCACAGTGAGACCCTGTCTCAAAAAGACAAAATTAAAAAAAAAAAGAAACTAAAATGGACTGGCAATTTTATTATATGATGCAAAAAAGCCATTCCTAAGTATTTGCTCAAGTGAAGCAAAAACCTATGTTCACTTTAAAAACTACATGAATGTCTATAGTGACCTATTCATTGTTGCCCCAAATGGAGAAATCCAAATAGCTATCAATTTATGAATGTATAGGCAAGTTTTGATACATCCATACAAGCAATAAAATGAACAATTACTATATACAGCATAAATGATTCTCAAGTACATTATATTACGTGAAAAAAGCCAGACTAAAAAGACTACAACCTACAAACAGTATGATTCCACTAATATTGTATTCTGGTAATAAGCAAATTTGTAAGGACAGAAATCAGAGCAGTTGTGGTTTGGAGGTAGGTGGAAGGCCTGACCACAAGTGCACGGGCAGAACTTAGGCGTAAGGGAACTCTTTTATTAATTTTGGTGGTGATTACACAATGTTTGTATTTGTCAGACTCACAGAACAATACGATAGAAAGGGTGAATTTTACTGAGTATAAACTGGACTTTAATAAGAACAAATGAACACATTAGAAGTATCACTGGGATGTGTGGAGAACAGACAGGAAAGGGGAAGAGAGGAAGAGGTAGTAGTGATGGGAAGCTATGGCAATACCGTAGTCATGGTGCTTTGGATGGGATGCTGGCAACAACATTTAATAAAAAGATGTATCACTGGGGGCCTATGCAAGAGCACGGTGATTGATGATGGATTAGAATGGAGGATGAGAGAGAAGAGGACCAAGGTGACCCCAGACGTCCAGGTGGATGGAGGTGTCCTAAGCTTTGGCACAGACACCATGCTGACTCCCGGAAAGCTCTGCCAAGCTCCTCTACCTTTCTCTCGCCTCCCTTTTCCTGGAGCAGCCTATTCATTATTCCCTTCATTCATTAGGTGCGAGGGACTTGGCACCTAATGGTGGAATTGCCAGTGTCGTTTTTCCAGCAGCCTGAAAACATCACTGGAGAACGCCACAATATGGAACCCCATAAATAAAAGCTTTTTAAATAGCACACATCACTCTTTTAATTTGTGAGTAAGGACAGAAGTGCATTCGAAGTAGCAATCCCTTCATTCAGTTAACCCCTACTCATCGTTCAGGAGTCACTTCATCACAAGCCTGGCTTGTGAGCTTCTCATTGTGTTGAGGTACAACCTTGTGAATCTTCCTAAATGGCACTTACTACACGGCACTGCAACTGCCCATTTGCTCATTTGCCTCTTCCACCATAAAAGACATTTTCAGGCAGTGGTGACTCATTCTTTGTGAATACTGACTTGGAAGGAACTAGTTCTGAGTATTCTTACTTAAGCAGGACTTTTCAAAGCCACTAATAGATTACTATTAAAACATACTTAACATTTCATCTGTAAGGGCCACACTAGTATAATGAGCGTAAAGGCAGATGACATATCATTACCACTGTGACACAAATAAGAACAGTCAATGACCCGACATTCAAAAGGTTTGTAACTGTTTATTACAGTGAGTGCCGGTATGGCTCAGTAAGAACAGCACTAACTTTGGGGTTAGAAGACCTTGGCACAAATCTGGGCTTTGCTGGCTCTGGGCAACTCTGAGCCAGTATTGGATCTTACTGTGTGAGAATCTCCTCATGTGTAACGGAAGAGTAAGCTAACGGCAGGACAGGGGTTTGAAGATGCACTAGATTTATACAAGAGGCGGTCAGCACTGCACTTGGATAGGTTATGCAGTAATAAACATAAACTGACATGCAGGGCACCGATGAGTGAATCAGTCAGCATACTAAGTCCCTGACCCTGAGGCCCACGAGTTTCTTTGCTAATGTCCTAATAATTTTTAAAGGCCCCTGAAAAATATGTTTTCTGTACAGTAGTGCCCCTGAAGATGAGCTCTCACAGCAATGCTGACAAGCACACACCTGTGAAGATGAGTGAGCGCGTTCAAAATACACACAGCTCCTTTTAGCTACTTCTACCTTGTCAGAATGATTCATATTTATAAATACAAAATGATAGTGCTAAACTAACGGTCCCCTACCAAAGCTATTTATAAATATGAAATGACAGTGATAAACTAAATATCCCCGACCAAAAGTAAGCCACCATTAATCAACTTGGTAAATTAGGAAGTAGCAAGTCCTTACCTTTTGGGTAGATGTCTTTTAAAGGGACTTCTCCTGGGGGCAAGATCCTGACTACCTGATTAGCATCTAAAAGAGTCACACAATTGCTCTGTTTTGGAGTCCCATCTTTCTTCTTCTCTCCATAGAATGATAATGACGTACTGGTGACATTTGGCTTTTGCAAAGACATGGGCCTCCTCCAAGAATAAACTTCACTGGGTGACTGAAAGGGGGGGCGAGGGTGAGGAAGGAGAGGGAAAGATTAAAGTACTGACGTACTGTACAGTATGTTTACCATAACTTTTACAATGCAACTTTTTTTTTGGTATCAGGAACTGAACTCAGGACCTCACACTTGCCAGGCAGGTGCTGTGCTTCCAAGCTATATCCCCAGCCCTGCAATGCAACGCTTTAAGCAGACACCAGTGGTAAATTTTTGTGTTAAAGGTATGAGAAAACCAAATTATTCTTTAACCTTTTGGGAAATGGTTTCATCAATAACTGTAATTTCCAGCCAAGAATGAAATATACAAATTAAATTTTTTATTTTGAAACAAATTATGACTAAAAAGAGGGAATACAACAGTACCACTAGTTTTAAAATAATACAACACCTAGACATCTATATTTTAGCAGAAAGAGTAGAACAGAACTGGTAATTCTGAAGTCCTTGGAGTGTGCCTTCTCAAGCACATGTCTCTGTTTTTCCTAAATCCAATTCTTCTGGAATTTTGTGCTATGTTTTTCTTTTGATTTACTTTAAAATTTTACCATGTATATTTATCCTTCCCAGGATCATCACCTATATTTTCCTGTTTCCTCTAAAGATCTTCCTAGTCCTCTAAAGCTTTTCTATGTAAGTCCTTAACCCATAAGGAATTAATTTTTGTAAATGGTGTGAGGCAGGGCCCTTATTCATCATTTTCTCATACTGACAGCTAATTGTCAAATAAACTAGCCTTTGCTCACTGATCTGCAACGCTGTTATACAATACAGTTCCATACATGCAATGGCCACCCTTCCCCGCCACAGACGTCCTTACTCGACTTGGGCTCTGATCTTTGACACCTTACACTGGCTTACTTGTTGCTCATGCTGAAAATTTGACTGTATTTACTGTTGAGTTTCAAGAAACATATATATTCTGGGTACAAGTCCTTTGTTATAAAAGTGGTTTGCAAATGTTTTCCTCCAACATGCTGACTTGTAGATGTATTTTCCCTCTCTCTGTCTCTGTCTGCCTGTTTCTATCTCTGTCTTTCTCAGTACTATGGATTCAACCCAGGTCTTTGCACCAAGCTATATCCCCAGCCCTTTTTATTTTTTATGGAGAAACAGGGTCTTACTAGGTTGCCCAAGCAGGGCCCAAACTTGTGATACTCCTGCCTCATACTCCCAGAGTGCTATTACTACAAGTATGCCCCCACTACGCAGCTGTCTTTTCATTCTTTTAACAGTGTCTTTTATAGAGCTGGAGTTTTAAATTTTGAAGTACAATTAATCCATTTTCTCTTCATGTATCCCATCTCAGACACTCAGGAAAATGTTTGTAGATGTGACAGTAGGTATCCTAATCTTATTTTTGATAATTAAGTGCATTTTATGTTCACTGTTGAGGATGATATTTGCTATAGGTATTTATAGCTACTGTATTTGGTATGAGGTTAAGAAAGTTACACACAAATTTATAATCATCTGTTGCCTCTGATAACTATAAAAAAGTTATTAAGGGGTGACATACCCCTTTGTTGATAGTTGTATAAAGAATCCAAATAAATTCACATAAAAGCAGAAAGGCAGTGTGGTATAAAAGAAATGATCTGAGTTACAGGGTTAGGCATACTTGAGCTCAAGTCCCATGTTCCTTGCTAGTAATCTTTGTAGCTCTGGAGGTATACAACATCTTTCTGTTTCTACTTTTTCACCTGTAAGACTTCATAGATTTGTCATAAAACTTAACTATTATATATGAAAGGGTTTAGAACAATACAGTGCTTTACTGTTGCAGAGCCTAAAAATCATTGCTATCATGGTATCATAAAATGTTGAAAGGCCACATGACACTAATCTTCCACGTAACATTTATTTGATCTCTCCCAGAGGATACCATACTAGGTATCAAGGATACAGCTTTTACTTTAACCAGGTCACTAATCTTAAAAGCTATAGAGGATTTCTATAGGGTTAATACATGCAGTACCTTATACTCAGCTTTTACTTTTTCACCTTTGTTATAGTGACATTATATTTCCATAGCAATATCTTAATCAGATTAAGTAACAAGATGGGTTGTTTAGATAGTTTCACCTTCACAAAAAAACTCTAGTATTTCTTCTACTCACAGCAGCAAACAATGAAAGAGTATATTAAATACATCTCTTCCATTCAATTAATGCTGCTATAGACACTGTATTCCAACAACACATCTCTAGTTATACAATACGCTAGCAAATGCTTTTCTACTTGATAATTAGACAGGCATATGGCAAAGTCCTAAGCCACATATTATCCACTGGGTTTTGGATTTCTAATATGTTATGTCCTGAAGCACCCAACCTTCATTAATTATATTAAATGTTTGAGGGATGTGAGATTGGTGCATTATCAAGAAGAGCCCAATATTTTTATCTTTAAATGATTCTACCATCCCACCTAAAAGCTACAAAGGAAATTATTAAAATTAAATGTTTAATGACACCACATGGAGCTACATCTAAGGTTATTAAATACAACTTGTACTGAAATAACCTTTATATTTCCATGGGGAGGATGGTGCCCAGTTTCACCTGAAGTCAATTATAAATATTCTTTTCTTTATAGGTAACAGTGGAAAACAGCAGAAGGGCCCATATACAAGAAAAGTTGAGGCCCTTGCCCATTATGGTATCATTTTGCAGAATGCTGCAAAGATAAATCAGAGTGCAACTCAATGGAAAGTGAACTGGTGCTCATGAGCGTTAAAAATTTTTATTGTATAGTAATGATACTCCAATATGTTTAGTGCAAAATATTCTAGATGATGTATTACTTTATTGGTCTCACTTTGTTCCTTTTGACAAAGTACAGATAACACAATAGAAAATCTCCTCCAGTGTGTTAAGTACTACTGTGTCATATGAACTCTCACATAGGAATAATACTTGTGTCTCTTTACAAAATTACATCATTGCATTATACTTTAAATGCTACTTTTTTTTTTTTTTTGGTTTTTCTCCGGTACCGGGAGCCGAACTCACGACCTTGCGCTTGCCAAGCAGGCGCTTTGCCAGTGAGCTAAATCCCCAGCCCCCTTTAAATGCTACTTTTAAAAAAAATAATATAATTATACAAATATACTTTTTGTGACTGATTTCAAATGTGAACTTGATTTGAAATATTTACCAGAAAATTATTATATTTTAAATTATCCCTGAAATAGGCTTATAGATTATAGGTCAAACTGAAGGTTAAAAATGTTTGTTCAATAATATAAAAAGTTGATACCATGAGATCTGGAAAACCAACAACTATGGTAGCATAACTGTTCTCATCTGAGAGAATTCGGTTGGGAGAGGCAATCTTTTGTCCCACAGCTGAGCTTAGATTTTCGGATGATAATTGATCCCTTGAAATTTTATGAGGTATCGTGAATTCTCTTTCTGAAAAGTGAAAGACAAGCATTAGACATGATATGCTCCTGGTATGCTCTACAGACTAATTTTTTTGCAAGGTTTCATTTTCAACAAACTTAATGAGAAAAAAAACAAGGTAGAAAGAGAAAACACTTTAACTCACACATGAGTTTTTGTTTGAGAAAGCTGTTTTTACAATCAAAGCATCTTCCCAAAATGATTACAAATATTAATGAAATTTAAAATTTTATTAGCAATAAATACCATCATTAGCAGATCCATACAGAAAAGGTATGAAACTGACCCATCCCAGTGATGGTAAAGGTATATTTTTGAATTTTTTTTTCATAAGATACTATTCACCTCCCCAAATTGAATGACTTAAGTAGGCATTCTTATGGTCTGTGGGAAAAAAAGTATATCCTAAATTATATTGGGACCTAAACATAAGTACAGATTATAAATTTTCTGTTAAAAATTTCACAGAGAGTTAAACAAGTGAGCTTGCTGAAGATCATTTGAAAGGTTGTAGATTCTCATTTCCTATTTTTAATGTTGTGACTAAATTTTTCTTTTGGTGTGAACATCCCAATAGGCTGGAGTTACTGTTCTTCAGCAACTCTGGAGGTCAGTGTGCACAAGTATGCATCCACGCAGCCCTAAACACAGAAAACATAACATTTACCTTGAGCAACTCCAAACCCAGGGCTGGGCAACTCCTCCTTCAAGACATATATCTGGCAAACCCCACTGTCCTCAGACTCAGTATGTGCTGGCTTTGTTAAGAGATATTTTCTGTAAAAAAACAAAGCATTTAACTTCAGTGAAAACTTTTTCTTTTTCTAGTAATTCTCAGGGAAGACCAAGAAAAAATTAGTCTTTTTCCTTCTAAATCCTTTAAAAGTATTCTGAGTATAATTTCCAATTTCAGCATTTCCTCATGCATTAACAAAGAACATGTCAACACTATTATAAAGAGGTACCTCATGATCATGCAGTAATGTGAATTTTAAAAATCCAACATTTCCTATAAAAGCATTGTAAAAAAAAAAAGAGCAACTTTATTGGGATACATCCCCATTAGCAAGGAGCGCTCTCTTGATCTGACTCTTTGATCAAGCAGTAAGCCAGAGAATGATGTCTGATTTGTGGTCAGCTGAGGAGCATAAATCCTCACTATTATAATCCCTTTGATCTATTTGTTTTTAAGATTTCTAAAATGTGGATGTATAAATAGCTAGAAATTGTTTGTAGCAAGCCACTTCTGCTTTGTAGGAGAGGGGTAGAAAGAATCTGCACTTAGCTAGTAGATGCAGTGCATGAGGGAAGGGGACTTGAAATTGATCGTATATTCTTTGTAAGTCAAGTGTTTTTTACTGCCTTTCATCAAGAAGTGTGCGGCTGAGTGTGCAGGGAATTGGAGGTGTCAAGGCAACATGAACATAAACACAAGAGTAAGAGCATTCTGAGCATAAGAGCAAGAACATAGATGAAAACGGGTAACTTCTCAGGTGTAGATTCTGTAAGTCAGGAAAAGACAAAGCTCTATGATAGAGACTGGGCCCTCAGTAGGACAATTTAAACTGAAAATCTATTTTGAAGGATCTACAGGTTAGCAACAGTACAGTGAGTTCTGAGTGTGCTAAGAGGAAAAATCTGAAATAAATATGGATTTTACACAAAAGTCATTTGTTACTATTAATTTCAATGCCATACTCCGTAAAGGAATATATAAACTGTTTTAATTTTCTCCTTCTTTTGTCTTCTTGTAACACTTAGCTTTAGCTACCTTGCCAAACACAGAAATTGTTAAGACAGACAGAAGGAAGAGTGAACAGTGACAGCTCTGGATGACAGACAAACAAGACGAGCTTATGGCACACTCCAGGAGATTTGTACAGATTCACCTACTGATTTGTTTCACTCTCCACCAGAAGCCATTTGTCCTCTGCTACAAGGAAAACTGTCTTGAGGTTGATAGGAAGTGAGATGGTGTGAGTCCGCCCTTCTAAAACATCCAGGACAGTCAAGCTATTCCTGAAAAAGGAGAAGAAAATTATATCTGAAAGAAAATGGTAAGGATAATGTTTGAGTAACCATGACACAGCCATTTCATGCTATGTTATATAAGCTAGAAGGAATGTTTTTAAGACTAAGTAATAACATAGAAAAAGGTTAATTGAGAAAACAGTTGTATAAAATTCTAAACCATGACAGTGTGTGCACAAGGAGAAATAATGGAAAGTCACGGCTGCCACGTTAGTGGTAGCTGTGTTATGGGATTATGGGCTCGTCTCTTCTCAGTGTTCTACAATGTGGGAAGACTTACTTTTATACTAAAATATTTACAATTTGATTATGGTAATTTCATAACAAACAAGTATAACTGAAACAGGAAAGACAACAAAATAAAAATCCTAGTTTAAATCTTTTACAATGAAAAACTCACCCCTTTTCTTTGTAGAATACTATCCAGTTTTTATGGGAAAATTCTTTACACATTTTGTAAGTTTCCTAAAGACAAAATAAAATATCCACATTAAATGTGTCAGATGCAGTCACATCTCTATAGTTGTTTCCCCTTAAATAGAAAATTTTCAATGTATAACAGATGTAACTCTCAGAGAAGCTGTTTGCCCACCCCTAAGATGGTTATGGTAACATGGATTAAAACACATAACAAAACTCACTATAAATTATGCACCAAAATCTCTTTAGAACAACAATGCAAAATACTGTTTAGAAGTAAAGTGCCCCCTGGTGATTTACATCATGATGGAAACATATAGAATGTATTTTTTTCTTAGATTCATGTATGACACTCAAATTTATTTTTGATAGGCTTTTAAGGTCTAAGTATTCTGTCTTGCAGAACATTGGGTAAGCTTTATTTTATATCTGAACGGCAGAATAAACTCTGCTGGGTTGGCCTACACTGTTCATGTACTAGTTTACTTTAGCTAATAAACTGAAATGTTTATCAAGTAGGGCCAGTCAGGTATCATATTCATGATTGTATATAAATTCAAAATATAACTACACAACTGGAAAACAGGTAGAATTGCTCTGAGTGTCATACTCAAATATCTCATGCAGTTTAATACAGGTAATTTTCATGTTAGTACAGTGAATACCAAAAGATGCTACTGATATCTCTATATATTTGTATTGTGTTACAAAAAAAAAAATCTATAAATACATATTGGGAGAACACTTTTGTGCACCACAGTGGGGTGAAAAAGAGGCACTGAAAGGGGTGGGCAGACTCGCGTTTTTAGGGTTAGAAAGCTCGAAAAGTCCTTTGCAATTTGCTGGGCAAATCTGGTTTTCCTTACACCTTCTTCCTTGCTCCACCAGGATGATCTCTTAGATATCGCCTCTTCTAAAGGGATGACAAGACGGCGGATGGTCTGCCCAGTGGTGTCTAACAGGAGGATGATGTTACTCTGGGAATAAAAGAAGCAGTTTGAGGTTCAAGATTTGATTGTTCTTAAAAAGCAGGAGCATGTTGGCGACCTGTGAGTGAAGCTTATAGATGAGCCAGAGGGAGGATAGCAGTACTGAAGTGTACAGACCTCATGAAAACATTCAGTGATTCTTCTTAAGTGGAATTTAAAGTTTTGGGTGATTTTATGAAAATATTTCTAATTATATAATTATGTAACTTTCTCTTTGAATATTTTATCTTAAAATCATTCTCTTCTAAATATAATCTAGCCAAACCATGCTTCTGTTGTTATATAGTAGCATTTATTTATTTATTTATCTATCTATCTATCTATTTATTTATTTATGTAAGCTCTGGGGATTGAACCCAGACCCCTGTGCATGCTAAGCACATGGTCTGCCCCTGAGCTACATCACCAGCCCAAAAGTTCATTTTCTTTTATCAAAATTCCATTTAAAGAATACGCTGTTGAAAGCTGTTTTACATTATGCATAGTTAAACCTCACTTATTCTTAAACCCAGGTTCAAGCCAGCATAGGTGCATGATACAAAGATGGGTTAATAAAAAAATATGAAGAACCCTAAAGAACGCAGCTAATAATGAGTGTTTATCATCTTGAAAATCACTAAGCCTGAAGAATTTTCATTACTGGTGCTGTAACAATTTACGGATGGGAGACTTCTTGGCATTGTTAATCACAGCTGTGTAATGAAGAAATAATAGAAGTCTCTCAGTGATTAGGGGCATTTTTTCAAGACAAGAAATCTTAAGCATTTAAATACATAAGCTAAAACACATGAAACAAGAATTTAAAATCCAGAAACAAATATTTTAAAGGGATGCAAAGACATTGGCTTTTCTAGTTAAAATATGCAGATATTTAAAGCTTAAACTAACAGTTTTGC
Source organism: Chinchilla lanigera (assembly GCF_000276665.1). Classification (NCBI taxonomy): domain Eukaryota; kingdom Metazoa; phylum Chordata; class Mammalia; order Rodentia; family Chinchillidae; genus Chinchilla; species Chinchilla lanigera. The sequence continues at coordinate 4,603,554 of NW_004955518.1, read as the reverse complement.
AAAAAAAAAAAAAACACACCTTAAAATTGTTAGTCAGGCTTCATTGTTATGCAATTCCCTTTTTTGTTTTAATTTGGGCTCCTCCAGTTATCCTAATTCTTATAATTTTTTGTTTGAAGAAATACTTTCTTTGGGGAAAAATAAAGTCACATAGCACCCAAGAATTAAGATTCACTTTGCAATAAAATATGAAATGTTTGCTCAATTATTCCATAATATCAATTGAAAGCTTATATTCAAAGCACAGAGAATACAGCCATAAATTAATCATAGCCTTCATCCTCTATGAGGTAATCTAGTCAGAAAAGTAAAAAGAAATACAAAAATATTAATAATCCAGCTGCAAACCCAGCAACTAATTTACAGCATGGTTGCAAGTTTACAAGATAATTTCACTGAAGTACTCAAGAATTAAAACAGTACTAACAGAAATTTCACCACATAGCTAATACCACACTATATACTCTGAATCTTGGCTGTATAAAAACAATTTTACTAAGCATGTTGACAAAACTTTAATTTCTCCACAAATATCACTCTTAAAATGCATCATTCTGTGTAAAATGTAATTCCCCACTAAGAAAGTATGTTAGAATTATTTCTTCAAAAGTTAACTATGGTGTAAGAAGTATTATTTACTAACATTTGAAAGTTTTGTAAATGGTACAGATAGGCTTAAAATTTTTCTTAAGAATATATATAAGTTAAAAATGGACAAAGTCTCCATTCTACATTAAATTTTTTAAAGCATTTTTCAATGGAGAAAATCCTTCTTGGATGATAAATATGTAAAACAGTAACATACATTTTTAGCATTTAAGCAATCTGAGAAAATATTAACTGAAAAGAAAGTCCTAAAATAATATTTTCTTCCCCAAAATGATTACGCCAAAGAATAAGCAGATGATTAAACTGATACAATTCAGCAGAAAAATTGGTACAATTTTCCACTTGTTTTCCTTTTTAGAATTGAAAACTTACATACTCATAACTTGACATGAGTAAACTGAAAAAAAATATCTTTCTAAGTGATAGAAAACATTATATACAGCTATTGCTGTATTTAGAATTAGTTTTATAAGCAATTGGCAGCATGAAGTTCTGTGGCTCCATCCTCTTAGATGTTAATGGTTTCCTTCTGTAAATGACTAATGATATATTCTGTCTGAGTGTAAAAATAGAATTGAGCGTCACACATGAGTACATGTAACTGTGGCTTTGGCGCTCCCTTAAGGGGGGCAGAGAGGAGAAGCAAGCGAGCAATTTTATTATGTTTATATTTGACTGGGAGAAAAGTAACCTCTGGATGACCTCCATGTCCCCAAGTCTGAAATTCTAAACTTCATGCAGATGTAATAAATAATCTCATGGGGGTTGGGGGAAGGGAGGTCTTTATTTTTAGACAAGGCAAAGTTTTCCTTTCCTCACTTAAGACTTTATTTTAGCAGGGAATTTTTGAACAACGTCTTAAACTAACTGGGGGAATGCATCTGTAGCAAAACCTCATTTTAAGAGGATAAGGAAGGGATGGGGGATGCATAGAAGTATTCTCTACACCACTGCAGCTTCATTTTAAATCAGTGAAGTGTGAGGAAAAAGGGATAGATGGCAGACCACTATGAGCTTTTATTCCACTAGGATTATTTATCAGTTGTTAAATTTCACAGAAGTGCTGTTATATGTTATAACAGGCCCGAGATCTTCATAGAACTATCTTATGAAGTGGACTTGAGACAGCCTCTTCGGGGAAGGATGGAGCAGTTTGGAGGACAGGCCATGTGCCACTATCTAGACACTATGCATATTTACTCTGGGTGCCCAAAGAGCTCTGAAAAACTTGGAACTATAGCTAAGGGGATGAGGGGTCAGCATATGAGAATGCTGGGAGGCCAGGTGCTGGCCGTGGAAGTCAAGCATAGCTTTACAATGAAAAACGGGCTGGGGATTTAGCTCAGCGGCAAAAGCGCCTGCCTGGCAAGCGCAAGGTCATGAGTTCGGTTCCCGGTACCGGAGAAAAACCAAAAAAAAAAAAAAACCAAAAAATACAATGAAAAACATATTTTCTTTGATGAAAGTCTTTGTAATTGAACACAATAGTGATCAGCAGTGTTGCTAAACAAATCACTCTGGGGAAAATAAAATGCTTCCCAAGAAACTAAAAATCTGGCACTTTTACAGAACTTGCATATGCAAGTTTGACTGTTGATAGCTGAAAATTTGTCAGGACTGCTTGAATAAATTCTCGAAATTTCAATTCTTGATCAAATTTGACTAGCTTATTGAATTAAAAATCACTAAGATATCAAGTGCTTTTTGCAACAACTTCTTCTGTCTGTAGGTTTCAAGACAGTGACATTGAATTTTGTTGGAAATCTATAAAGTAAAACCCTTATTCCAATTCATTGGACAGAAATTTATAAGCAATATCTCAGTATGGATGAACCCTGCTTCTAGTACAGAGAAAAAATTAAAAAAAAAAAAAAACCTGTGAAAACAAAACCAGAGAAAAACCTAACTCATAATTTATAATAACTATTTAGTATAAGGACTAAAGTTAAAGTTGATTTATTTCCTCACCACACTTTTTAAAAGATAAACAGGCATGTTCTAGCCTCTTGGCTTATCAACTTGGATTCCCTTTTCCTGGACCTCTCTCTTTGGTCAAGTCTCTTAAATATCGCCCATTCATTTAGGCCTTTCCTGCCCACCTTATTTTAAATTGCAATCTTATTGTTTCTTCCTTCTGACTTTCAAATCGAAAATACAATTTTTTATTTTGCTTATTGTTTATCTTCCCACAACAGACTGTGAGCTTTAGAGGACATAAATTGTTATTGTTTTGTTCACTGCGGTAAACCCAAATTAGGCACAAGATATATATTTGTAGAATGCATGATATTCTAGTTTAATACTTTGTAGATATTAGGCAGGTAATAGGTTTAAAAAAACATTAGAGTCCTCTCTATTGGTATAATACAGATTAGTTAGACCTTTAGATTTCTCAGTAATTGAAACATAGCCTGTCTTTAGATCGATAACTATCTGTTTGGAATTATGCTCAGTCTGACTCTGGGCAACTGCACTTTTCATTAGTGCAATCTTAGTGCACTCGTCCATAAAAGATATAGATGGAACTTGAACATTATTAGATACAGAAGGATCTCACTGTATTTCATTCAGTGTATTTATGTGGCTATATCCCTATAAAGAATGCCACTGAGGTCTCTACCCCAGCCCTATCTCCCACTCAGACACTTTCCCTGTTTCTCTTTCTTTCTCTCCTTCTGTAGAAGAACTGGGGACGGAACCAAGAACCTTGTACATGGTTGGCAACTGGCCTACTACTGAGCTACATCCCTAGCTCTACCCTGTCTCTATATAGCTTATCACAGAGTAAAACTGACATACTTGTTGGTTTACCTTTTTTTTGTTTTTCTGCAAACACAATGCAAACTTCACAACAAAGAATTATCTGCCCCAACTATCAACAGTGTTGAGGTTGAGAAACCATAACTAACTGGTTTACAGACTTCTATGTTGTTTTGAGGTCACTACAGAGAGGAACACAAGAGGACTACCATTCTGGTTCTGATAAAGTACAGCTCCTGATCTGCCCCCAGCCCCTCTCTTCCATCTTCAAGAAACCACGTATTTTCGGTTGTAGGCTGCAAAGCATTATTGCCTTTAATTTAAATTACTCTGCTTATAATTGTAGCATGTGAGTAGCCTGATGTACATTACCTTCTCCTCGTGGAGAATAACTTGACCCTTGAGAGGGCTTCCCAGTGGTGCCACTGTCATGAATGGATGCCAAACTCCACTGGCCATTCTTGGGAAGACATCAAATAAGTCCACAAAGAAGCCACTTTTCCCACTCATGTTCATGAAGTATAAGGAAACAGGATTGCACGCAGCTACATACAGAATATTTCCCTCATTTTCTGAAATAGCGAAAAGAAGTTACTTTAGTGGTTTGCTACTGATCAGGAGGTCTAGTGAAAACTGATGACGTCAAGCACAGAGATGAAACGAGCAGGTGATTTGTAAATGGACTGATAGAGTAAAAAGCCAATAAAAGCAACCATCTACTCTGTGTGTAGATTCATACCTACCCATTGCAGGAAGTATCTACCTGCTCTCAAAAGAATACCACAATATTTCACGGTAACACTGTTAAATATTTAACAATCTCAATGTCAAGAAATTCTTCCTTGTGCTCCAATGAAGGCCTACTTTATCTTATTCCATTATTGATTCAGAAGGACAACAGTTTATCAACATCTATCTGCAAATCTTTCATTTCCATAGTTTCTAGATATTTAGAATTTTCTTGCTATAAATAAGAAATTTCATTTTTAAAAATCTTAACCCAACAAATTTGAATTGTAAACTTTTGTTCATATTTCAGTACTTCCTGTTATAAAATCTCTTTTCATTTGAATACTTTCTTCCTATTTCACAATATCTATTATACATTTTCATCATTATTTATACTTCCAGTTTCTCACACCAGAGAAACAATGTTGTATTTACACATGTGTGTCTAATTTATTTCATTTAAGAGTATGGTCTCAAGGTAATGTTTAAATGGGAAAAGGAAATAAGCAAGGGGGAGGTGGAAAGGAAGGAAAGGAAAAGAAAAAATGAGAAAAGAAGGGGAAAATGGAAACAAAGGTTTTGTAAATAAGGAGGGGAAGAGGGGTTGAAGAGAGGGCAGGGGAATGAGGGAAAAAAGAATCAAGTTATATCATGTAGAGGTACAAATTCCCTATGATGAATGTGATCATTATCTATACCTAAGAAATATACCAATAAACCTGATAAAAAAATTTTCTTTTCAATCTGGCTACTTACATAGATCTATCTATTTGTTTCTTGTTTCCAGTGCCCATGAGTCACCTGAGGAGCTAATGAAACTGCAGATTTTGACACAATAGGTGTCCAATGAGGTTTCAGACTCTCCCTTCATAATAAAGCTCTCAGAAGATGTTAAGACTGCTGGATTGAAGTCTTCCCTTTTAGTAACCAGGCTCTGGACTAAATTTCTCAAAATCTCACATGATTCCCTAGAGGAAAGGGATTACCTGCTTTTGTCTAATAAATGCTACTGGCATCATCTACCATCTACCATCCAGGTTTTCTGAACCCAAAATTCAGATACGAAGTACTGCAGTGAGATGTTTAAACTGGGGGCCATCCTAGAATATCTGGACCATGTGTTATGGTTCAGGGGATACTTTGCAAGGGAAACAGTATAATACAGAACATATATTTTATAAAGTTATTTATAATAGTCACCCAAAGAATGATATACAAGAGGGGCTGGGGATTTAGCTCAGCGGCACAGTGCCTGCCTGGCAAGCACAAGGTCGTGAGTTTGATTCCCAGTACTGGAAAAAAACAAAAACAACAACAACAACAACAAAGAATGATATACAAGAGAGTACAGGAAATCTGTCCACATTCTAAGACCAAGGGATCTAGCTGAGGGCCTGGATCCCACAGAAATGTCCTGCATGAGTCCAGCTGAAGGCATGGAGCTCATAACAATGCCTCCCATGAATCCAACTGGAGACCTAGAGCCTATAACAATATCTCATGTAGGTCTGTTCACGTATCTATGCTGGGAAGGCACAAAAGTTAGTGGTGGAGTCTAGGAAGTCTGTGCCAGCCATGATGGAGGATCTGTGCTAGCAGGCTGAGGGATCTGCATTGGAGCCAGGAAGTGACGCTCAAAGTAAGAACCACAGCTCCCTCGAAAGGTACCACAGCCATCCTCAGCAACAGTGAGGTCCTGAGCTCCTCCAACGGTGAAGACATCTGAGTACCCATCAGAAAAACCAATGCAGCAAGCTTCTCTAGGAGATCGGCAGTGCACCATCTTCCCCTCCCGAGCCAGGAAGCAATGCTCAGAGTGAGGACCACAGCTCCCCAAAAGAGAAATGAAGCTATTCTCAGTGCCAAGAAGATCCCGAGCTCTTCAGAGGACAAAAACAGCCAAGTTCATCAGGAAAGCCAACATGACGAGCTCCTCCAACAGAACCAACAGCTCCTTACAGCTTCTACCAGCTCCCAACAGCCTTTCAGCCTCTTCAGTTCTGCCTCTTATGCTGCTGGCAACAGTCCCCATGTGGGCCTTCCACACCCAGCATGACGCTTACGCAGTTCGGCTGGGGGTTATAAATTGACCACTAGTTGTCAATCCACTACACCATGTTTGTATGTATATACCTTATCTATAAATAATATTATAATTTATATCAACAATATTATATCAACATTATATAGAGATATATTACAAATATTACATATAAAATACAGTAAGTTTAAATAAATGAGATTACATTGATAAGAAACAGCTATCAACAGAAGGGCAGAAGAAGGTAGACATGTTTAGGAAACAAATGTGAACTATGTACTACGTTATTGTTCACGTATCAGACCACAGAATTTATTACCTCTAGATATTTTAATGCTTCCATTAGAAACACAAAGGTCAGTTTAACATTTATTGGACACTTTCTTGCATAGTATAGGCTGTGGAGAATACAATACAAATGTTGACAGAAATACATTTCCTTAAAATTATTTTTGTTCTCTTACTGCAGTCAATTAAGTGTCATTTGGTATTTGGCTTAAATATACTAACTGCAATTCTAACCCAAAGAGATGCTCTCTTCCTTTACATACAGGTTATAAAACAGTCCAAAAAAGACCAAAATTAGGAAAATAACAAAAAACACAGTGTGGAAATATGGCTAATACTAACGAGGGTTAAATTATATCAGGGACCGCAAATGAGCCACATTTTTCAGGAATGACTGACTGAATTGCAGGGCTGGCTGTAACACTGCGTTGACGAGACCAAGACTGAATGGTTAAATGAGAAGAACGCTGCAGTGATTTGTCACCTGCCATAGGTGCAGGCGCAGGGCCACAGCACTCTTCTTTAGGATTCTGATGCTGAGACAAAGGCTAAAATCCCAATTTAACACCTCAGATCTCATCATGCTTTTCCTTTAACAGTGAATGTAAAATATCTTCATAAGAACACTGATCTTCACGATAATAAAACAACCACAAAAAACTCTGTACATAGTTTAAAACATACTGTTATTCAAAAAACATGGGAAATAAACAATATATACAGAACTTATAGGAACAAAAATAAGACACTGATTTGTGCCCCAACAATTCCCATCTTAGTCAAACTAGGTAGACTCTCCCTTTTCGTATCCCCTTCTGTTTAGATCATCTCAGTGACTGACATCAGTTGAGGAATTCCTGCCAAAAGGTACCCAGGGCTCGCTGCATGAAATCAGGAGGTAATGGCAACAGTCCAGAAATGGAAATGCCAATAATTCACATTCCTTATTTGACATTCTTTACAATGAAAAGTTTAATGACTGCAGAGCATTCTGACCCTGCTTTTGTCGTTCACACAATCACCAAACTGGAATCCCAGCCAAAAAAAAAAAATCCAATGTTTCTCCTTTTTCTTTTTCCTTTCTATTTTTAGCACATGCCTGGGTGTGTTTAACTTTGTGCTACAACTGTAATGAGAAACAGACATACACATACAAACTCAGCAGTGCTTATGTGGATTCCACAATAGCATTTTGTTAGGTTGTTAGAGGAAATTCATTCTAAATTATATATAATTGCTATCCAATCCAAGAATGACAGTCACCAAATCTCTCATAGATTTCTTGATCCCTAGAGATTATTTTAATCCCTTTAAAAAAATCAATGCAGGAAGGAAAGATCAAAAGAATAAAGTGACATACCATGTGATGTAGCAATGTCACAGATTAAATTCATTTCATCCAGTGGTAACCTCCAGGAGGCACATGCTTCAGTAAAGCTGAGGGATCTCTCTTCATGTCTTTCTATTGGATACTCTTGTATGTTTATAAGCACTGGACCCTGTAATGAATTAGTTATCTGAGTTAAGAAATTTGGGTAGTAGCCAAAATGAAGAAAAGCTTAAAGTCTTTTAAAACATAGAATTTATATAGAAGTTTTAAATATCTTAACATGCTTTCTCTCTTTATTGTCTGACATAGTACTTATAGCAGCATTTATAAAAAATGTACAAGCATTTATAAAAAATGCTTTCATTTGTGCTACCTTACTTAATTTCTCACTTTCTTTTGTCTTTACACACAATATATACCCAATTTACAGTCCCATAAGATTTCTCATTCTTTCTTTCCTTCCTAAGCCAAGAGCCTATTAACTTCAAAACTCGGGGCTCAGGGCTATCCAAACCAGGAAAATAATTTATAAATAAACTAGGGCCAAATATATTTCCATGGTGAAGAATTATTTTATATTCATATGTAGGAACCTAATGCATGAATGTATATGCCTTTAAATGAAATGTAAAAAAAGTTACATTAAAATTTTTAAAAACCCAAACCTATTGATAAGCATTACTGTTACTTATGAAAGGTTGACTATTTCATAGATGATGATAATTATTTAATATAAACATAAGAAGAGGAAGAAACTTAATAATGTCATGAATATTAGTACTGAGCACTTAGACATGACTTCCTGGAAGAACTTTACAGACGTAACTAACATTTCAATGATTTGCATGCCCTACAGTCCCTAATCAAAAATATTTGAGATAGACATTGGCATCGCGTCTTCTCACTTTGATTTAGTCTGTACCTCTGGGGCTAGAAGATAAACCCGCATTCCTCACACTCCCTTGAGAAATACTCTGTAAGTGATTTAGGTTCTGCTAGCTAAACATACACGCATGAGATCTGGAAGGCAGAGAGAAGTAGTGGGCGTTTTTCTGCAGCAGCAGACAAGGAAACTTTTACAATTATGAGCCGACATTCTCTGTCCTGCTGCACAGACGGACAAACTATGGCCCACAGGCCAAGTTCTACCTACTGCCTGTTTTTGTAAATACAATTTTTGTGGATCTCAGCCACATCCATTTGTTTGTGTATTGCTTGCCATGGTTGCTTTTGCATTGTGATCACAGAGTGGTGTAGTTGCAATAGAATCTGTGTGACCACAAAACCTACAATATTTACTTTTTGGTCATTTATAGAAAAAGTTTGCTGATGCTGCTTTCCTGTGCAGAGCCAGCAGTGGGGTTGCAGCATAAACAGAAACATTGACTTTGAAACTTAACCCACTGTTACCAGATGACTTCTGTTCTTCTTGCCCTTTGTAGTGTATTTACAAACAACTGTTTTTTCATGGTAAACTCCTCTCTGCTTGAAATACCAGAGTGATTTCTATTACAGCTAGTACCGATACTCCTCTCCTTTACCATTTCTCATGAAGACAGTAGCTATCAACAATGTGTGGCTGAAAAGATTCCAAAAATTCAAAAAGCACAGAGTTTTAATCCTGCTAGCAGACACAAGTAAAGACAAGTATCACAGAGTTACCATCCTCGGAAAACATACACCATACTGATGAACTCTGCTGAAATGCAGATTAGCTCTCAGAAACTCTATCTAGCCATTTGGAATCACTTACATTGAGTTCCTTGGAGGCTAGGGCTGATTTGAAGAGAAGCTAAAAATATTACAAGTCATTTCTGAGACTGCGTGGATTGTGTAAGGGAAAATGTGGAAAACTCTGCAAGATTTTAAGAGGAAATAATAAAAATTTCAACCTTTATGTCTATAAGATGAGTTTCTGCTGGACACAAGAGTTTTTGCATTCCATCTCCTATATGGCCAGTTGTCCAGTAGCCCATGAATGTCTGCTCTGGCAGAGGCAACCTGTCAATGATTGGGAAAGTAAGCATTCTTTTTCTTGTTTCCAAGTCAAAGGAAAAAGTAATGAGCCATTTATTAGAAACCACACAAATAAATTTGAAGAATGTTTCACTTAGAAGTGAGTTCTATTCATTTTACTTATAATACAGTATATAAAATCATGTTTGGAATATACATTAAGATGAAAAAGATACTACATTTCAGAAACTCAGAAGGTAAGGTCCTAACTCATTTTTACCCTAATTACAAACTAAGGTTTACATATTTTTCCTTCAATTGATAAATATTTAGAAATTTAAAACCTAAATTTCTGGTAGGCTATAGGAAGGCCTTAAAAACACTAGAGCAATCTGTCAAATTTTGCAGTCTATTCTTTCCAATTTGTAATCAAATAATGACCAGTATACAATAGTACTAATACCTATATTTATACATTGTAAAGGCAAGTTTTATTTTTATTTTAGCATCTTAATATTTTCTGACTTTGAATTGATATATAATATACATACAGAAATGTTCATATAAATAAATGTATCACTTAGCTCTGAACACATCCATATAACTAGTAATCGAAGTAGAGCATCCCCAACACCCAGATGTCCTCTTGGGACCTCCTTTCATTGTTACCCCTACCAAGGGAGCTACCATGCTGACTTCTAATGGACTCATTCTGTGTGTTTATTTCAAACAGTTTTTAATAAGTGATTTACCAAAGCAAATATGGCAACACTGAAGTATAAAACCACAAACAATATGAGAATAAAGCCTTTGCTTCATAATTATTCTTTTATTGAATCTTTTTTTAAAAGGAAATGATGTCTTGTAATTTAATTCACTAGAAATTTCTTATTCCATAATAAATTAAGGCAAAAAAAAGATTCAAAGAGAAAAAGGAACTAGGATGGGGGAAAGGGGAAAGAAAAAAGGGAGAAAAATGAAAGTTAGCTATACTATTAGTGTCTCATAATTCATTAAAAAGGAAGGTTTGTACTAATATCGATTGGAGAATTTTTTTATGCCCATATCTTGTACTCTATTTTGAAGATGACAATATGTAATGTATTAACTCTCATTATTGTCCTATTATTATGTTATGAAATTCTTTTACCTTTTTTCTAAAAAATAAAAGAAAAAACATTCAGAGTTAAAAATTCTGTAAGAATAATATGCATGTGGCTACAAATTGAAATGTGTGCTTGGAATGAGTTGAATGATCACTAAAAGACCACATACTTATATTTAGAAATCATTTTATTTTCAGTAAAAAAGTGGTCTGATGTAGTTCCATATGCTTAATAAGACCATGTGAGGTTTTGATATTTTTTGCATAAAATAAGGACTAAACATTCTGGTGGAATATGCTTTTTACCCCTTTGAAATGCTAACATTTGACAAAGAAGGAAAGAAAATGAAATTTACATTGCAATTCTCCCAAGTTATATGAGACATGTTTTACAAAAGGACACATGACTTTTACATACCTGGACTATACATCTTAAGTACTTGGACTATTGTTCTGATTGGTGACTTACTGTCCTCTTTATATTAGAAAAGAGTATGTGGGTGTGAGGGGATGCTGATTTGGGATTGTCTCTTAATTGTGTCTTTTAAATGTAATAAAAATGCATTTCTGTGTTAACACAGCAGATCTTGAAAATATCTTCTAAACTGGGAATGCTCTCTTCTAGTTTAGAAATGAGCTGTGTTCTTCACTTGCTCTTACAAAATCACTAAAGGAGAATTAGTTCTCCAAATGCTATAGAAAGAGAGAAATAAAGGAGACACACTAATTTCTGTTTAGCATGGAAGCCTTCCGATAACATAATACAGAGAGATTTGGTTTTTAGATCTGGTTCTTTCATTAACTAGCTATGCAAGGGAAATGTCAGCTAATTTCTCAGTATTAATTCTTCATTTGTAAGTGAAAGGAAAGATCTATGAACTTCCTTATCAGCTGGAGAGTCTGTGATGATCAAGGAAATGAGAACAGAAAAGTAGTAGTTGGATTAAAGATCTTGCACGGTGCTGCAGATTGAAAAATAATCAGAATAAAAATATCCATACTTCCCAATATAAGTTATGCTTTATTAAAGAAAAAAACTCAAAACACATTCCAAACTGGCTCTTTGAAGATGACAGAAAGTTGTACATCTTCAAGAATTGAAGACTTGCTTAATAAAAATGATCCTGGGTTGATACCTAGCTTAAAAAATGGACTTGGGGCCAGGAGGGTAGTACAGAACATTTGGCAAACAACATATAGGAGGCCCTGGGTTCAATCCCCAGCATGGCAAAAAATAAAAAATAAAAAAACCCAAATGTATCCACTAATAATTTTATAAAAATAGCATTTAGATGTTTTACAAAAGAAAAAATAACTTTCATTCATTTGAGTAAAAGTAACTTTGCTTAATTTACAGTTTCTACTGACAATGCCAAGGCTGTTTATAAAGCCAGGTTTGAACTTGCCCACTCATTCTAGTAACAGACATGAAAATTACAGACTGCCTGCTTCTAAATAAAAATAGCACTGGCTGTTTGGTTGGCAGAGTATGAGAAGGGCCTTCAGGTACCCCATTCAGAACCTCTTCTCAAACCACATAACACGATGTTATAATGGCAATGACAACTCTGAAGGACACACACGCAGTGTGTCTGAGTTGCACAATCAAACCGACTCCATCCTGTTCCTTGGCAGTGTGAACTGTTGTCTCTACCCTCTTGCTGTAGATGCTACGCTGGCCAACTGAGGTAAACCACAGACCCTCACTTTACTTCCTACGCAGCCCACTCAAAAATCTGTGGAAAAATATGACCATCCTAACTTTCTCTCCTTTAGTAAGCTGGTAGTGAGGGGGACAAAGGAAGCAAGATACTTGGGTACCTGAGCAGTCTTCATAATTTGAAACAGAATCAACATAAATTTGGGGTAACACTGAACTAATAACTAATTAGCAACCGGCCTTCTATTCTGTTACTGAAATCTGTCATCTACTTCTGACCAAACTTAAGTTTTATATCTAATTTGATTGAAACAACAATGGCATTTTTCATGGTTTTAAGATCCTGTCACATGTATTGTTTAACTTTGTTAAAATCCGAGCTGGAATGGTGTCTGGATTTGATTCTAAGGGGTGAGGAGGATGACTTCAAGGCCTTTAAATAGCACTACTTTTTATCTTCAGTGTCATTCATAAATTTATGTCTTTAAAAATAATGATATATTTCAATTCATATGTTGTGATGTTTCTTAATCCATTGTGGAAATAATAATAAAGATCTGGAAGCACAAGTTTTAACTGAAAGAAGGGTGAATGTTAAAATTATGACTCACAGGATAATTCCTAACAGGATATATATGAGCACCAGAGTCACGTAACCTCATCTGAACACCATGCAAGCGATTTGTCTTAGGCTGCTTCCATGAAGAGGTGAGCCGCGGTTTTAAAGAGCATGTCCTGTCAAATTTCTGACTTCTCTGAACCTTTGCCAATACTATTTATGGAGTATGAAAGAAAACACATGAAAAAGATTTGGATCTTTCTAGGGGCATTATGCAATTGGAAGTTGTTGACATACTTATTATCAACAATTCCTAAAATGTTTCCTTACCATAAGAACTACTAATTTTCACAGAAATAATGGGACCTTTCAGTGTAGTTCCACTGACTGAAGAGCTCAACAATTACTGCCATCTTTGAGAAGAAAAAGAATGATTCCAATTTTAGTGGGCCCCAATTACTTCTAATGTTTTAAATCTTACTTCTGGCAAAAAAAAAAAAAAAAAAAAAAAAAAGTCAGGTTGGCCAACTCTGTACCCTGAAGACTTTCATAGAATATTCCTGACAAATACTTGTAGCTTCAGCTCTAACCTTTTCCTCTTACTCTCCAGGCAAACAATACCTTCGTCTCATCTCATCTTGGACTGCTTCTGGCTGCTCCTAAACATAGTATATATTTTCATGCTTCCTCAAGGTCATTACCTGTGCCCAGAATTCCTTTCTGCTGTTGCTTCTTTGGTGAGATCCTGCTAATTCTTAAGACACAGTTCAAATGTGAGTTTCCGTTGCATCCCTCCCCATATTCCTTTCTGGGCAGGATGGATGCCTTTCTCTCCTGGGATTCAGTGTAAACTGACTCACATGAAACTCTCAGAGCTGTACAGAACCTATAATCTTCAAACTTAAGACATGAGAAAAAATACAATTTTAGGAAGTGTAGGCCACAACTGAACCTATGAAATCCCTGAATATAAATATTTTTATATTTACTAAAATAAAAATCACCTTAAAGAAAATATACAAGCCCCTTTAAACACAGTTAATAATGAGTACTACTATTCACAGTAATCTCCTTCCTTGTTTGCTAGAGACTTTTCCTTCCCTACACTCTCACATATTGCAGCCAAATTAATTTCTGCCTTGCTGCAAATGATACATACATGAGTATGTGGATGTGTTTTTTCTTTCTGTGCCTGGTTCTGCACTTGATAATTTGGCGTTTTACTGCTTAAGACTTGTGTATCTCTGTCACCTAGATCCTGCAGAGGTTGCAGAAATTCAGGATAATCTGGAAGCATGAGATGGAAAAGACTTGGGGAAATTTGCTATTCTTGGAGGGCACTTCTTAAATCCACTCCCCAGTCCAGGATGACACTGTGCAGTCTCAGTGCTCCTGCCCAGCGTTGTCCTGTGCCAAAGCAGATGTCAGCTTGCTCCACACGTCTCTGGCTTTCTTCTTCCTTGCAGAAGTTGTCAGACTTACAATTCTAGGGCCTGGGTTTCCTTTTCTTTAGGCTGCACTACACAAGTGTCTTCTCTTTTCCTGGCATCTGCTTTATCAACTGCATCTAAGTGTTTTTGAATCTTACGTTCTTTCCTTTTCTAATCAGCCACTACAAGATGCCTAGAACTGAAATTTTCCCAGTAGTTTAAAATGTTTCCAGAAAATATTTCCTATACTCGCCTTAGAAAAGCTCATAGGACAAAAACTCCACCATATGACTATAACATTGCATGATACAGTTGATAGGTTTGCATGTTTTCCTTAATACATTGCTGACTGATTTGTTTGTTTTTTTCCGGTACCGGGAATTAAACTCACGACCTCCTGCTTGCCAGGCAGGCACTGTGCCGCTGAGCTAATTCCCCAGCCCTGCTGATTGATTTGAGAGTGAAGCTTGCATCTTCTGCCTGACTCTGGCATTTGGAATCCATTGCTGCTGCCATCTAACTTTCACTGTTGTCATTCTTTTCTATGCCACAGTTACAATGTGGGTCCCCATGTGTCAGCACTTGGGTTCCTGCAGCTGCTCCCCACTGCCCATATCACTGCCTTTCCGTTTATTATCTTTAGAAAATAAAACAGGGCTTTCCTCAAGTAGGAATCGGGCCATGCTGCTCTCTGGCACAGAGCTCTGCTGTGACTCCTGGCTCTTCTCACAGTAGTCTCACCAGCCAGTGTGCCCTCACCCAACCCTGAGTGTCACTCAGCAGGCTACTTGCACTCTCCAGAGGAAGGAAGTGTTATGCCTGAGGTGTTCTCCCCTCCTTTATTTGCCTGGGGAAGGCTAGGCACTTCAAAGATTCAGCTTCTTCATCCTTCATGACTCCCGCCAGGGGCAGATGACAGCCCTACTTCCGCTGTGACCTCTTGTATACAGCTCAATATACAGTATAACCCAAGTCACTCTTTACTTGGCTGCTTTCTCAATTAACTGTGACCTCCCTGAAGGCAGATATTGAGTTTCAATCTTTATAACTCTTACTCCCCACCTAGCTTGCTATGTTAGTGCTCAGGGAATATCTGTTAACTATTTTAGGGAGTATCTGTTAGTGCTTAGGGAGTATCTGAGAACTATTAACATGTTGAAAAACGTGTTTTCTCATCTCAGGGGCAAGTTGTAAACTTGCATGTAATATCTTTCCTACTGTGTTCTGACCACATTAAGCTGTCTATTTTGCAGCTATATTTAGAGAGATTGCTACAGCAAGGATTGGGGATTTCTCTCCAGCCAGGTGTGATGCTTTTATAAAACCTCACTCACAAAAGCTTAAAGGACCAAGAATAATTCTGTGAGACTGCTTAAGATGCAAATGAAAGAAAATTTATACATCTTGACAACTTCTGTGTAGATTGGATATATGAAAAAAATTTTGCACTCCTGTAAGGAAACTAAAAGCAAATGAAAGAAATAGCTGTGAAGCCGCTTTATAATATAGCAAGAGAATATAGGACAAAGACTATAAAAATATAAAACCCAACACGATCCTTCTACTTATAATAGCTCTGAGATATCATTATGTAGGCTGATTATTTTTGGAAACTAAAAGCTCTTTTATGAAGGGAAAATACATCATTATGTAGAGTGCAACTGCATACCTTAGAACTCCATAATCAACACAGTGAACTTTTTTGGAAAAACTCTCACTACAAAAAGAAAATTATAGCACACAATAGTTTGGGGAAGGGGAAGAGAATCTCAAAACTATAGGCAGACAGTATTTTACTTTAAAGGGATAAACAGTAAACTGAGTCATTCTTACTTCCAAGTAGAAATCTAATAAAATTACTCCAAGAGAAGCCCTGGCAGGGGATATTCTTTTTGTTGCTATGGCTCTGAAGTCCCCATACTTGTTTTCTCTTAGAGAAGTAGTTGCTATTGATGGCTCAACTATACAGGATAAGTCATTAAAATAGAAAGTCACCAGACATGGTGGTACATGCCTGTAATTCCAGCACCCAAGAGGCTAAGGCAGGAGGACTGCCGCAAGTTGGAGGCTAGTCTGGAGTACATAGTAAGTTCCAGGCCAGCCTAAACTACATAGTGAGACCCTGTTTAAAAGAAAAAAAAAAAAAAAAAAAAAAAAAACCAGAAAGTCAAATTTAGAGATACTTTTTAAAAAGACAACTTCAAAAGAGATGAAGCTAATGAAGCTGTCTGCAAATACACACTGCTGGCATTGTCCTGAAAAGAAAAGTACTGAAGATGACCCTGTAACATACACTGCACCGGCATGTGAATGGCTTTCATAATCGGAAAATGCAGTCTCAGCCAGCTTCACTGGGTATACCACTAACATATGATGACACTGGTTGATAAGGTAATGAATGATTAATGATGTAAGGGAAAAGTATTACTATTTATTCTGCTTCCTTATTCAATCATGGACAGTAAGTCATAAAATCTAAAATTGGGAAGGATGATAAGGAGTAGTTGAGTGTTCCAAGTTTGAATCCCTCTGGACATCCCCAGGGATCTGAGTGAACTCAACTGACAGAAGTTACACTGGCTCTTCTCCTGGGTTTTCTAGCCCATTGTAGAACATGGGTGTTATTAGCACCAAGACAGAGGTCAAAGCTGCTCACATTGGCACAGGTGATGGACAATGACTTATGACACCATTTATAGCTGACAAAATGAATGAGCACAGTTTTGAGGATGGTAGTACTAAGGATTCTACATAGAAAAAACTTCAAAAAGAATTGTTCTATTCATTTGGAAATATTTGTGAATGCTCTCACTTTTTTGTTTTTAACTTAAAATCCTTATTGGAAGAAAGAGGATTTAAGAAACCCTGCTCCCATCTCACAGGAAAAATGTTTTGATTTACTTATGGAATCAAAGACAGATGGCAGAAATTTAAAGGAAACAGTGGTTAAAACAATGGGCCTAGCTAGTAATACAAATACAGCATATGTGTTTGACATATGTCCCAAAATGGTAAAAAGTAGATTTTTAAAGAAAACTATAGTTTCCATTATCTTTGGAATCTCAGTATCCAATTTTGTATAGCATTATTTTTCTGCTGTGAATAGTTGAATAAACAAAAGATAGGTTTTGAAGCCAGACAATCCGTGGTTGAACTCCTCATCCTGCCTTTTATTAGTTACTTAATAAATTAATTAGTTACCTAATATAGTTACTCAATAAATTAGTTAATAAATTACCTTCAGGTACTTAATCTGTAAAACACATATACACACAGACCCCTAATACCAATAGATAAAGAAAACAGAAAAAATGTAGATAAAAGGAGTTGATATTTGCAAAGTGCTGAGGATACTTAATCAAGCATCTATCTAACTACCTTTACAACTGCTGCTTTAAAAATGTGGTGGGCACAGGGCAGAAGTAGCTCAGTGGTATAGCTCATGCGCATAAGTGCAAGGCCCTGGGTTTAATCTCTGGTATTTAAAAACAAGCTTTCTTTTATGTTGCTGCCTGCCAACACATTATCTTAGTTACACTGCACTAAAGCTCCATAGAAACACCTGGCTAACTTACCCTCTCATCTGCCACTGGCGAAGATGCCAACATTCTACACCTAAGGTTGGCACACCGAAGTGTCTAAGCTTGACTAGACTTGAGGCAAAGGTCCCAAGAAACAGCAATTCCAGAACAGACTTTTATGCCAAACTTACTTCATTTAAATTAAAAAAAAAAAAAGAAAATTCCAGTGACGACAGAGTGAATGGATGCTTAAAAAATAAAATAAAGAACATAATACATGGGTTATCACATTGAAATAGTAGAGAAAGTGAGGCCTCCTTCTTCCTCAAACCTTGCTTTTGAAGAGTTACCATAGCTACCATCATTTTAAAACTATTTATTTATTTATTTGTTTGTTTATTGGTACCAGGAATTAAAACTCAGGGCCTCATGTTTGCCAGGCAGGCACTGTGCCTCTGAGCTACATCCCCGGTCCATTTTTTTTTTTTTTTTTTTTTTTTTTTT
>NW_004955518.1:4547975-4584962 GCF_000276665.1 Chinchilla lanigera | reverse complement strand
TTTTTGGTTTTTCTCCGGTACCGGGAACCTAACTCACGACCTTGCGCTTGCCAGGCAGGTGCTTTTGCCGCTGAGCTAAATCCCCAGCCCCACCCCGGTCCATTTTTAAACTGTTTAAAATGTGAACCCATTAAAAACATGTAATAAATACAATAGGTATGATGGCTCTAGAACTCATCAATTCGAAGTTATCTTGTTTGGCCTTAAAAATGAGAATTTCAAACATTAGAAATGAAGCACTTGAACGCAGGGGAAGAATGTCCAATAACAGGACATCTGAGGAGTAATTAAAGGCTCCAGGAGGCTTCTTCAAGGTTACGGGACACTTGTATAGTGTAGTCACACACGGCAGTCATTTCTATTTTTTTTTTTGATTTTTCTCCGGTACCAGGAACCGAACTCACAACCTTGCGCTTGCCAGGCAGGCGCTTTTGCCGCTGAGCTAAATCCCCAGCCCCACGGCAGTCATTTCTAGATGTGCAGTCTGTCTGATGAGAGCATTTCTTATGTCTAAAAAGCATAATGGCATTTAAACACATGCATAAAGACACAAAACACTGACATTAATGTTTTTACTCTTTATGTGAATACCTCATAATATTTATGAATCTGCTTGTTATCATGAGATGAACTATTTTAAGCTTAAAATCCAAGGAATGGAGAATAAAGGGGAACTAGGGGAGAAGAGTCACACACAATTAAATCTTTTTCATTTTAGGTAACTTTCTTTTCAACAAAGAAGTTTGAGAATGAATGTTTTAGAAAGAGCCCCTTTTAGGAACATATGTCTTCTATTAAAACAAAAAGCTCAAAAAAATTAAAATGATTGGAAAGCAATATTTCTCAGTGTGTGAACTAATAGACAATTATAGGAAAAAGTCCAGAAGAATTTAACAGTTATTTCTGGATAGTATAATTACGGAGTTTTCATTTTTCTTTTATTTATAAAATAGGATATCATTCTTCATTCAGTAAATCTGTCTCATAAAGAAAGCCTACATCTTTTTAATTTCCTTGTTTTAATTCTACTTAACTGATAATAATGAATGATTGGTATATCATAGCTAGTTTTCCAATGTCAGACAGGCATTAAGTGCTTTGTGGAAAAAAATGGCTTAAAAATAAACTAAGCAGCATTGAAAAAGAAATCAACAGCGTCAAGGGCAAAGAATCTGGAGCAAAAAGAATAATCATTTAAATGCTTTACAGATGTGTTTCTCAGAGAGACCAGAAAGACAAAAACACATGAAGATAACATTAGAGGGTAGAGAATTTCATATATTTGATTCGCTTAAAAATGACCATAATCTTTAAGAAGAAGCCATTTTGTGTCCCAAACCAGAAAGGAATGGTGTGGCTAGTTCACTTCTGATCTATAGGAGGCATACAAGGTTTTTTAGGTTTCTAATGTTTTTAAATGAATTATTTCAAGATCCTCCATTATGCTACAGAAAAAGAAAAAACTGGAATGGGAATGAAAAGGTCTCTAAAGTGGTCTCTGTTGTAGCAACTGTCTATATTAATCTGCTTTTTGGCTTATTCTTCATTTTGAATTATGGCTAAAATCCAAGAATCTGAATTTTAATCTAATTGTTACAACTCTCTGAAAAATAAGCATCTGTATTATACGTATGTGACATCATGGTCAATGATGATTCCAAGTTGATCACTTAAAATCTCAAGGTCTTTTTCAACAAAAACAATTAATTTTAATTCTCCAAATAATAAATCTGACTTAGAAAATGCCTATACTTTGCATAGCAATAGGCTTACACAGCTCTAAGAAATGGAATTAATATTACAGATATTAAATATTAAATATTAAAGCAGCACTAACCCTGCTTTCTAACCACAGGCAAGTTACATAACCTCTCTGGAGCTCAAATTCCTCATTTACAAAATACAATTATATATTGCAGTGGAGGTTCTGATGGCAGTACTAAGACCTAGGTATACATCTGTAGATCTGGAAGTAGAGCTATATTATAGCCTTACATCATTATATACATATAGATAGATATAATCTATATAATAAAAATATGTCATTAGGTTTATTGTAAGGATTATGTACATTCATATAGAGGAAATGCCTGGAAATGAGCTTGGTTCATAGTTACTGTTATGGTTGATACACTGTGTCAACTTGAGGAGTCCAGAGGCTTGGCTAAGTGACTCAGCAGTTGTATAGCCTGGGGTGAAAAGGACATGTTCTATACCTTTGGGATGCTGTTCACTGTGTCAATTTGGGAAGTTTAGAAGGTTAACTAAGTGACTGATCTGGGTCAGGGTCCTTACTTTGTATCATCCTGAGCCTGTGCAAGAGGAGGGCAGGAAGATTATGTGGGTGCTACACGCCCCCTGGGTGGGGGTAGCCTGCATACAATATAAGGGAGGGAAAGAGGCTTGCTCTCTTCTGCTCTCCCCTTGTGCTCATGTTGCTTTGCTGTCTTCCACTGCCTTGAACTGTTACCCTCTACCATATGCCACCCTGCCTTGGAACCACCTGATTATGGACTGAAACCTCCACAACTGTAAGCTAAATAAACCTTTCCTTCCTTAATTTTGGGCATTGGGTATTTTGGCCCAGCAACGAGAGAAAGTAACCAAGACAGTTACCTATAAGTATTTCTGTTAACATCATTATTATTCTATTACCAGCATCAATTATTGTGGCAATATTAATAATTACTGTATTTAGAAGTCTTTATATTCTATTGTACATGTATGGAATAATTCATCTTAAAAACTATTAAGTAAAAAATGGCATACAAATTGAAGGTAAAATAGTGTATGTCATTCAAAATGGAAGTTTAGTAAAAGAAAATGGATATTTTCCTCTTTAAAACAAATATTTCTCAGTATGACAAAGTTCTATTCTGGAACACATTTTTTAATTTGGAAGTGATAATGTGTTGGGAGTATGTGTACTTGCAAATGAAACTTTAGAAGTAAGAACTTACTTAAGGGAAACAGAAGCAAACTTTGCTTAGGAGATTATATCTATGTCTATAAGCACCTGTATTCACCTTAGCAGATAATCTATATGCCCTTGGTTGGATGTTTAAACCAAATTGTGTTATGTTTGTGTAATAAATGTCATATGTACACATACATACACATATCAAAAAATGACATCTAAAAGTCAGGAGTTCAACTTTTAATGCAAATCCTACCACTTCTGCCTATAGTACTGAAAAATCAGATTAGTGTATGTCTGTGCATATAACACACACCATTACTTTTTTGACTAGTTGCGCTTCTAGAGAACAAACAACACAGAATTAAATTCAAACCTTACAGAAAGCATATTTATATTAAACAATTCTCCCAGTGTGCCTCCTTATTTGGTTATGTTCATCATCTCTTTGACATGTCCTTTCTCAGGTATTAGAAACTTAAAAAAGGACAATTAAAAAAAATACACTTAGGACATATTAATAGAGAGGCATAAATTCAGTGCATACGTATTAGTCAGTGTTTCATTGCTGGAATGAAACACTTGATGCCTAAAACTTTAAGGAGGAGAGATTCATTTTTGGCTTATGGATTCAGAAGTTTCAATCTGTGGTCAGGAGCATCATGGCAGAATGGCGTGGTGAAACAAACTTGCTCATGTCATCGTGGCTGGGAAACACAGCACAGGGAAGAACACTCCAGAGGAAGGGGCCAGGGGCCAGAGGCCAAATACTGTCCCCAAGATCATATTTCCATACCCATCCAGACACCCAGAAATGTGCTTTATTAATCTCTCAAGCCAATCAAGTCACAATAAGATTAACCATCACAGTGAGGGTCTAAGTAGCCAATTCTGATCCCAGCACAAAGATCTAGGAATATATTTGTAGATCAGGAATAGGAGATACAATACAGAAAGATCAAGCAAAGAAAAATAACCACCTAACAAAATTCAGTCTAAAACTACCAAGTTCAGCAAGGATTTATTAAAGAAGATAAATTTAAACTGGGTGTGGTGGCTCAATCCTATAATCCCCACACTTAGGAGACTGAAGCAGGAGGATCACTGTGAGTTCAAAGCCAATTTGGATTACAAAGTGAGTTCAAGGCCAGCCTGAACTGCATAGTGAGACCCTGTCTCAAAAAAAAAAAAAAAAGAAGATAAATTTGATTTGTCTCATTACCATGGGTCTTTAAAAAGTGTGTAGAGACTCAAGAGATGGGTGACAACACTGCACTATTTAGGAAAACGAAAAGGAAAGTCACAGCATTCCTCTTTAGAGAATTTCACCCAAGAGCACTGAAATGACATCACCATATCTGAATAGCCAGTGTATATTCTGAATACAGCTAAGAAAAGAGCTTTAGATGACTGTACACACAGTGGTTGTATCTCAACTCCGTGTAAAAATTTCCCTTTGCTACAATATGTGCCTTTTATCTTTTTAAGTTATATGTTATGGGTGACCAAGTTATCTTTAATCATCATGACAGTGGGTATGACCACCCTGTTCTATACTCGATTTAATTTTGCTCCCATTCAGTAAGGACTATAGTTAAATTAGAGAACAAGAAAATGAATAGGTTGTAACAAGAATTTTTCACTCAGGGCAAAAGTATGTTAATAGCAGTTGAACTACTTTATCCTCCTCCTTTCTTAGGAACTGAAATTCAACAATCCAAAACCTACCAACTTGGTTGGAAGCAGCCTACAAGAACCGGCTAGCCAAAGATCCAGTACAGTAAAACCTTTAGTAAAAGTCTACAAATGTCAAATCTTAGACTCCATGGAGACAGCTTTAAATTTTCAGAAATCTACATGATTACTATCAATTGTGTGATATTCTGGAAAGAAAAATGAAAATATTAGCAACAGTTAAGTATTCTTTATCTAAAAATGCTTGGGACTAGAAGCGTTTTGGATTTTTTCAGACTTTGGAATATCTGTATATACATAATAAGATATCTTGGGATGAAACTCAAGTCTAAACACTATGTTTATTCATTGTTTTATGTGTACCTTATACATACAATCTGAAGGTAATTTTATACAATATTATGCAGTTTCACTGTAACTTATCACTTGAGGTCAGGTATGGAATTTTCCACTTATAGCATCATTTTGGCAATGAAAAAGGGTCATCTTTTGGAGCATTTTGGATTTTGGATCTTCAGATCAGGAATGTTTAACCTGTATTACTTCACTTTTAATGTTTTGGTTTTTGCAGGCAAGAGAAACATTAAGATGACAGTAAAGTGAAAAACATGCTAGATTAAAAAGGAACCTTAGTGAAGATCTATAACAACATTAACTACAATTCTAGCATGGACCAGGACAGTTTTACTTCACATGTCTTTACAAAGAGTTATTAGCAATAGTTCCCCCTTCCATTCTCAAAAATATCATTTTTTCTTGAAGTCCTGATGTGGGAAGTAAATTATATAACACTATTGACTTAGTTACTTTTCTTTTTGCTGCAGAGACAAAATATCTGACACCCAAAGTTAAAGAAGGAAAAGTTTATTTAGCTATAGTTCGTGGAGGTTTCAGTCTGTAATCTGCTGGCTCTGAGGCAGGGTGGCACACGGCAGAGGGGCAACAGTTCATGGTGGCAGAAGACAGTAAAAGCAACAAGAGCAAAAAGGGGCAAAAGGGAGGGGCAAGCTTCCTTTCCTCCCTTATAGTGTATGCAGGCTACCCACCCTATGGCAGGTGGAACACTCACACTGCCAATCCCAACATTAGACAATGAACCAATCATAAACTCTAGATTCAGTCATTTCCAAAAAGCCTGACCCCCCCATCACCTCATGAAGCTTTGGGGGGAACATCCAGACATAAACCATAACATTCCACCCCTGGCCCCCCCAAAGATTCACACACATCCCTTTATGTAAAAGACATTTAGTCCATCTCTATGAGTTGTAAAGTCCTAACAGTTTCAGCATTGCTAAAAAGTCCAAGTCCCAAGTCTCCTCCAAGATATAAGGCAAACTCTTAGCAGTGAGCCCAGGTACAAATGAAAAGAAAGTTAAACACTTCCAACGTTCAATGATGTGAGATAAATACTACCATTCAAAAAGGTATAAACAAGAGGATACCAAGCATTGGGACCAAAGCAAGTATAAAATTCAACAAGGCAAACATTAAGTCCTGTAGTTCCATGTGGAACTACAGGGCAATCTGTAGTGAATTGTGAGCTCAGAAGGGCTTGAGTGGCTCTGTCTCTATGGCACATCCAGTGGTTGTAGCTCCCACAGCTTCTCTCTTGGGTTGGCTTTGCTCTCTCCTTGCAGGTTTCCTCAGATGATCCATGTTTCTGGCTTCTCCAAACTTCTGGGGTCTCCACTGCGCCTTTGGCTTCATCCTCAAAGCTTCACACATTGCCCTCTCAGGGGCACACTGCCTGGCCTCCCAGGCCTTCTGAAATCAGGGTGGAAGGCTTCTTAACCCCACAACTCTTGCATTCTGCATGCAGTTAAAACCAGCACCATGTGGATGATGCCAAGGTCTTCTGCTAGCTGAAGTAGCAAGGCTTTCCTCTTTCTTGGCTGTAGGGGTCAAGTGCTTCTGAATCCAATTCTGAAGAATAAATTTTACGCTGCTGCTGTTCTGGAACATGGTGCAGCCACCACCATTCTGGAACATAGTGTTCTGTGGCTTTCTCCTCAAAGCAAAGTCTTTCACTTTTGCAGTTTTGAGGCTACAAAGGGTAGAGACTTGTTGCTTCTTGTGATGCCCTCGGACTATCTTTAATATTCTCCTACTCCTTCTTATCAATCGAGATCTCCTCAGCTCTATCTTTGCAGTCCACAGCTTTACTGTAGCTTCCTTTCTGGCCAAATTCACATTTTAAATCATTCTATTGGGCTCTTTGCTCTTGATTTTCAACATAGATCTGGCTTAAAACCCCCAACAGCAGCCATGTCACAGCTTCAACATCCAACTACACTGAAATTTCTTCTGCCAGATTAGTTAGTGCTATGGCCTTAATTTCAGTCTCAGGCAAAGTCTCTGGATATGAGCAAAATGCAGACAGACTTTTTGCCAAGCCATAACACACATCATCTGGAGTCGAGCAGCCAGTGCAGTCCTTCTTCCCAGCAGAAACCCCCCAAGCCTGATCTTTACCAGTTTTCTGGTCTTCTGCCCTCTCACCAGAATCTCCCATACAGGACTGCCTAAGCTGTTCCAGCTCTAATCTTTCAGGTGACATCTCTGAGCCTCTCCACACTCTTTCCACAAGCCATTCCCAAAGGCTCTTGAACCACATGGTCAAGCATAGTCACAGCAATGACCCCGGCCTGGTACCAAATTCTGTCTTAGTTACTTTTCTCTCACTGCTGAGACAAAATACTTGACACCCAAGGTTAAAGAAAGAATGGTTTATTTAGCTCAGTTTGTGGAGGTTTCAAGTCTGTAGTCCACTGGCTTTGCGGCAGGGTGGCACACGGCAGAGGACAACAGACAGATGGTGGCAAAGACAGCAAAAGCAAAAGAGCAAAAAGGGGCAAAAGGGAGGAGCAAGCTTCCTTTTCTCCCTTATACTGTATGTAAGCTACACACTCTAGGGCAGCTGTAGCACTCATACCGCCAATTCCAGCTCTAGACTATGAACTAATCACAAACTCGCGATTCAGCTGCCTCCAAAAACCTTAACCCCATGACCACAAGAGGCTTTGGGAGGACAGTCAGACACAAACCATAACAGCTATCTATAATGAAATGCTCTCAGTTTACCAACAGGGAACTCATGTAGTTAAATAATTCTTTAAATTCAAATGACCAAAATTAAACTGCAAGCTCTCAGAGGGCAAGATTCTGTCTTTTCATCGGCTTCTCTGTGTCTGAGCCAGGTTATTGAGGTTGAATATATGACTAACTGCTAAATTCCCAAGCCACTATTTTGTTCACTTTTTCATGCTACCCTCTCTAAGTATGAGGATGATAATTTGATCTAAATAGTGTGATGGAACCTGTGGATTTCATGGAAGAGCAATAAAGCTACATCAGGACTTTTGAACTAGTGAAGTCACCGTAATTTACAGTTAAAAACATGCTTTGAATGATTGTGCAAATTATGGTCTACTATTATCTCCACCCAAAGGAAAACTCACTCATCCTCTACATCTGCTATAAGTTTATTTTTAGCTATCTGCAGTGGGTGGACAACTGGTTGTTTCCATTTCTATCTGAAGCCTGTATGTGACCATCTTGTTTCCAGGTGTGCTATACTTTTGTTTCTACTCATAAGTATTAGGGTTAGAATTAGCTTGCTGTAGCAAATATTAACATTCCATGGCAAGAACTTTTTAGTTCAAAAGTGAGGATGGCAATGAGTAACTTAATCCATGAACCTGTCTCCCTTAGAAACTGAAATTGCCAACAATTTTCTTATGATTGATTGTACCAACCATACATGTTTTAGTTTTCATTTAAAGTAGTGCAAGAGTACTAAAAAAGTTATTTTTAAATCATAAGCCTACTTTCCATGAAGCTAGAACTCTTAACTGTATAAATTTGTTAAAGTAATGAAAACAATTTCCAACTAAAAATAAAGATATAGTTTATAAAAAGTAAAAAAACATGAATAGAAATGGAAGTTAAAATATTAAAAACAATTTATTGAACTTGCTAACATAGGAGATATGCTATACCCATTAAATTACTGACCTAGATTCAAAATGCCCATAAAGACCTCTAATCAATCAGTAAAACAGTATTACATAGAAAGGTGCATAGAATAGTGACTGACATCCACTATTCCTGAAAAAATGTACTGAATAATACAAAATATTACACTCATAATTTGTAATATACCTCTACCTTGCATTTTTCTCATGAAAGGGAAATATTTGCTTCTCTTTAAGAAATTTCTGATACTGTAATACTTCATTTTATGGGTATATTCTATGACAAGTTTTTATAACAACTTAAAATATATAAGAATGATGTATATACTTAGGAAAAATATATATTGCTGGTTTAATCAATGATTTATATTTAACAAATGTTTTCTGCATAATGCCTCCTATATGACACTAAAATCAAATAATAGTTTACTTTAAGAGTAATTATTGACCCTTACAAATTTTTGCTAATTGACTCATTTTACAGATAAAGATGGAAGGTGTATTAGCAAGAAGCTATACATACTTACAATTATTTTCCAAGAAACTTGGCACTACTAATACAGTCTGTTATTTTCTTTCTAGTGAACAGGATATTTTTTAAATTCCTAACTAATGTTCAGTAAGTAGCCTGTAATTACAACAGGGAGGCAACCAGCCCCTCCTGTTTATTCTCACTATTTTTTTCATCTTTGAAGCGTAAATAAGTAAACAAAAATCTAAGTTAATACGATCATAAATTTAGAAACTACCTAAGTAAAACTATATGGTGACAAAAATAAGAACATCTTAACAAAATATACATTGCCCTTCATGCACTTTTTCTGCATGTATACTGATTTTGCTCTGGATTATGAAATAATGAGACTTCATAGTATTTCAACAAAAAAACAGAGACTGTTAAAGAAACAAATATTTCCCTTTATTTGATTGTATTACATTTACTCATAGGATATTTATAATAATTAAAGCTCTCAATTTATAGGTCTATAAATAATGCTATTTTTAAAAAATAATGCTATTTAACTGAAAACCAGTCAGCAAATAGCAGCATATATTTGAAAAGCTTATTCATGGAACATGATGTCCACATGAGCTCAGCTAAGTATATAATAGGAGAGCAAGAATTATCAGCATTTAAGAATCAGAAGAGTAATGCTCAAGATTATTCTATCAACAATGAGTTTGTCTTACTCCTTTGCCAGGCGCACGTTTGTAGGTTTTGCTCCAATAGGTATTCCATATTTGTGTAAAGTGTTAATCAAAATTTCCTTCATGTCATTGTTGTAGGAATCAAAGTCAAACACATTCCGAACCACACTGGAGAGGCCTTCATTAGGAAATTTCTGTATCAAAAAAAAATCTTATTATGTATGTGATAAAGCACATAACACTACAAGACTTACCAAATTGATAGAACAATGATATATAAATGAACTTTAGCAGAAATTTCCTGGCCTTGTTAGATAACGATAGTAGGAATACACACTTTTTCTCTTTTGTTGTTTGCTTGGATTACTTAATCATATTTTCCTTTTTAAGTAAGTACTAGAATTTGAGGAAGAACAGTTCTTCCTTTTAAATGTTGATTCAGATCCTAGGGTTCAGTGACTGCCACTGTTCTCTGAAACCTCCTGGCTTTAAAAGGAGTACCAGATAGGCCAGTTTAAAAATGCTACTTCAGTAAAGGACAGTGTTCAGTATCAACACAGAAGTACTTAGAGAATTCATAGTATATGAATAAATAAAAACAGATACATCAACAAGCAAAGACAGGAAGAACACAGAAAGTATAAGGAAAAGAGAAATAGGGAAAACAGAGGAAAAGCAAACAAGTACCACTACAACTAAATGTGTTCTGCTAGTTCTGGGTCCTTTATTGTCTATGCTTTGATTTTGTTTAGGTGTTGGGATCTAAGCTGCCTAAATTGAACTTTGTGTGGCTTTACAGGTAGATCAAAGCTTTCTTTTTTCCCAAAATACATATTTTTAGTTGACAAATAATAATTTTACATACTTATGGGACAGAAAATGATAGTTTCATATATATATATATATATATATATATATATACAAACACACACATATATATGCACATACACATTATAGAAGTAGTAAATTAACAAAGCCATCACTGTTCATACATTTTTATGGTGCAAACATTAAAAACTAACTCAGCAATTCTAAAATGTACATTGCATTCACTATAGTCTATAGATGCAGATCTCAAAAACTCATACTTAACTGTCTAACTGAATCTTTGTTTTCCTCCTTCCTTTCCCCTCCTCCTCCCCTCTCTCGTCCTTCTTTCTTTTGTCCAACTGAATCTTTGAACCCTGCTCCCAACTCTGTTTTTCTTTTCAGGGTTTTTTTGGAGGGCTGGGGATGACGGTGAGGTCAGGAATCATTAGGCTAGCCTGGAGTCTATTATTTGTTATATAAGAACTTACAAGAGTTTTTGTTTTGTTACTGAGTGGACTACATAGTTTAGTGCTTACTTTTTCTCATAAAAACTTTCTTGTAAGATTTACAGTTATATTAATATTGTTGGGTCCTACTCTGTTTTCTATCTCCATGTCGTTTGTTTCAAACTGAAAATATTTTCTACTCAGACCCCACACGCTTGTTGTACAAAGTCAAACAACCGAACAGTAGTGTTTCACCCCGTCTCACTGTCTCACTTTCCTGCCTCACCTCATCCCACATAAACCCTCCACCAATTTCCTTAGTGGCTTGATAATGGCAAAGACAATTCAAAGCCTAAATAGATAATGTTCGTTGGTCTTCCAGATTTGTGACTTAGATTACAGACACTTCATATCATGTCACTTTAATGATTAGATACAGAAATTAGAAGACCTAGTATGAATTGTGCAGCCTGAAAAAAACTGATAGCTTCTTTGAAACATCTGTGTACACGTGTGTGCTATACCTGTAAGTGTTTGACAATGTTGACAACTTCCCTCGTGGAGTAAGGATAGTTAATAATGCCCTGGTCGGCCAAACTCCTCAGCTCCCCAAAAGCAGCCACAAGCTTCTGCAGGATGGACTCAGGCACATTTGGTCCATACTTTTTGAGCATTTCGAGCTCCGAGTGGGGCTTGGGGTTGTCAACTGCATGGCAGCTAAATATGTCACCTAAGGGAAAGAGAAGACTCATAATCAGCTAATCTGTTCTCATGCACAGGAGAAAAGGAAGTGGTCATTTTAAAGTGTCAGTGGTTGCTCATCCAAGCACAAAAAGTCCACCCAACTATGGAGTGGTACTGAGAAGAAAGCAAATGACTGAAGCAGAAGAAAACGGTGAAGGGTGGTTCATTCTGCATGAGTTTATTTCTACTAAAACACTGTATATTACTGAATGTTTCTTTCTTTCTTTTTTTTTTTCCCAGTACCGGGAATTGAACTCACGACCTTGCGCTTGCCAGGCAGGCACTGTGCCGCTGAGCTAAATCCCCAGCACCACTGAATGTTTCTTGAAGGGTAATAAAACACAAAGAAGTCTTCTTTATGTCTCTGCCAGTGTTATCTGTCCCCAAAAGCCACTCAGGGGTAACAGTTCATGCATTTATTTTTCCAGACCTGCATTGGTACTTTTAAAAAGTACATGCAAGTGAACATAGTTTTAGTGATTTATTCCTTTTCATTCATGTAAATATAGTCTTATCATGGTTCTGAGACTGCCTTTTTAACAAATGTGAATATCTTCAGAAATGACACACATCCATCACACATGAATGCTTCTTTATGTATACTAAAAAAGCAGGAATTAATATCAGTTTCCAAATGAGTTATTTTGTATAGATTATTTGAATGTACTTTAAAGGTTAGTTTTAGGAAGGGAAATCCGCAGAGGCATTGTCTAAATTAAAATCAAGAAAAGGAATGTAGAAACAAAGTTTTCACCTGTAATTTAGGCTACTAGGGAAATGTAATTCATGCTGAAAAGATGCGTTTCTCATGTTAAAAGTTTGTTTAAATCTACAGACTTATAACTGGAGTGAGCAAGAACTAATGTAGCCAGGTAGCAAAGAGATCTTACTTTTTTGTTTGTTTGTTTGTTTTGTCTTTTTGTGACAGGGTCTCACTATGCAGTTGAGGCTGGCTTTGAGCTTACTTTGTAGCCCAGGCTGGTCTCAAACTTGCAACAATCCTCCTGCCTCAGCCTCCCGAGTGCTGGGATTACAGGCAAGCACCACCATGCCCAGTGAGATCTTACTTTAATTTAGAAATCATCTGAATAAAAACATGGTGTCTGCGTGTGTGTGTGCGTGCATGCATGTGTGTGTATGTGTAATCATGTGTATTTAAAGGGGAACTCAGCAGTTAGGCATGGTGATGCCTGCCTATAATCCCAGCACTCAGGAGGTTGAGGCAGGAGGATCACAAGTTTCAGCCCATCCTGGGTAACTTAGTGACTTAGCAAGATGTATTTCAAAATAATAAACATAAAAAGGGTTGGGGAATGTTGCTCAGTGAAGGCTCTGGATGCAATCCCAAGTAGTGGCAAAAGAATAGAAAGTGACTGAATGAACTGAAGCTGTGATAACTTCAAACTTTCATCTCATAGCTTCAAAATTGCTAATATAAACATGTAGAACAGCTTTTGCCTTTCCTGCTGAAAATGAAATTTAACACTAATATAGAAGATTATTGACCCTTGTTTCATTCAGCCACCAAAAACCCCCTGTCCTCATGGAATTTACATTTTAGCACAGGGAGATAAATGATAAAGGTGAATATCAGAAAGTGCGTGTTTCAAAGAGGCACAGTATAGGACAGTGGTAATGGTGGGGAAGGGTGGTCAGACTGGCCTCCTTGAGAAGGTGACATCCCAGCAAATGCAGGTATCTGGGGGCAGCGCATTCCCGGGAGTGGGTCCAGCCACTGCTGCACCCAGGAAGGCAGGCACGTCTGGCATGCAGAAGGCAGAAGCAGGACAACAGAGTGCTGGAGCAGAATGAGTATTAGGGAAGGAGTTCAAGGCAGGATAGGATGTGGAAGACGTTATTGCTCCAGACACTGTAGACTGTTCTAATGCTTGTGCTTATATCTGAGTAAAACTGGAAGCCAGGGATGCCTTTCCACGGGGAGTAAAAAACAGAGTTTGAAATGCGCTGGGAGATGTGCTCATGGGTCTAGCATCGATGCGCGTAGCTTGTTAGGGGAGACACTGAGCACAATGACCATGCGTCCAAGAACGACTGTGGAGCAGTCTCAGAAGACAGTCACTCTCTCCTTTTGTCTGGAACAAGGCAGGGCATGCTACTGTCCACTAGCGAAGATCTGGATTAGCTAAGCTTAGGGTTCCCTCTTCTATAAAGCATCTCATCTCAAGTACATGTGTCTGGCCCTCTTCATGTTGCCCTGTGGGGACACAGCCCCAAGGAATCAGCGGATGCTGATTCTCTGCCTACTGCTTTTGCTGTAACAATCTCTTTGTCTGACCCAGGAATCAAGTATCTTCAGACACAAAATTGAGGCAGCCTAACTTTTTGGTGAAAAGGAGAGTAAAATCTAAGATCCTTCATGGTTCATGACAAAAGATAACAGCTGAAGCAGGGAGATGATGCATTAGAGGAATATTAGAACAATGCAGGCAAACTTTGAAGATATCAATATGTAATACAACCACCATTGTTAATTCCCTACCACTTTGTTTGTAACTCTGTATTGTCTGTATTGTGCTTGTGATATGTTGTAAAATGTTGTATGTCTGTTAATGTTTCCCTCCTTTTATCTTTAAAAAAAAAAAAAAAAAAAAGAACAATGCAGGCAAGACATAAGGATGGTTTGGGACAGAATGGTGGCCAATAGAAGTGAGGGGAATAAGGTAACTCTGAATATAGTTTGAAGGTACAGCAAATAAGATTTCCTGATAGACAGTAAGAAATAGAAAGAGAAAAGAAAAGAAGCGTTTGTGGCCAGATGTGACAGTGCACACCTGTGATCCCAGTACTCTCGGAGGCTGAGTCAGGAGGATCACAATTCAACCCTAGCCAGAAAAATTTGTCAATTTAGTGAGACCCTGTCTCAAAATAAAAAGAAAGAAAAAAACCAAGTAAACAAAAAACTCACAATAAAAAGGCCCTGGGATGTAGCTCAGTAAGAAGGCCCTGGGTCCAATTTTCAATACCAAAATATGTATTGTATCTCTTTCTGGGGCTAACAATAGAGGTACCATCAGGGGAGATGAAAAAGACTATAAATCAGCTTTAGGAGGAAAGTAAGGTCATGTGGAGGTGTTAATCCAAGACCCAGGAGCCACGGAGCAGAGCTGAACGTGAAGTTCGTGAGAGAGGCCCGCACGGGAAACAAGTGTGGGACAACAGGTGCATCAAGACAGTGGTGAAGGTTTCATAACAACTTTTAAAAAGTACAGAAAAGATACAGCACCAGTGATCACCCTCAAAACCTTCTCACTTCCGACACTATCCCACAGTTCTTGTGACTTTCTGAAGCAATTGTGGAAATCTTCTTTTGTGAGTATTTTTCCATGGCTCCCTCTGTCCTGAATTGATTCAAAACATTTGTGGCAATTTCTATCTAATAAATACATTACGGTGTGTCCTCATCCACTTTATGCACTACGTCTGACACCGTGCAACTTCTGGCTCTTCTCTAAAGTCAAAAGGGTGAACATTTTTTTTTTGTTTGTTTGTTTTGAGACAGGGTCTCGCTACGCAGTGCAGGCTGGCCTTCAGCTCACTTTGTAGCCCAGGCTGGCCGTGAACTTGCAAAGATCCTCCTGTCCCAGCCTCCTGCATGCTGGGATTACCAGTGTGTGCCACCACGCCTGGCAGGGGTAACATTTTGAAAGAATTTGGGCCATCGAGGCAGATGCAACAGTGCAATTTAAGACACGAAAGAGAACTTCCAGCTCAGAAAGTGACAGGAAAGATGGTGTAAGTGTGGTATGTTTGGAGAGACAGGGAGGACTGGTGAGGCAGCAGTGGCACTGCGTCTTCTGCTGTAATAAACGTTGTAAAAATTTAAACATGCACCCTATTTTAATCACACCACATGTAAGTGACATATTAAAACATGACATGTTCTCATTTTACCAAGGGAATGAGTAGAGATAGGTAGAAGAAGATTCTAGACATTTCACCAAGGACCCAACAAGGAAGCTGAGAAGGAATGACAACTATGTAGAAAAGGAAATGAGAAAGCAGCTAAGGGAGTCCTGGAAGCCAACCACAAGATGTATGAAGGGAAAGATATGAACAACGGCAGGAACCGTATTAAACACTGCCAATGGATTAAGCAATATAAGGACTCCAAATTGATCGCAATATTTACGAGTGGAAAAGTCTCTGGTGATGCAGCCAAGAATTATTTCTATGGCACAGTGGGTACTGATTAGCACCCTATGTGATGGCATTTGCCTGAAGGCAGAGTGCTTTGGGAGGCTGAGGCAGGAGGATCACAAGTTCTTGCCCAGCCTGGGCAACTTAGCAACTTAGACTGCCTCAAAATGAAAATTAAAAAGGGGGATAGGGATGTAGCTGAGTACAGGGATGCAGTGCTGGATTCAGTTCCCAGTACTGTACCCCCAAATGTGATTAGAATGGATCTGAGCGTGGCAAAGAAGAAAGGCGATGACAAGTATGGCCAATTCTTCTGAGCATGAGCAATTGTGAGAGGGTTCTTCTGCGGCAAATGAAAGCAGAAAGAGGGGCTGGAGATTTAGCTCAGCGGCAAAGCGCCTACCTGGCAAGCGCAAGGTCGTGAATTCGGTTCCTGGTACCGGAGAAAAACCAAAAAAAGACAAAAAAAAAAAAAAACCAAAAGCAGAAAGAATGCAGCAGCCGCTGGTAAAACAGCAGGATTAAGTGAGTCTTTTTTCTAAGACTGAGGAACTGGCAGATTGTGTGATGATAGGAATGATCTAATAGACAGGGAACTGTGAAGCAGAAGAGAAGGGACAGAACTGTTGGCGCAGAATCCGGGAGAGGCTGAGATAGAGTGCGCATCAGGCGGGACCGGCTGTAGATGAGGTGTGAACAGCGTTTGCCTGTAGCAGGTTGGAAGGCAGAAGACCGCTGTGGGTCGAAGAGTGGGTGGCAGAGACTACGCACATTAGCTTCTAACTGCTTTCGTGTCCTCACTGCAGTGAGAAGCCAGGAAAAAGTACTCAGTATCTAGAAGGAGAGTCAGTAACTGAATTCTGGGGAGGGAGGGAGATGCAAGGGAAAGTGAACATCTCCTTCCCACTCCATGAATTTATTCACTTCGGTCTCTCAAGTGAGTACTGATGTATAATTTTAAAACCATCTTCTACAGCACTATATGGTGTTAGAGCTGTAAGAGTGAGAAGAATGGAATTACACGCCAAGGAGCGCAGGAAATGAAAGAACCAGGGAAACGTGATGCGGCTGTACTAGGGGACATCTGAGGGCCACAGTCAACAATTTAAAGTGAGCTTTTTTGGAAAGGTTCTGTGATTTTTTTCTAACCACACTCAGGTGCACATGCATAGGCTCGCTGTGGGGGAGAACTGGGAGTAACCAGCAAGAGGAGAGAAGGAAGAGGAAGCTGAGACTCATGCCCGAAGAGCAGTAGGTGTGAGTGAACGTGGAAGTGAAAGTGAGTGAGGAAAATGCAGGCAGGCGTTGGAAGGGAGAAGATACACCATGGGAGGTGTGCTAGCTAGGGTGCAGTTCACCTCGACTGGCTTTGGGACTGGCTTCGGGGTTTGGCGGAGACATTTAGGCATGCAAGGGTGAGTCAGGGTGGGGTGGCCTTGGCATCTACGTCTGGTCCTTGGGCACTCTTCTGTTCTGCTTCCCAGTGCCGTGAACTAAGCGGCTGTGATCTGCCACACTCTTTCCCCATGATGTTTCTGCCTTGTAGCCAGCCAATCGGGAATGGTGAGCTACATCAAATCTCTCCTGCTTTACACTCTGGATATCAGGGTATGTCTCAGGGACAAGTAAGTGACTAATAAAGGAGGGTTAGTGAAAAGGTGGTCGGCTCAATGGTCTGGCATTTTTAATAGGTTTGAAGGGTTGTCAGATATAGTAGAAGTCCTAGCTAGAAAGATTAGCAGTGGTAGGTGTAGGGATGAAATAGAAATCCCCAAAAAAATGAGAACATAATTATGAAACTGAGATTACAGAAGAGGGCAGTTACTTAAATTATGTATGTTCATGGGAGTGAGTAGTTGAGGTATAGTACAGGATAAGATCACTAGAATAAAGACATCCAAGAAGTCAAGAGGCAAGACTGCAAAAGGCCACATGTTACACGGCAACCACACTAAAAGAAGAAGTACAGTTAGGTGGAGTGACAGGGAACAAAAAGCTAAAACTCACTGAAAAATAACAAAAAAGCAATTAGGGGTAGAAGACACCAGATGTAAAGCTGGAGAATTTTAGGGAAGAGGCAAAGAGAATAACCCAGTAGCAGCAGCATTAAAAAGAAAAGATGCTTTACTTCTTCCAGGTCCACTGTGGAAGGAAAAAGCACCCCTGCCTGAAAGGACTTCAGTGGGCAGGGGGAACGCAGGGGAAAACCAGAATTTCATCTGAGCAACAGCAGACGTGGAGTAGATTTCCAGATTTGAGGGTGGATGGAAGATGGAGACAGAGTAGAGAATGAATGTTCTTATAGATATTAAAATAAATGTGGTGAGGGGTGTCCTGGGCAGTATGGTGACCTATGAGGAACATAAACATAAAAAGAGGGGCTGAGGATTTAGCTCAGTGGCACAGCACCTGCCTGGCAAGCATGAGGTCGTGAGCTCAATTCCCGGTACCAGAAAAAAACCAAATAAATAAATAAATAAATAAACATAAAAAGAACTCAAATATTTTCACACTACAAACAATTACAGATTTACAATGGTATGTTCACACTGCTATATTGCTAAGAACATCAGTAATACATGAACTCTTAATGACTTCCAAAGTAATATCTGCATATAGCAAAAACTACAAAAATAGGATAAATTAACATATAACACATTCATTCATGACCTCCAATGCAAACAACCTTTCTTATCAGTTTCTTATAAACTCTTTAGGAGAAATTCTGGGCATATATAAGTCTATACATGTACATCTATGCTTTCTGCATTAAAAACATACAAATAGTAGACAACTATACCCACTTTTATGATTCATTGTTCAACTAATGTTTTGAGGATTGATTTTTTTTTAAATTTCAGCCTATCACATTAACTAATTCTTTTTTCTAAATACTACAGTTGCACAGTGTTTTATTCTGTGAATATAACAGAATTTCTTTATTTAGTTCCATACAGATGGGCATTTGGGTTGCTTTCACTCTTCCTGTTATAAAAAATAGTGTACTGCCTATTCTTGCAGTCATATCACTGCACAAGTAAATTCCTTGGATAAATCCTTTGATGTGGAATTCCTAGATCAAAATCTTGCCAGGAGCCTGGGCCTGTTGCATGCTGAGTATAAGTCTGAGTATTATTTGTATGTATAGAGAAGAAAAGTCCTTTTTCAAGCTTTCAGATATTTAAGTTTATCCCAGGATCTCTCTATAATCAGAATGAATGTCTGCTCTGGGCTGACCTTGTCATATTTAGGGGTATATGACAAAAACAGACACTAAGAAGTATTTCTTATTTCATTTCAAGATGGCATAAACAACAAAGTGTAGTTAACTGTTCAAGAAAAAAGGTTCTACAATCAGGTAGATTTAGGTATGAAGCCTAGTTCTACCACTCATTAACTAAGTGACTGAAAGAAAGTAATTTCTCTCTCTGAATATCAGACATTGTTCTCTGAACTGGGGTTAACAGAGACTCTTACAGGAGTAAGTACTGATGACAGCACAGCACATGGTGAGCAGGACAGCCATTAGGCCTTATTATTAGCAGAACCATTGTTATTATTGCTTTTACCTAAGGTGCCGAAGAAATCATTGCCTAAGAAAGGAAATCCAGGTCTGTTGGCCAGAACAATCATCCTAAAGTCAGGATGAATCACAACAACATTTTCTCTTCCATTCACATTAGCAGAATCTGAAAAAGAAAATTTTTATTTATTCTTCACTGATATTTAATAATTCTTAAGAATATCAATTTATAGACTTTAACATAAATAGTCCTACTGTTCAAGGATAACTAAACTCCAAGATGTCTTCTATAATAACTACATTATGGAAAAACAAACTTTCCTGAGAAATCTTGCACATGAACAGTATACTGATAAAACATGTGCTAACTTACATAGTGTTATGGCTTGTGTTTAGGTCC
This sequence comes from Chinchilla lanigera, assembly GCF_000276665.1. Classification (NCBI taxonomy): domain Eukaryota; kingdom Metazoa; phylum Chordata; class Mammalia; order Rodentia; family Chinchillidae; genus Chinchilla; species Chinchilla lanigera. The sequence goes on along the minus strand of NW_004955518.1, from coordinate 4,565,143 downwards.
CCCAAAGCCTCATGCAGTCATAGGTGGGAGTTTTCAGAGGTGGCTGAATCTAGAGTGTGTGACTGATTCATGGTGCAATGCTAGGCTTAAGGACGCTAAGATTAAGGGCAGGTGATTACTAAATCAGAATACTGATTGGTTTGGCACCACCCTACTCCCAGTAGCCTGGATACAATAAAAGGGACAGAACAAGGCTTGTCTCCTGTCTTGCTTGCTTTGCTACTTTCTGCACACCACAAACTGGTTCTACTCTGTGATGCCTATCTGCCAACCACCCTGCCTTGGAGTCAGCCAATTACGGACTGAAACTTCTATAACTGTGAGCTAAAAATACCTTTCCTCCTTTAACTTTGGGGGTCAGGTATTTTGTCTCAGCAATGAGAGAAAAGTAAGACACATAGGAACTTGCATATTTATGTAAATTCAACACACATCTAAAAAGGAAACAGGGTGGGTCTGGCTCTGTGAGCAAATGCTTGCCTAGCACGTATAAGGCCCTGGGTTTTGACACTCGGTACTGAATAAACAAACAATCACACTGTGCTACTGTCTTACAGTACTTAAACCTGGATTGGGATGTAATTACTATTTTTAAACAATTTAAAAGATTTAAAAATAATGACATAATCCAAAGAATACCCAAAGGATAACTCCCAGTGTGCTTTAGTTTTTCATCAGCTACGTCCCTGGGCATACAGGTTGGCACTGTGTAGTGTAAGAAGCCTTTTCTGTTTAGATCATACTTCCTACAACCTAACTACCTAGAATCAAGGTCTCAAATTCTAGTTGATTCATTAGCAAAACACTGATTTATTTCCAATTAGCGTATTCTAATACAGTTCTTAAAATAAGTGATGTCAAATTGACTGGAGCTTTCTTTATGCAAATGTTAAAATTATTAAAGAAATGGAGAATTACAATTTACTGGCTAATGTATATTACAGATAAAACTGCTAGTTCAGACAATAATTTCAGATAATAAAAATTTTATTATATTTATTTTAAGAAGAACCATTTACCATCTGGGTTTGTTTAAAACTCAGCCTTGGGCTATCCATCTTTAAAACATGATGGCTGTGATACACCTGCAGTTTTATTTGAAATAAGTCTGTAAGAACCTACAGTCATAATTTTTTTATAACACCAGACAGTAATCTGTCAAGCTGTCCCATATCCATGTGCTAATACAAGGTATAGTTTTAACATTTGGTCCCAATTAATTTTAGTAGTGTGAAAAACAAGGCTATTTGGTCAAAGGCAAAATTTAATTAATTGACTAAAGCAAATATGACAATAAAAATGAAATTTTTTTTTAAAAAGCAAAGAAAATAAAAAATACCTAAAATTAGTTGTTTATAAAGCTCTGTTCAGAGAGGATTGACCAGGATGACAGAGCGGTAAGCAGGAGACAAAGAGCCTCTCTGAATGTGGCTGTCCAGATGCTGGAATATAGCGATATGAGGAAGACAAGCAGGAGGGAAGTGGGTCCTCTGGACCCGGGAACAACTGAGGTGCAAACTGAAGCCCACAGGGAGAGTGAAGAGAAAAACTTCAATGAAGAGCAAGGAGGTACTGGCTGTATCTTCTTTCTGAGATAGGACTCGATATGCAAGAGGAGCGATTCAAACCTGTGGACTCACAGTGACTGCTGGTGATCCCTGAGGCCTCCATGGTGACACACAGAGGTAGAAGGGATCAGCAGACATAAAGGACTGCACTAGCTGTCCACGGATGCTGAGGGCTCAGTCCCACGCGAGAGAGTGAGTGGCTGGGAGCCATCTTGGAGAGGGGCTGACTGAGCTCAGAGCTCAGGGTGGCTGCGAGTTCCACCTAGTGGCTTCCAGCTCAGGCCCACGGAAGGTGCCCTGATGGCTGCAGGCTGAATGAGTCCAGTCTTAGCCTGAAGATGCAGACTTGCTGAGATAATCCACTACCCTGCCAAAAAGCTACTACTGGCTTGCTGGGATAGACTGGCACAGTTCGGGACTCTGTCTCCACACGCTGTCTACCAGTGACAGCAGAGACAAATCTGGAAATGGACTTTTTTTCTCTCGTTTGTTTTTTGTTGTTGTTTTGTTTTGTTTTTTGTTTTTGTTCTTTTCTCCTTCATTGTTTGATCTTGTTTTTATATGAGTATACACATGGTTTTCAGCCTCTTTATGAATTTTTTTTTGCGGGGGGGACCAGGAATGGAACTCAGGACCTTGCTCTTGCTGGGCAGGTGCTGTGCCACTGAGCTTTACGCCCAGCCCCTCTTTATGATTTTTGTTCTGATCTGTTCTTTTTATCTCTTTCTTCTTTCCCTCCAGTCTTCTGCACCAGTTTCCCAAATTTAAAGACCCAATCCAAAAATGGGCATCTGAGATGAATACACACTTCTCAGATGAAGAAAAACAAACTGAAAATAAACATATGGAAAAATGTTCCACATCACTGGTCATTTGAGAGATGCAATTAAAACAACAGTGAAATTCCATCTCACCCTGGAAAGAATGGGTATCATTAAGAAATCAATAACAAATGCTGGAGGGGCTGTGGGGTAAAAGGAACCCTTCTCCACTGTTGGTAGGAGTGTAGACTAGTACAACCATTGTGAAAATCAGTGTGAAGATTTCTCAAAAAACTAGGATTAGAGATTCCATTTGACCCAGCTATTGCCTTGCTGGGTATCTTCCCAGAATAATTAAAAACACTGTACCATAATGATATATGTACACCCATGTTTATAGCAGCATAATTTGTAATAGCTACATCTTGGAAACAACCCAAATGTCCATCAACAGAGGAATGGATAAAAGAGATGCGGTCTTTTTATACAATGAAGTACTACTCAGCCATAAAGAAGGATAAACTGGAGACTTTTATAGGTAAATGGATGCAACTTGAGACCATATTCATAAGTAAAATAAACCAGATGCACATGTGCAAACATATTATATCTCTAGTGTGAGAAGCTGAAAGAATAAATAAGATCCAGAATGTACAATAGATATTGTAAAATGTGAAGAAACTGTTTAAAAGGAAACAGAAACTGGGATGGGGGAAAAGAGAAAAGAAAAAAGGGAAAAGCAAAAAAATTATACATATATATATACGATAGTTAAGATAGTTTATACTACTAATTTCTCTTAGTTCATTGAAAAGAAAGATTTGTGCTAATATTATTTGGACAATTAAATGCCTATATCTTGTACTCCAAGTTACTAATGGAAAGATAACAATATGCAATGTATTAACCATTGCTACCCTCCTATTATCTTGTTTTGAAATTTTGGTTTTATTTCTCTTTAAAATAAAAAAAAACTTAAAAAATCTCTGTTCAAAAAGGCTTTGTGTACTTTTGTTTAAAACATAACCTATAAGGCTGGTGAAGAGTTCAGTGTAGAAATGCACGTTAAGCATTGGTGAGGTCCTGGGCTTAATCCCTAGCAACACACACACATACCCCAACTCACGCATACACACAGATGCGCAGGTGCACCTCATTTACAATTATTCATTAACTGTAATTGTTTTAGCAATTCTTTCTTTTTTCTACTTCAGTGCCTTTGCAAATGCCTCTAAAAAGGATAGGAAGAAGTCTTTTCTAAAAAATTAATTTTCTTTTATTAGTTCATGCAGTTCACAATCATCCTGGGAAGTAGTTATATGCACACACCACAGCTTGCTTCTTTTTTTTGATCCGCTTCCCTCCCTCTCCTCCAAGTTCCTATCCCAGTTTTAATTATTATTGATATTATTAATCTCAGCTCAAGTTATCACATACAATGTTTACATTAACTGAGGTTACTAGGTCCTGTACACGGTATATCCTTATTCTATTTATTTCCCCTTCCTCTCCTCCTTACCCTTTGCACTTTTCCCCTTGAATCACTTCCTTATTGTAAGAGATCTATTCCTTTGCTCCCTTCTATCCCTTCTTTTTTTTTGGTTTTGCTTTTGGTTTTCTTCCAGTACTGGGAATTGAACTCATGACCTTGTGCTTGCCAGGCAGGCGCTGTGCAGCTGAGCTAAATCCCCAGCCCCCTAACCATTCTTTATTATTCTCTGTTTCTATTTTGCCTCACTCAAAGAAGAGATACAATATGGTATTTAAGCTTGTATGTCTGGTTTATTTTAATCAACATTATATTTTTCAGGCACATTCATTTTCTTACAAATGTCTCAAGTGTCATTTTTTATAGCAGAGTAGTATTTCACTATATATAGATGCCACATGTTTTATCCAATCATCTGTTCATCCGTGTACAGGTTGTTTCCAGGATTAGCCATTATGAGTTGTGCTGCTATCAACACTGGTATGCATGGACCACTGTAGTATGACGTCTTAAGCTCTCTGGAGAAGATGCCTATCAGGGGGATTGCTAGGTCATATGTAATTTCCAATTTTAGCTCTTTAAGAAATCCCCATACTGCTTTCCATAATGGCTGTACTAGTATACATTAGAACCAACAATGAAGAAAGGGTCTTTTTTCACCACAATCTCTCTAGCATTTATTATTTAATGTTTTAATGACTGCCATTCTTTCTGGAGTAAGATGGAGTATTACCGTTGTTTTAATTTGCTTTTCTCTAATGGATAGATATGTTGAGGGCTTTAAAATATATTTCTTGACCATTTGTATTTCTTCCTCTGTGAAGTGTCTCTTCATTTCTCTTTCCCATTTCTTGACTAGATCTTTAATTTTAGGTGGCTTTATTTTTTTGAGTTCTTTTATATTCTAGATATTAGTCACCTGTCTGAGCAGTAGCTGGCAAATTTTGTTTCCCATTCAGTAGGTTTCCTCTTCATTCTACCAGCTGGTTCCTTTGCTGTACAGAAGCACTTCAGTCTGATATGGTCCCACTTGTCCATTCCTGCTGTTATATTTTGTGCAATTGTGGTTCTGTTTGGAAAATCCTTTCCTACACCTATGTCTTCAAGTGTTTCACTATTTTATCTTCCAGTAGTTTTAATGTTTCTGTTTTAATATTTAGAGCTTTGATTCATTTTGATTTTAATTTAGTATATGGTGAGAGATAAGGGTCCAGTTTTGATATCCTGCACACAGATAACCAGTTTTCCCAGCACCTCTTGTTAAATAGGATATCTTTGCTCCAACCTATGTTTTTGGTGTTTTGTCAAAGATCAAATGGATGGATGTGTCTGGGGAAGTTTCTTTATCCTTGATTCTGTTCTACTGATCCATGTATCTGTTTTCATTCCATGTATTTTTTTCTTTTTTACCACGATTGCTTTGTAGTATAGCTTCAAGTCAGGTATTACTATGCCTCCTACTTCACTCTTGTTGCCCAAAATTGCTTTTGATATTCTGGATCTTTTCATGTAAAAATCCATATGATTTCTAGGATTGTTTTTTCTAAATCTGCAAAGTATGCTGTTGGTGTTTTGACTGAGACTACAATGAATCTGTATAATAGTTTTGGGAGTGTGGCCATTTTGACAATATTGCTTTTGCCTACCCAGGAGCAGGCTACATCTTTACATTTTCTGATGTTCTCTTCAATCTCTATAGTTTTATTAACAGAGGTCTATCACTTCCTTGGTCAGGTTAATCCCAAGATATTTCATTTTTCTTGAAGCTACTGTGAATAATATTATTTTCATGATTTCCTTTTCATCCCATTCACTGGTGCACACAAATGCTAATAATTTTTATGTATTTGTTCTAGTACCCTGCTACATTGCTGAATTTTTTTATTAATTATAAGAGTTTTTGGTGGGATTCTTTGGGTCTTCTATGTAGACAATCATGTCATCTGCAAATAATGATAATTTGAATTCTTCCTCTCCTATATGTATCCCTTTTGTTTCTTTCTCTTGCCTAATTCTCTGACTAATGATTCAAGTAGTGGGTTCAATAGAAGAGGTGATAGTGGATGTCTTTGTCTTGTTCCTGATTTTGGCGGGGGGAATACTTTTAGTTTTTGCCCATTTAGTATGACAGTGGCTATTAGTTTGTCATATATAACTTTTATCATATTCAGGTATAGTCCTTCTATATCTGTTTTCTTCAGGTTTTTTTTTTTTTTAAATCATGAAGGGGTGTTGGATTTTGTTGAAAGCCTTTTCTCTATCTATTGAAATGATCATGTGGTTTCTGACCTTACTTCTCTTTATGTGATACATTACATTTATTGACCCACATATGTTCAACTACCCTTGTGTCTCTGGCATGAAACTACTTGACCATAATGTGTGATCTTTTTGATAATACACTGCATTCTATTTGTGGATATCTTATTGAGAAGTTTTGCATATATGTTTTTTTTGACAAGACTGGCCTATAGCTTTCTTTTTCAGGTGGATCTTTTTCTGATTTTGTGACCAGGATGATACCAGCTTCCATAAATGAGCTTGTGTGCAATCCATCCCTTTCAGTTCAGGATAGGAAGAATTCTAATCCTAAAAATCTGCACGGTATTGTTAAGAGATGATGTTTATTAGATTCAACTCAAATTCTAATTTTTTTCACAAACTCATTGTAAAATTAAAATATCAAACTATGGTTATCACTGTTGAGCTGAGGCTGAGAAATGGCAGACTTGCAATGATGATGTCCAATAGAAAACTTCTGCGAGGAAGAACGTCTGCTTTTACAATGGAGCCTTTTTCATATCCTCTCTTCAAATCTTAAGATGTTATTTATTAGTTCCAACTTATTTGGTTAGAATTTTATTTGCTATGTATTTTCAATGGCTACTTATGGATTCTCAAGTCTTTTCAGGAAGCAAAAAAATGTGAAATTAGGAACTAGAAAATGTTCTCACATTGCATTACAGAAACTAAACTTCCATGTATGATGAGATTTATCTATCATCATTTTTGCCTAGTGAACACAACAAAAGGGTGTGTGGGTGGAAAAGGGAAGACAATCCAAAACAAAGAGTAACTTTTTCCTGAGATAAAAGTGTGCAGGTAATATATATGTAAAGACAGTATATAATATATAATATGTAATATATAATATGTAAAACAAAATATACAGTGAATATTTAAATAAAAACAATTCAGTACAGAAAAAGACCCATTAATCACCCTCATAATATTCCCCCATGCTTTGGCCACATTTATGCCATTAGGCTTCCCAGATTCTGAAGCAGTTCTGGAAATCCTTTCATGTGTGTCTTCAGAAGATCAAAAATAAACATTTTGAATTATTTCAGCACAGTAAGGCAGCCACAATAGCGCAACTAAAAACATGAACGAGGACCTCCAGAACTGCTTGAGAAAGTGGGCAGAACAATGGGATAACTGTGTTTGAAGCAAGAGGGACTATTCTGAGGAGGATTAATGGCAATATTTTTTTTACTGTAGTAAGTTTCTTTAAATTTAAACATTCACCATATGTTTTGTTCACACCTATATAAACACAAATCTATGTAAATTAAAATGACTGGCAAATTTTTCTAATTATACTGAGCTAACAGAAAAAATTAATATTGTAAGTACTGGAAATATGCCAGAAACTTAAAGAATCCCAGATAATAATTAAGCAAAATAAATCATCCACAAATAATTGAGAAATAAGTACAAAGATTATATGTTCATATTTTCAAAGAGAAAAATAGGAAGCTGATTTGTCCTAATACTAGTACTACTACTGAAATTTCCAAACATGTTGTCTAACTCTATTTTTTTTTTTTTGGTACTGGGAATTGAACTTAGGACTTTGTACTTGTCAGGCAGGCACTGTGCCGCTGAGCTATGTCCCTGGCCCCATGTTGTCTAACTCTAAAAAGAAAAACTAGGGCCCAGGGATGCAGGGTAGAGCTGAGTGTGTGAGCAAGTACTCAGCACTGAGTGAAGTCCTGGTTCTGGGTTTAAGCCCCTCACTAAAAAAAAAAAAGAAAAAAGAAAAATTGACAAATCTAGATTTAGATAATAATTTTGGCAAATAATTCTCAATACAATTTAACCTATATTAGATTTATCCTTAATGTTTTTTAAATAGGGAGTCAACTAAATGTGTGACTTGACAGCAAAGATACAAAAATGCATACATTAAAGCAAATTTTCTTTCCATACTCACTTGCAACAATGCGTCTTCCATCTGCTAAAATCATTTCTCCATTTTCTACCAGAGTTTTCAAAATACAAGTGACATTTGTTGGGGCTTTGTCCGCCTCATCTACTACCAGCACATGTCCCAACTTTACTGCTTTAACCTTTGAAGACAGAAAATGTACCATAAACAGGCAAACAAACAAGGAAAGTAACCATTATTACAACTATCACTTCCTGCTTTGGATTTATAAGAGCTGGTTTTAAGTTATGGGTACTTCTTCCATTTCCCTTCAGAATTAGGATTGTTCCTATGGCTGTAGTACACAACAATATTTCAAGCCCTAGAATAGTGGGGTTTAGAACAAGTATAATAAATAGATTAAAGTTTCATGGAGGTTAAGAAGTGAGATATCGGGGCTGGGGATTTAGCTCAGCGGCAAAGCGCCTGCCTGGCAAGCGCAAGGTCGTGAGTTCGGTTCCCGGTACCGGAGAAAAACCAAAAAAAAAAAAAAAGAAGTGAGATATCACAAGCAATTGTGAATGCTGGGACATTGCTCTTAACAGAACCATAACAAATGTAATGTTCCAAATAAAATGCGCTGGAAATGTAGCTCTGTGCAGGGGTCTGGGGTTTAATCCCCTCTGCCAAAAAAAAAGTGTAACATCATTTTAATAGATCAGAATGGACAGTACTAAACAAGTGGGTATTCAAGATAAGGGGAATCAGTGATCAAACTCTGGGGATATATTTAATAAAAAGTGAATACGAGTAAGTCTGTATTGGCTGATATGAAGGGTAAATGTAAGAAAAGACACTGGTGGGTTAGACTGGGCTCAACCACTAAGGACTGAGTTTCCAGACCAAGAAACACGTACTTATCTCATTAAGTAATGGGATATATTTCAATATTTGTGAGTTCAGTCATGGTGAAAATTAGAGTATAAAACTACACTTTAGCATATTTAAGCTGGCAACAATCTGTGCAACAGTTTACAAGGGGATTACTGTAATAATTTGCTTAAAAAGTGTTTGGGTACCTGATTGAGGATGGGTTTGAAACAAATAGAAATAAAGAATATTACACTGATCTAAAGAGTTCTGAAGATGTGAAATCTATAGTCTTGGCAACTGCTTGAACAGGAAGAGGGGAAAAGAAAAAAGAATCCTAGGTCTTGGGTGACTGTATGAATCATGACATTACCTTTTTTTGAATAGTAAGAATTATTTTGTAGTCAACTATATCATGAAGTTTCTTATTGCATAGTTTTGATGAATAATTTTAAGGAGGTATAGATCAATAAATGGATGATTCCTTTTACCACAAATATTTTATAACATATTCTAAACGAATAAATTCTAAACAAATTTAAAAATTTAAGGTAACAATAAACTGAATTTTAGGAAAAGAAAACATGCAGTTTCTACTTCCAGCCCCATCTCTGTTCAGGGAAAGTTGGACCCAACCTGGGAGACCAGGCAGGAGATACTAAAGGCTCCAATCCCAGGGGTCAGAACCACAGAGGTTCCACGATGTCTTATTTTCACCACTGCTCTGCAGAAGTTACCTACACAGAGGAACATTTCTGGCACACTGGGATTTCTTTGGGTCTCAAGTAGGAAGCTGAAGACCCCAGCTTTCTGAACATTAAAGCTATTATCTAAAATCATTTTTAGAAATTTTTCTAGAAATATTACCTAATTTCAAACTCTATACATTTGAAAACAAGAGCTGCAAGAGATATTGACAGAGGACTCCTGCCATTGCTAAGTCTCTCTGAAGAGAGAAAAGAATAAGAAAACATGGTATTTTCCCAATAACTTGCATTTAAATACCCTCCCCTAAAATAACACAAGAATGAGTATGTTCCAGTTAGACTAAAAGACATTAGAGTCTATAGGGATTCTCTCCACCCTCTCAAAGGCTGAAATACAGCTGTCACTCAAAAGTACATCAAAATAGCCATACAGTTGGATTACTAACCAAAGGTGAATCTTCGTACACAATGAGTCCATCTCTAACTGATGGCTGAAGAGTAAGTGTCTGCACAGTGGTGTCCCTAGAGTCAGACAAACATGTTTACAATTAGTAAGGAAATAAACTGCTGCTTGACTATGGATAAAAATACAACACAAGAATTCTCTTGTTCATGACCCTGCTATACCATAAAAATTACAGAATTTCACTATTTTTGTTGATTACACAAAGGATGATAAAAATATGGTAAATACTAAAATATTTTAAATTTTTATTACAGTAAAAGACATGCTGCCATTAATCCCCCTCAAAATACCCACTCTCACTTCTAACACGCTTATCTCATTGTTCTTGCCACTTTCGGAAGCAATTCTGCAAGTCCTGTTTTGTGAGTGTCTTCACAGGTGTGATAAAAATACAGCGAAGGCTGCCTTCAAGTGCCATGTGATGGAAAGGGAGGCTTGTAAAAACATCAGTGTCTCACCTACTTTAGTCAGCGGATCTTGCATGAAACTCCTGGCTTTTCCTCAAAGTCAAAATGACCACAAAAAGTGAGTGTTTTGAATCAGTTCAGAACATTGACACAGCCACAACAGTTCAACTAAAACTCACTGAAAAATGACTTCCAGAGCTGCTTCAGAAAGTAGCAAAAACAAGGGGTAAGTGTGTTCAAAGAGGGGGGAATATGATAAGGAGGGTTAATGGCAAAGTGTCTTTTACTGTAATAAATTTTAAATCTAGATACTCTACTTTTTATCACATTTAGCAAACTACAAGGGTTCAGGAATTAATCCAGGGTTGCACATTAACCAGGCTCTTCATTTTGGTAATCTCTGTAACCATTTCATATCTCAAAGTCACCTCCTGAGGGTGAAGAGAAATTTTTAAAAATTCATATCACATATTATATATAATATTTGTTATCTAAAAATAATTTTGATAGAAAGTCCAGTAATGATTGGTATACTGACATGCCAATTACAAAAAGCAAGTGTATAAATTATACATTCAGACCCAACTTGATGTCACAAGATGCTAAAGCTGGACTATCTCACTGCACTCCTAGAATACTGAAGAATTACTTCATGGATTTTATCATTTCTGCTGAGATTAAGGTAATCCATTTTATTTCTGTAAACCTACTTTCTACTATTTATCTAGTCTTCTTTAAAATCATGATCTTCTAAGGTAAGCGAGTAAATCTGACATAATGAGGCTCTTTCCTGATGAGGTAGGAAGTTTATATCACCTACAGACATTCTTGCCAAATGTGTACAGATAAACATTTTCAAGAAGAACTTTATATCTGTACCCTCTACATACACTGTATCTTTAAAATGAAAAATCACATGGCCAGCTTCATTATGTCAAACAGAGAACTGCAATTACTTTACAGATGCCAGTAACACTTTTCTGTAGAAGAGTTCAATGTTGTCTTTTAGGCTACCCTACTACTTACTCATGCAAACTTGCCAAGGTATGGTCTGAGTGTCTGCTATATGTAAGATACTACTGGAACATGAGCTTCAGACCTTTGTGCTACATAATATACTTGATACTTCAGAAAATTATACACAAAAGCTAAATTTCACTACAATATATAAAATTGTAAAATGTGTATCTATTTTTATAAAATAATAAACATCACAAGTCAATTTAAAACAAAGCAAACCTAAGTACCACTCAAGTATTATTTTTTGTTTTAGCAAAATGAGTTCAATGAAAATCAGTTCATTCTTTGAGGCATAGTTGTGGGGTAGTAGAAAGAGGACCCTGGAGTCAGATCACTCAGCATCCAAATTCTGGTTCTGGCCATACATCAGCCATCTGATCTTGGGTAAGCAGTAGAATCTACCCAGGAAGGTCACTGATGGACCACTTAGAATGAAGTATAGTATCTGGCAGACCACTCAGAATGAAGTATACTGGAAGTATAATTACACGTCAACTTTAGTCACTTGTTCTAACTGCTCATGTTGTGATTGAAATTGCTTTTCAAACTTCTACTTAATCTTCAAGCTTTCAGCATAGATGGAACTTCCTGGAAATCCCCTCTTTACCTTCTGTAGATAAAGTTAGGTTTTCCTGCTTGAGCCCTGATCTCACCTATTTCAGTCCTGAACATAGAATATCACAGTTACTTATTTTAATATCTGTCTTCTTACACAGACTGTAAGACCTAAGACTGTGTTCTGTCTCCAACATCTAGTAGATGTCTAACTCAGGAGGAGTTCAATAAATACTTGTTTAAAAAATAGAATAAAAATGATAAAAGGTAAAAGAAATACTTTAGGTAATAGCAAACAATACTGTACATGGACTTTCAAATGTACTGATTTATGAAACATCTTTTTTAAAATAGAAAATGTGGAACATATTCTAGTAAATGTCAGGTTAGATTGAGGCTGATTCTCTTAAATGTAAGAGATGGTTTTAATTCATTTGCAAATCAGAATAGAAATTACAGCAAGTGAAGAAGGTACACATGGGGATGACTAGCCAAAGCACCGAGAGTTGATGGTTTATGTCCTTACGCCTTCTAGTTGAGTTGAATATAGACTTACAATTATAGTGGGTAATTTCTATATCAGAGTTTTCACTTACCAGGGTCTGAGTAAACATGATAGCAAAATAATTATTAACATTTACAATTTCTAGACTGCCTGCCTTATTTACACCTAACTTGAAAGAATTCTCCTTCTAATTTGATCAAATGGTACTTTGAGTCTTTAGTTAATTCCCTTGGGCCTTGCCCACTGCCCCTCCTGCCTCCTCTTCCAAGCTCTCACCCCCATGATCCTGGCCCTCAGAAGGCTTAGCACCTGTCACAATGACTGACTGCTCAGACACTTTACAAAGAATCCACTTCAAAGAATTACTCTTTTATCTTCAGTAAAAACCAAAACATGTCTACCTGGGAAATGGTTCAGAAAGCAAAAATATTGTGTCCACTTACTGGTGCTTATCAACTTTTGATATGAGGAAAAAGTTTCTTGTGCAATGTTATGATATATAGTCATATATCAATTTTCTATATTCACAAGTCTTATAAATTTACTCTCAGACATACTTTATACTAGCTTTTACTGACAAATCAATTTTTAAAGTGTTGAACAAATCCAGAACAGAGTTTAACTCACTTGGATTCACTGTTAATATTCTAGCAATAGAGAAGGGGGGGGTGAGGAAGAGAAAATGATGTGTTCACACTGATTTTTATAGCAATATAATGAATTTCTCACCTCAGCTCACACATATTTAATGGGCAACAACATGACACCTTCCAGAACCAAAAAAGAAAAAGGAACTCTTGCATCATTGTCAGCAGAAGGAAATTCAGTTAATACTGTATTATAATTACTGTATAACACTTCATAACATTAAGAAGAGTAAATTCAAGCTGAATTCTCATTTTAAAGAAGAAAATGAGCTTGTTCTAAAGCATGCCAATTTGGGGGGCATATAAATGGTTACAATAGACTTCTCAAAAGATGTCTGTGCTAGAAATAAAAGCCATATGTTGGAGGGGAGCAGCATAAATCAGATATCTCCAAAATAGACTAAAATGAGAATAAACACAAACGTCTTTCAATGGAGTAGTCTGTGACAAAGAGGAATTTATAGGATAAAGTGGTGTGTTCTGTTCTTTTTGATCCTTTCATCTTGTGCATCAAAGGAAAAGAAAAGGCTAGTAAAATATGCAAAATGATATTGAGCTTAAAAATGGGTTGACTTCTATTTTAGCCAGTTACCCTGACTATAGAGGGGTAGAAAACAGTGTACTACCCTCTGCATAGTACTTAAGACAGTAAGAAAAAAGCTTGATGTCTAAAACATCCTATGATATTATAAACTTCAACTTAGTAAATGATACAGTGCTTACTATATTGTTACAGATAGCAAGGAATGGATTCTTAAAGGCAATATAATGATTCTTTTATAGAAAGCATCTAAATAAATAAATTAAATAATTTCTCCAAATTTATGAGTATCTTTAAACAAAAAGCATTGACCCTAAGAGAATATTTTACCAAAATTTCCATCTTTTATTTTTTTTATTTTAAAGACAATAGTACAAAAAAAAGAACAATAGCAAAATGCAAACAATACAAAGCAAGGACATTAAAAAATGATACAGAGTTTCAAACCAAAGGATAGAGATTAACAGCAGTTGCTATATTACATATTGTTATCTTCAACGAAGTTGCTCAGATTACTAGATGTAAGAATAGAAGATTGATCAAATCATTAAAGGGAATAAGAAAATAATAATTCAAAAGAACATTAGAAACAATACATAGTGTCACTAGGCAGGATGTAGGAATTCACCAATGGATGTCATACTGCAAATTGTTGTCGTCACATAAGTTGCTCAGATTACCAGATACAAGCATGCAAAATTGGTCAAAATATTAAAAAAAAAGTTTTAATCATTAACTGTTCTGCTCAACAAACCATCAGATATGAACAGTACAGTTATGCAATCAATCCATATATATATAGTCATATATATAGTCATATATAGTCATATATCATATATCATATGCCTTAGTACTTTCTTTTTCTTCTTTCCCTCATCCCAGTTGTTCCTTCCTTTGAGCATTTTCTTTCCTTTACTTATTATCTATTGTACATTTTGGGTTTTATTTGCTCTTTGATGTTCTTACACCAGGGAGACAATGTGATGTTTACACATGTGGGTCCAATTTATTTCACTAATGAGTATAGTCTCTAGTTGCATCCATTTACCTATAAAAGCTTGGAGTTTATCTTTTTTTATAGCTGAGTACTACTTCATTGTATAGAAATACCACATCTTTTTTATCCATTCCTCAGCTGATGGGCATTTGGGTTGTTTCCAAGATTTAGCTATGACAAACTGAGCTGCTATAAACATGGATGCACATATATTGCTGTAGTATGACATTTTTATTTCTTCAGGAAAAATACCCAGAAGGGGAATAGCTGAGTTAAGTGCAACTTCTAATTCTAACCAAAATAAATCTGCACCCAGACATATAGTGATCAAGATCCCAGAAATTCAACGAAAGAATAGGATACTAAAAGCTGTTAGAGAAAAGAAACAGATCACCTATAAAGGAAAGCCCATCAGAATCATGGCAGATTTCTCAACACAAACCATCAAGTCAAGAAGAGCTTGGAGTAAAATATTTCAGGTCCTGAAAGAAAACAACTTCCAACCCAGACTGATGTACCCTGCAACACTATCCTTCAAAATTAATGGAGAAATAAAATATTTCCATAATAAAGATCAACTGAAGAACTTCATCATCACCAAACCAACCCTACAAAGAGTTCTAAAAGATATTCTAGAAAGAGACAAAAAAGACCACAACTTTAAGAACAACAACAGAAAGGAAACACCAAGCAGAGCAAGCAATTAAACAGAGGGAAAGAAGAGGAACCAACAGAAGGAAAATAACATGACAAAGATAAGCCAATACATATCACTTACAACCATCAATGTAAACAGACTCAATTCACCAACCAAAAGAAGCAGACTGGCAGACTGGATCAAGAAACAAAATCCAACAATATGCTGTATACAAGAAACACATTTAACTCAAAAGGAAATTCACAGACTGAAAATTAAAGGATGGAAAACAATATTCCATGCAACAGGTACCCAGAAAAAAAGCAGGTGTCGTTATTCTGTTTGCAGACAATGGGAACTGTAAACCAAGAACAATTAAAAGAGATAAAGAAGGTCATTACATACTTGTGAGGGGGAAACTTCAAGAGGAAGAGATAACAATCAAACATCTATGCACCAAACATAGGAGCACCCAAGTACATAAGACAAATTTTAACAGACATGAAAAATGAAATAAGTAGCAACACATCATAACAGGGGACTTCAATACCCCATTGTCACAAAGAGATAGATCAACTAGACAAAATTTAGCAAAGAAATAACACAATTTCCATTCTTTTGAGTTGTTCCTCTCAAAAGCAATTTTGAAATATTAGAATAGAATCAAGATTTTAACAATACTATGGAAAAGGTAAAACACATCTTTGTCACCTAGTGTTGAGCCTGTTTATTAAAGTATGGTTTTCCATTTACCAGTAATGTTTGATGAATTAATTAGAATGTTCAGCTAATTGTTGACATTTATGTTATCACCAGTTGTTCTCACTTACAGCTTACAAACTATAAGTGAAAGCCTGTGCCAATAAATAGGCTCAAAAATATTGTGCTGAACACTATTCACATTTTAATTGTAATTTTAATGCTTTTTTTGAAGTTGGAGTTATTAATGTATCAATAGTAACAA
The DNA here is from genome assembly GCF_000276665.1 of Chinchilla lanigera. NCBI lineage: Eukaryota > Metazoa > Chordata > Mammalia > Rodentia > Chinchillidae > Chinchilla > Chinchilla lanigera. Next base: position 4,548,859 of record NW_004955518.1, on the reverse strand, counting down.
AATGATTCCAGATGCAACTGAAGTAATTAAATTGTATCAAGAGTAGTTTTTTTGTTAAAATAAATAAAACTGGCCTTTAGAGAGCAAGCACAATCTGTTCTGAAATGCTGCCTGTAAAGGGACATTAAGCGAATATCTTCTAATTTATTGAGAAGTGAAAGATCTCAAAATAGTGGTGTTTATTTTGAGAACGCTATTTTAATGAGCCGCATTTTAATAGATTTATGGTGAGTCTTCATTTTGAAAAACAGTAACAGTTAAACCCAAGAATGAAGGAGGAAAGAAGAGGCACAAGAATTTCAAAGAGCAGATAAAAATTTCCTTTAACTCCACAGCTCACTAAAGTAAAAGTGATTACAGGAACACTCCAACCAGTACCATAAGCCAAACATGAGGAAGAAGAGACAGAAGATGGTTGAAAGGAGGCGCTGAAAAGATGCCTTAGTATTTGAAACAGAGGAATAACTTTAAAATAGAGCTAAGTCATAATTTTCACCAATAAGATATAAGCAATCAGTGATTAAGAAGTAAATGCTATTGAAAAATACTTTTCAGGAACATACAACATCATCAAAAATATAATTTTTTTCCCAGATCTAGACTATAGCACACCTCTGTCTAGAAGGCCCACACTGTTTCTTCAAGAGTGCACTTCTAAATTCTCCCTAATAAACTTCTTCATGCTTATTTTAAAACCAGTAGTAAAATACAGGTAAAGAGCACTAGTAATTATTAATGAAACAATGGCACTTAAATATAGGTGATGCAAGCAAGATTAAGAATGAACTATTAGGGGCTGGGGATTTAGCTCAGCGGCAAAAGCGCCTGCCTGGCAAGTGCAAGGTCGTGAGTTCGGTTCCCAGTACCGGAGAAAAACCAAAAAA
>NW_004955518.1:4450009-4546395 GCF_000276665.1 Chinchilla lanigera | reverse complement strand
AGGATTACTTTTCCCGTAAGAAGTGGAAAGGGAAAGAAAAGAAAAGATGCAGATGGTGAAGATGATGACACTGAAGAGGCAAAAACTTTAATTGTTGAACCTCATGTTATTCCTAATAGGGGTCCTTACCCTTACAACCAACCCAAACGTAATACAATTCAGTTCACTCATACACAAATAGAAGCCATCCGTGCTGGGATGCAGCCAGGGCTAACTATGGTAAGAGAATCGCTGTTATAGGTTTTGTCACATGGATTAAAACTAGAAGTAAGCACAAGATTTTGAATATATTTGAAGCACAAAAGCTCTACTTAAATGTAGGTATTTCTGAGTATGGTATTTGTGGAGATCTTGCCGCGCATTTTAGTATTAATAAATAAAGTTTTCTTAGAATATGTCATGCTTTTTTAATACGTATTGCCTATGGTCACTTTAGTGTCACAACTGCAGAGGTGTGTAGCATGCAAAGCCCACAGTGGTTACTTTCTTGCCCTTTACAAAAAAAAAGGTCTCCTTACCATTATTTAGAAGTTTGTTTAATGTCCAAATACTTGAAGATTTACTTATTGTCTTCCATTTGTTTATTTCTGCTTTAAGTCTATTATGGTCAAAGGACGTTGTATGATTTCAGTCTTTTGTTTTCTGTTTTTTTAATTTGCTAAGATTTGGTAAATGGACACAACTACAGACCATACTCACAAGTGAAATAAATCAGACCCGCATGTGTAAACACTGTATTGTCTCACTAGTGTAAGAACCTGAAAGAGTAAATAAAAATTAGGAGGTATAATAGATAATGGGAAACAAAAGGAAACTGCTCAGAAGTAAAAAACAACTGGGATGAGGGAAAAGAGAAAAGAAAGAAGGGGAAAATTATATGTGTGTACACAGGATAGCTAACATAGTTGTACTACTGACTTCTATTGCTTTATTGAAATGAATAGTTAATGTTTAATTGTTTGATGAATCTTACATGTCTATATTTGTCTACTTGAGGAACCAATTTGAAGATATCAATATGTAGTACAACAGCCATTGTTAATTTCCTATCACTTTGTCTGAAATATAGTATTGCTTGTATTGTTTTTGTGTTATTTTGTAAATGTTTGTTCTTTTATCTTTAAAATAAAAAAAAGAAATAAAGAATGTAAAAAAATAAAATAAAATAAAATAAAAATAAAAGCAAATCTAGTAAACTGGTATAGAGAAAATTGGATCTTCTGCCTTTACTTTGTGTTATGGCTTGTATCTAGACGTCCCCTCAAAAGCCTCATGTGGTCAGAGTTGGGGTTTTTTAGAGGTGGCTGGATTGAGGCTATGTGATGCTGGGATCAAGCATGTGATGCTGGTATTGATTCATGATAGGGTTAAGGCTGCCCCACCCTAGGTGTGAGTGCTACCCTACCTAAGGGTGGGTAGCCTGGATAGGATATCAGGGATAGAAGCAGGGTGGCTTGTCCCTTGCTTGCTTGCTCCCTGCTACTCTGCTGCCTTCCTCCCTTTTGCCCACCATGGACTGTTTCTCCTCCGCTGTGCCACCCTGCCTTGGAGCCAGCCAACTATGGACTGAAACCTCTACACACTCTGAGCCAAATGAACCTTTCCTCCTTTAACTTTCAGAGTCAGGTATTTTGTCTCAGCAACGAGAAAAGTAAGACACTTTGAAAACTCACTTTCCATATTTGTAGGGACTCAAAATGACCTAAATTCTTTGCTGGCACTTAATTTATTCCTTTTAGACAAAAACAGAAGATGGCATGCAGGTCCTTTATTGGAATAAAAAATGCATTTCTAATCAGTTTTTAAAAAGAAATAGAAGAACAGAATGAAGGAAAAATACAAAGCTATGCACAAAGGGTCATCCAGGGAGTGAGGCTGATAAATGTTTTGTTGATCAGATAAATTTTATAAAAAATAATAGTACATAAAAATTTATATTTTTAAAAGACTTTACCAATTGGCTAATAACATAAACATGTGATAAATAGTAAAAATTAGTAAAGGAGTACATTTTCATATTTTGATTGCCTAATTGTTCATTCAACTAATATTTGTTAAACATCTGGTAAATAGGTATTGGTTTAGATACTGGAGGAGTATTTGTGAACAAAATAAGTAGAAACTCCTTACTTTTATGAGCTGACATTCATACAATATTTAATGGAACTTGTCTCGCTGTACTGATAATGAGCCACCTGAGTACAGTATGAAGTAGATCTTACGTAAGTCTAAGTATCAAAAGATATTTTACCACAGCAACTTAAAGAAATAAAAGTTAAAAAAATTTTTGATCATTAAGACAAATGATAAGTAGCCTGCTGCTGTGTTAGTCTACCATATGGGGTGTGTTCTCCCTAGATCTGTTCAGGCATGTCTTTTTTGGTTAATATCCCCAAAGACATATTTTTATAACATATATTGATGAAAATTACTATACAGGACATAGTATTATTTGATATACTATAATCTATGAATTATTTTACCCTCATTTCTAGTTTATCAGCTTGAGAAACTTCTCAATGCTATGGTTTTAAATTTACTGGTCTTTGGCCACATAGGTCAAACAGAAAATAGAATGCAAATAAATGTTGTATTTAGAAAACTCTTTTTTTTTTTTTTTTTTTTTTTTTTTTAAATCTTTTTGAGAGAGGGTCTCACTATGCAGGTCAGGTTGGCCTTGAACTCACTTTGTAGCCTACGGTGATCTTGAACTCACAATGATCCTCCTGCCTCAGCCTCCCAGTGCTGGGATTACAGACATGCACCACCATGCCTAGCTTAGAAACCTCTTAAGAGGAATTCTGTGCTTAAATTCTTATAATTTATGATTTATTAAGTTTTTAGGCTAGATTTTCTTAAAATGGACACTACTGCATCATAAGAAAAATAAATTACTTTCAGCAAAAAAATTAGAGTCTACTTCAACCTCAGTCTATCTCCTAGCATTATTTTCATGGCAGAGGAGAAAGCACAGACACCTCGGAGGGTTTAGGGGGCTGAGGATCAAAGTGGTCATGTATGCACATTTCTTTGTCATCTCTTGTTTCATCTTAAAATCTGACTGAGGTTTTCAAGTGTATTCAGTAATACACCCACTTTGTTTCAGTGCAAAATGTTTGCGTCATCAGTAGGAAAACAGCAATGAGAAGCTGCTGTCCTGAGCTGGTGTCGTCTGGAAACTGGGCTGACGTGAAGAGAGCACACACCGCATGGCAAGCTCAGCATCTGGACACCACTTCTGTTCTGGTATCTATCATATCATTCCTTGAACCCCAAATTAAATAAATGAGTGGCTATAAACAGAGATCTTTTTTCACTGCTTTATGAACTCTGTCAGGGTAACCACTGCGGACAGCTTCCAGAATGGTGCTGAGAAGACACTATGTGCAGCATTTCCTGACGTGTGCAGGAAGGCATGTCAACAATTGCATCTTAAGATGTCATATAGCTTGTGTCATCTTGAGACTGAAAACTTCTCTCATCTTCTGGGCAATCTCTCTGAGTCTTTCAAGGTGAACATGAGGATGTGGTTCATCTGTCCTGGTTTCTTGTTTGGGTTTCGGTATTACTCTGCTATTTATTTAAGGTTAGTTACAGCATCTTCAAAGCCACATACACACACGCACACGCACACACACACATGTGTGCACACACTCACAAAAGTGTTTAATACATAGATGAAACAAGCATTTTATACAGGCAAAGAAAAAAAAACCTTAAAAAGGCACTATCCAGACCTCTTGAAATTCTAATTTTTTTCAAAGAGGCCTTCCCTGTCCAATCTATATAAATTTTACCCCAGCTCTGGCTTCCTTCCTTACTTTATCTCTCCCTCCCCAAGATTATATGGCATAGTTTTGTTGTTTTTTTTTTAAATATCTTTTTTTTTTTTTTTGGTTTTTCTCCAGTATCAGGAACCGAACTCACGACCTTGTGCTTGCCAGGCAGGCGCTTTGCCGCTGAGCTAAATCCCCAGCCCCTGTTTGTTTTTTTTATATAGTTAGGGTCTCACTATGTAGTTCAGGACAACCTTGAATTTAGTATATAGCCCAGGTTGGGTTTGAACTCATGGTGATCCTCCTTCCTCAGCCTCCCAAGTTGTTTGACACAGGATCTTGCTATGTAGCCCAGGCTGGCCTTGAATGCATGTTAATCTTTACGACTCAGCCTTCCACGTTCTGGGAATACAGGTATGTGCCACCACACCCAGCACAGTAAATATTTTAATTCTCCATCTCTCTCTCCCTTTCTCTCCTTCCTTCCCTTCCTCTCCCTTACCAGCAACCAGAGTAAAAACATGAAGGCTATATTTTTAAGTTCTTTACTGATAAATCACTCAGGCATAGACAAGTAACCAGTATACAGAAGACATTCATTATTTTTTGCAGAAATGGGTGTATTTCATCTCCTTCGATATTTTTTAAAACTAGACTAAGTTACGAGAAGTTTCTTGAGCACTGTGCATACCTTTATATCTTTTCTTTCCCTTTCTTTTTCTTTTTTTCCCTTCTCTCTCTTTTTTGTCTAAACATCTATTATGGTCCAGTTTTTAAACGCTCAGCTCAAATTTTGCTTCCTCCCAGAAGCACTTCTCACATCTCACCTTTAGCCTTGCTGGGAACTACTGCTCCATAGGAAGTGCTCTACACTTGATGGTTTTAGCCATCTGTATGATTGTCTTTCTCACAAGGAAAAGCATCTATAGATAGAGTATAACATCTTTTATATATACCTAGTCCTATCATCATGCATTGTACCTTGTAGGCATGTAATAAACGTTTGGCCAAAGAATGACTGAATGCACAAATGTATCAAATAAATATTAATTATGTGCTTCTAATGTATGCAGCAGATTATTAGGCATAAAGGGTTACATAGTGGCACCTCGGTTATGGTAGCAAACTGAATTGGATGAGAACTGAGTTAAATTTCCCCATAAGGTCAACATTGAACCTAACCACTGTTTTTGATTGTTCTCATCCAATTTGTTTGCAACCAGAACCGTGGAAAGAATCAAGTTTGTGCATTGAGGTACCACTGTACATCAGTAACTCAGAGACCCTGCTCTCAGGAAGTGTACATGGCAGGGAGACAGATATAAAATAATTAGAATTCACATCAGAAGTGATAAGAACTAGAATAGAATGGAAAATAGATAGATACATCTTTGGCAAGTGGGAAAGAGACTGAAAGATGGAGAAGGGAGGAGAACAGGATGTAAAGAGAAATAAGATCTGTCATGTACATGTACCAATTACCCACAAAGAATATATCTGTGACGTCCCATAAACACGCACTAATAAGACAATAAAAAAAAAAAAACTAGCAACAAGTCAAAGTTCAGTGGGGACCCAGACAGGAAGCTGATGAAGTGTGACTGAAGGGGACAGGGTCTTGATGCTAGAAGCTGACTTTTAACTGTCAAGGATGGGTGGAAGGTGCTTTTAGGCAGAGCACGTGCTAACTGTGGAGAAGTGTGAAGATGCAAAAGAAGTTTCAAGGAACACTTAGTCATCTACTGTGTCCACAGTAGAGTTGCGCTGGGAGAGAAAAGCTAGACAGGGGCTGAAACACCAGGTCTGGTTCTCCTTTCTCTGCTTTATTTCCCCCCAAACACTTATCGCCACCTGACATAGCAAACATTTCAGTTATCTCACTCTCTCTCTTCTCCTATTACCAACTGGAGTATAAACATGAAGGCTATACTAGTGCTTTTGTTCACTCACAATTCACTCATGCTTAGAAAAGTAAGCAGCATACAGTAGGTGTTCAATAATGGCTGCTCAAATGGATGCATTTCAGGTATTCCAGTCATATCCCCTATGGGCAGACTGAATTACTGGAAGTTAAGATTTAAGGGAGGCCAGAGTCTTTTAAATTTCATGCACAAAAATGACTCACAATAGAAAAGTCTATGACGATAGTAGCTCAGCTGGCCTAGATTTAGGGGCGGGACTGGGAGATGATAACTGGTGGGTAGTGTGCTTTCTTTTGGGATAACAAACATGATATAAATATTGTGGTCGTGGTCAGGGCTGTAGAATTTTGTCACTGTGCTAAAATTTACTGAATCTTACACGTTAAGTTTGCAAATTATATGGTATATAAATTCTAGTTCAATAAAGTTATTATTTAAAAAAATGAATTTCATACTATAGTCTGACTTTCATTTCATGGAAACTGTGAAGCCATTAGAGGGTCATCTATCCACTTCAGAGAGAAGACTTGCTAAATAGGCAAGACATCATTTATACCTTTGTTTAACAAATGTTTATGGAGCACTGACCATACTCCAGGCATCACGCTAGAGGTAGGCAGCTGAACACAAATCCCTCCCCTTAAGGAAAGCTTACTCTCCAGTAAGGAATACAAAGATGGGAAAATGCAACTCTGATAATGAGTGCTGAGTACACTAGAAGAACCTGTTATAGGTCACTGGCTTTAAACTCACCATCAATAAAAGTTCTTTTGGAAGAGACACATTCTAAAACATGTAAAAATAGATACAAACAATGAACTCAAACTGAAAAACAATACCTTAAAAATACTCTTAGTATTTATTTGTTAATAATAAAAAACTATCTGCTCTCATTAAAAATTAAAGAACGTTATTTTGGGTAGAACAATGTGATTGATACACTTTTATTATTTGTGTGACTTAAAGGCCAAGCCCCAAATCCAGTTTATTTCAATAGCTGAAAAAAAGGTCACAAAGACATCTACAAATATCCAAAGGGAAGAAGTGGAATACTGACTGCACTCCTTGGAGCTCAACATGCAGTTTTCAATCTCATTTATCAAACACAGAAAGTTTCTTTGCTCCCTACTTAAAAAAAAAAAAAAAAAAAAAGCACTATGTGCTAATGGTGGCACAAAATAAGGAAACAACATTTCCTTGTGAAAGAGAAGAAGTTTTAAAAATTTTTCCACAGGAAAAGATTTTGATTTACATTTTCAAGAAAAACAGGAATTTTCCAAGTAGATAGGTTGGTAGGGAATTCCAGGCTGTGAGAGCTGTACATGGTAACATTATGTAGCCATGAATATCCTTTAGCTATGGGCTATACTCCTATTCTAAATGGTCACCAGCCCAAGTTCTCACAACACTTTTGACTGTGATGGGAATGCCTGCTATCAAACCCAGTACAGAGCCATCCTACATTGGGTCAATTCACATGCTGAGTCTTTGAAATAGTCCATAAAATAGCAAGTCTCTAAACTTGCTGAAATGTCAGAATGTCTTGCTAGATTCCGCCATGATTTTAGAAATAGTCATTACAGCCAAAACTTATCAGTGTTTGAATTCCACTCATCAACTAGTCTCCCATTTACGACCTATCATTTTAATATTTTGGACATCATTTTCATTTACATTTCAGTATTCTACTTGGCTGTTTACTAAATCATTTGTTTATTGTATGTCTTCTTATCACTTAGAAAGCCTCCCGGTAGTAGTGAGCTTTGTCTATCCAGTTCATCCCTGTGTTCTCAAGGTCTAGAACAGTGCTAGGGATGTAACAGGAGCTCAGCAAAGGGTTGCTGGCTGGAACACAAGCAGTTGTAGCTTCCTAAGATCTCTTTAGCACCAAATATACCTGTCCTCCAGCTGCTACAGCACTGATTCCGAAAAGTTCACAGCTATACTTTCCTCCAGAGAATTTCCATTCACCAGTGGGAGCTACCCCAAAATGCCTGGCAGGTTTCAGGTACAGCTTCCCTTCCCTCCCAGGGGGCAGCCCTTAACCAGCCCCTTACTGGCCCTCTTGCTTCCACACAGGATGCAAAGTAAAAACATCACACCGCAGAGCTCCTTACGAGCAGGCTGAGGGGGAACTGCAGCCACAGCCACATCTCACGCCCAGTCTCCTCCAGATTTCTCCAGTTCCCTAGAGGTTTCACCCAAAAGCGTACTTTCCAAAGTCACTCAGTCATTCTCCTCGCTAGCACCGTTTCAAGAAAACTCAACCTAAGGTATCTGTTGACTGGCTGAATGGATGAATGAATGGATGAATGACTAAAGTTAAATGTAGAAATGATTCTTAGGATTTTTTTTAGCAACGCTCTCCATTCATTTGGCACAAAACATTAAAGCTACATCTCAGTTAACAGAAATTTCTCAACACAGATGTGAGCTGAGTAATCTCATGAACACAATAATCTATTTGCTATATTGAGGCAAATAAGGCCTTCCCTTCTGCTCATTTTGTCACCGTCACCCTCTGAAGAATGTGGCTACAACAAGATCTACTTTACTTATAAGGAACAGTACTCATAAGCCCAACAAAACCATTCTAAGTATAAATAACTACAAAGACATTTGGGAGTTACTAGGTTCAATATACTTCAGCACTTTTGCATGCTGACCTCAGGAAAGCAGAAAGAGCCGCTAGCTGGTGCCAGCTGGAAAGGTCTCCAGAGAGGTGCAGGTTTAAGTGGTTAAGACATGATGCTAAGTTTGTTCAGATGATCTGAGACTGGAACAATTCTAATACTGAGTTTACTTATTTTTTATTAATTAAAACTAAAACCAATTTTTTTCTTTTTCTTTTGGTACTGTAGATTGAACCCAGACTACATCCCCAGCCCATTTTTACTTTTATTTTGAGAGAGGGTCTTAGTCACCAAATTGCTCAGGCTGGGCTCAAACATACAATCCCTATCTCCCGGAGTGCTGGAATTATAGGCATGGTGGCATATGCCACATTGCTTGGCTCCAGGACAAAATTTTTAATTCTACTTCCATCAGAATATCACTGATTTTATAATAGGAATCATTGTAAAATAATAATTTTCTTAATAAAAGTTTGTTTCATGAGTAACAAAGAAAAGGATTGGAACTTATAAATAAATATACAACAGTGACTGACTTGAAGAAGTGGAGCTGAGATTGGAAATGGCAAGTCAATGAAATCTTGGTACATAGAGTGCTGTATTTCCGTAGAAAGAGAGAAGCAAATGTGGGAAATATAACAGTTTTGTTAAATATGGGTGATAAATGTGGGTCTATATTATATATTTGCAGTGACATTTTGTGGGGCTTTTAAAGTTTTTCTCAAACTGAAAAGGCACAAAACACTTGAACAAAATTGTGCTCTAATGGCAAAGCATGTAACTAAACAGAGAAAAAACATGCAGTATCAGTGCTTCTCAAGGCTCTTCAACTTGTGATTTAGAAAATAATAATGAAAGACAATCCCATGGGCTCCTCACTGTTTCCAGTCTTCTCTCCCAAAACAGCCTAGGGCAGGCCACTCACCGTGTCTCCAGTTTCAGGAGTCAGTCTACAGCTCTGACTCACCAACCTCGGAAATTCACAAATTACAAGCCAAAATCGTGCAACTCTCCGGTAGCTGCACTGAAACAAAGGACACCACAGAAGTAGTGTCCACTGGGGAGGAACGGCATGGAATTGGACTCAATTTTTTTTTTTTAATTGCCTGACAGAACAGGAAGAAGCATTGTTAAATTTGCTGATGACACACCTCAGTGAAAGGTCTCACTGAGAGTCAATGTAAATTTAATAATCTGGAGAAGTGGTCAAGAAAACAGAAGATGCAATTTAATAAGGGCATTACTCTTGACTAAAAATGGAAAAAATTGCAAAAAGGGCAGGCAAAAGTTTTCAGGACAAGCTAAGCAAGGATTAAGAACATAGAATTTAACACATCAATCTATTATACACAGATCAACAACATTATACTTGGTCGGTCAGCAATCCTATTATATGGCTAACACTATAGTGAGATACTTAATATCCCCACTCGGCTACTCTTTTGCTAAACACAAAAAAGTCAAGCAACAACACGGTGTAGTAGTTAGACTGCAGGGTTGAACCCAGAATATACAAAGCCAACTAAAGCCCACCCAAGTTGCTTAATCTTTCTGAGCCTCAGTGGCCTCATCTGCAAAACCGAGATAGTATAGTGTGGCGCTTGTAAATCTGCAGTAACAGTAATAAATTCCAATCCAAAAACAGCTTAGGACAGTGCCTGGTACATAGCAGCTACTATGTAAATGCTTATTAAAGAAACAAAAATAACAGAGAAATTTAAATGGACATGATGGTTCATAGAGAATAGTTAAAAAAAATTATTATCACCCATCCAAAGGTCCACATGGAAATGTGTGAGGCAGGGCATAACTCACATTCTTAGCGAACTATTGTCCAAGTGCTTATAAACATATTTTTTAAATTTATTTTAAAAATAAAAGGAAAACATATTAACAGACATCCATTTACAAAATAGCATAAGAACAATACAAACAAAACAGAGTTACAGACAAAGTGGTAGGAAATTAACAATGCTTATTGTATTACCTATTGATATCTTCAAAGTGGTTTCTCAGGAAAACTAAGAGAGACATGCAAGATTGATCAGACAAGTAATCATTAACTGTTCCTTTCTGTAGAGCAATAGAAGTCAGTAGTACAACTATGTTAGCTATCCTGTATATACATACATACATAATTTCCCCTTCTTTCTTAAGATTCTCTTTTCCCTCACCCCAGTTGCTCTTTACTTTTGCTCATTTTCCTTACATTTCACAATGTCTGTCATACCTCCTAATTTTTATTCATTCTTTCAGGTTCTTATACTAGTGAGACAATATGTTGCTTACACATGGAGGTCTGGTTTACTTCACTTATGAGTATGGTCTCTAGTTGTGATCATTTACCTGTAAAAGCCTCGAGTTTATCTTTCTTTATAGCTAAGTAATATTCCATTATATAAAAGTACCACAATTTTCTTATCCAATCCTCGGTGGATGGACATTTGGATTGCTTCCACCATTTAGCAATTACAAATTGTGCTGCTGTGAACATAGGTGTACATATATCGCTGTGATAGGATGTTTTTAGATCTTCTGGGAAAATACCCAGAAGGGGAATAGCTGGGTTGAATGGGACCTCTAGACCTAGTTTGCTGAGGAATCTCCAAACTGATTTCCACAGTGGTTTCACCAGTCTGCATTCCCACCAGCGGTGGAGAAGAGTTCCTATTTCTCCATAGCCTCGCCAGCATTTGTTATTGGTTGATTTCTTAATGCTAGCCATTCTTACTGGGGTGAGATGAAATCTCAATGTTGTTTTAATTTACATTTCTCAAATGACTAATGATGTTGAACATTTTCTCATGTATTTATTTGCCATTTGTATTTCTTTATCTGAGAAGTAGCATTCCTATATACAAACAGCAAACACACAGAGAGAAATTAAGGAAAGCATACCTTTTACAATAGCATCCAAGAAATTGAAGTATTTAGGAATCAATCTAACAAATGAAGTAAAAGATCTATTCAGTGAAAACTACAGTACTCTGAAAAGAGAGATCGAAGAGGATTGCAAAAAATGGAACAACATTCCTTGCTCATGGATAGGAAGAACCAACATGATGAAAATGGCCATACTGCCAAAATTGTTGTACAGATTCAGTGCAATTCCCATTAAACGCATTTCTAAAATAGCTTCTTCAAATGCATGCTGGGTGAGACAGAGAAGCTGCAATGCAGCAGCTGCCATCTGAAGTGACCCAGCTTCCTACTGCTGTGATCGGGGCTAACAGTGTTGGGATGGCTCAATCATTCTGTTTTCCAGACATTTCAGAATAACTTTGTCTTTTTAAATTTTTTACCAATATTTCTATCTGCCTGCTTGGACTCTGTGAGCTTCAGAATTTATACGGTCATATTCCACTTTCCTCAGCCTGAGGAATGCCTCGAGTGCTGATTATGCTGTGCTTTGGAAAGCACGTCATCATTCACTCCAGAAAGGGGGCAAATAGGAGAGTTTTAGATTTAATTTGCTACATATTTTATTTCATTTGGTTTCACAAAGAAATAACTACAAAAATATGATAGAGGAAAAGCGAATGTTTTAACAATAACCATCCACATGCAATACTTTAACTACCTCAGATGGCTGGGGCACTTATATAATATAGTCACAGGTCTATAGTCACCTATGTAGATAAGGGACCTCCCTCGACTCAGAAAGTCTTCAGTGCCTCTAGATAAGGACAACTGATCACAGGGGAGCTTGAGTTGGAAGGTCCTAATGAAATTAGCACATGCCAAGTCATCACAAGTACTTAGTAGCATCCACCCTGTATTAACCACGTAAATGCTTCAGGATTACTCGCACCATGTATAAGGGAATTACTCAACACACCCCCCATAGTTATCAAGGATTCCAAAGTCAGTCATTTACCCTATTTCAGTGTGTCCCTCCTCCCCATTCTCGTCACCAATATGTTTGCTTAGCCCCAGATAATTTTATGTGGATTCCTGAAATCAGCTCTTAGTGTTTTTGGTGATTTGAGTCGCATCTGATTTGAATCAACCCACAGCCTATGGCCAAAATGATCTTTATTGCTTTAACGCCACACTACACTTAGGGTTCACTCCAACCTTGACAGGACCTATGAAGGCCCTGTAATTCTTGCATTAACTCTTGGGCCTACACACAAATGCTCCAAGCTACACTGAGGTGTCTCTCATTTTTTGGCTTTTACATAACTTTGTTTTCCATGACTGTGATGCCCCTTTCTCCATTTTTTTTTGTTTGTTTGTTTGTTTTTTAACTTAGAAAACTACTTAACCCTTAGGACTCAGTTTATTTATTTATTTATTTGTCTTTTTGAGACAGGGTCTCACTAGGCAGTTCAGGCTGGCCTCGAGCTCACTTTGTAGCCCAGGCTGGTCTCGAACTCTAAACAATCCTCCTGCCTCAGCCTCCCGAGTGCTGGGCTTATAGGCATGTGCCACCATGCCCGGCTTAGGACTCAGTTTAAATACTATCTTCTCAAGACCCCTTCCATCACATTCCAGCCAGGTAGTCAGGGGAGAGTACTTCACTAGGCTCTGATGGCCCTTGCATACGCCTCCTTCATAGCTTGCAAACAATAACTGTACTACAAGTACTAAAGTTCTGTCACCATTTACAAGAAGGCAAGTACCTCTGGGTCAATCTGAATATCATTATCTATATATCATTATCTACATAGCAGAATACCATTATCTATATATCTATTATCTCTGGCAGACAGGAAAAATTTGCATATTACATGAATGAATTAATACCTAATGAATAAAGTAGGTCCCCTTCCCTCGAGTTTCTTGTTCAGCTGGGGAGAAATGACTGGGAGAAGGAAAGTAGACAGAAATGAGATATTAGAAATCACTCTAGGTTAGATATCCCTTATCTAAAAGGCTTGGTTGAAAAGTATTCTGGATTTTGGAGTTTTTTGAATTTTGGAATACTTGCATAGGCTTTACCAGCTGACAGTCCCTAATCCAAAAATCCAAAATCTGAAGTGCTACAAAAATCTGGAAATTTTTGAGCATCACATTAGAGTTTAAAAAGTTCCAGATTTTAGAGCATTTTGAATTTTGGATTTTTGAACTGGGGAAGCTCTGTCTGTATAATGCAAATCAGAGTTAGATGAGAAAGCAAGATACGTGGTAAGAAAAATACTTACTAGTATGCCTAAATTGGTACCTAAAAGTGCCTGGCTGTGATTGGTCCACTACACACATTCCCTCAGTTAATCTTCACAAACACCATGTAAGAAATTATTTTAGCTTGATGGATAAGGGAATTAGGACTCAAGGAGCTCAAAATAACACACAAGTCAGTAAACACAGGATTTGATCTCTAGAACCAGTGCTCTGCCACAGCCATACACATTTACTCCTATGGATACTCAGAGGAGGGAACAGTTATGCTTAGAATGTAACATTAGGAAAGGTTCCATCAGAAGTTACAGTGAACTAAACATTGAAGGATTGAGAGACACATGAGGTACATTTCAGATAAAGCAATAAAAACAAGCATGGATTCAATTTCAAATCTTGTGTGTAGGACACAGAGTGGTTCAGTATGGAATAAGGTAACTTCAGGGAAAGTCCTAGTAGAACAGAAAGTTGGGGATGCAAGGGGAGAACTGGAACTCTATAGTTCTAGAGGTATCTCTATTAGACAGTCAAGAGCACAGATCATGTTAATACTTGGACCTGTGCTGGTATCTTCATATCTGAAGGGTAGAAAATGAATTTTTTTATGTTAAAGAGAAAAAAACCCAAAATAACAACAATGAAGACAAAAACAACACAATGCAAAAACAATAAAAATGATACAGGATTTCAAAACAAGATGATGGGAATTAACAATGGTTGTTACATTACATATTGTTATCTTCAACGAAGTTGCTCAGACTACCAGATGTAAGAATGCAAGACTGATCAAACAATTAGACAATAACAAGTAATAAAAAACATTAGCAATGATACAGAGCTTCAGTAAACAGGATGGTAGGAATTCAACAATGTTTGTTACATTGCATATTGTTGTCTTCAAATTATTTGTTCCAATTACCAGAAATAAGCATGCAAACTTGTCAAGAAAAAACAAAATTAAGCATTAACTGTTGCTTTCAAAAAACCAATAGACATCAGCAATTGACTTATGCCAGCTATCCTTGTATATACATATTTTCTTTTTTTTAGTTTTAAAGAGAAAATGAAAAAAATAACAAAAACAAAGGCATAAACAAAAAACATAAAAATAAAAATGATACAGAATCTCAAAATGAGGTATAGGAAATCAACAATGGCTGTTATATTACATACTGTCATCTTCTTTTTTTTTTTTTTTTTTTTTTTTTTTTTTTTTTGGGTTTTTCTCCGGTACCGGGAACCGAACTCACGGCCTTGCACTTGCCAGGCAGGTGCTTTTGCCGCTGAGCTAAGTCCCCAGTCCCCATACTGTCATCTTCAAAGTAGTTACTCAGATAACCAGACAGACATGTAAGACTGATCACACAATTACAAGCAAATGTTCCTTTCAATCAACCTACAGAAATCAGTAGCACAATTATCTTAGCTATGTTATATATATATTTTTTCCCTTCCTTCTTTTTTTTTCTCTTTTCCCTCATCCCAGTTGTTCTTTCCTATTTGAACAGTTTCTTTCCCTTCACAATACCTATTGTAACTTTCAGATTTTATTTACTCTTTCAGGTTCTTGTCCAAGGAAGATAATACGATGTTTACACATTTGAATCTGATTTATTTCACTTATGAGTATGGTCTCCAGTTGTATCCATTTACCTATAAAAGTCTCTAGTATATCTTTCTTTATAGCTGAGTAACACTCCATTGTATAAAAATACCACATCTTTTTTATCCATTCCTCAGTTAATGGACATTTGGGCTATGTCCAAGATATAGCTATTACAGATTGCACTGCTATAAACATAGGTACACATATATTGCTGTGGTATGTTTTCAGTTCTTTAGGAAAAATACCCAGGAGGGGAACAGCTGGGTTGAATGGGACCTCTAATCCTAGTATACTGAGGGATCCCCAGACTGATTTCCTCAGTGGCTGCATCAGTCTACACTCCCCCCAACAGTGGATAAGGGTTCTTTTTTCCCCACAGCCTCTCAAGCATTTATTATTGGTTGATTTCTTGATGATACCTGAAGGGTAGAAAATGAATTTCTTGAATGACTAATGATGTTGAACATTTTTTCATATATTCCTTCGCCATTTGTATTTCTTCACGTGAGAATTGTGTATTCATCTCAGATGCCCATTTTTGGATTGGGTCTTTGAAGTTTGGGGGTCTGGTATTTTTTAATTCTTTATATGTTCTAGATAGGAATCCTTTGTCTGAGGGACAATTGGCTGAAAATTTTTCCCAATTTGTGAGTTTCCTTTTTACTCTGCTGGTGATTTCTTTTGCTGTGCAAAAACTTTTCAGTAAGATGAGATCCCAGTTGTTGATTCTTTGAAGTATTTCCCATGCAGTTTGGTTTTTGTTCATGAACTCTCTGCCTACCCCTATGTCTTCAAGATTTCTACCTACTTTCTCTTCCAGTAGATTTAGTGTTTCTGTTTTAATATTTAGAACTTTAAGCCATTTTGACTTTAGTTTGGTGCCTGGTGATAGACATGGGTCTAGTTTTAGTTTTCAACATGTAGAGAGCCAGTTTTTCCAGCACTATTTATTAAAGAGGTGATCTTTCTTCCAGTGAACAAGTTTGGCCTCTTTGTCAAAGATAGGGGGGCTAAGTGTGTTTGTGGTTGTGTCTGCATCTTCTAATCTGTTCCACTGATCTTCAGGTCTGTTTTTCGCCAATACCATGCTGGCTGTATCACAGTAGCTTTGTAGGATAGGTACCTATCCTTTGTAGGATAGGTAGTATTGTGATACCTCCTGCCTTGCCTTAGTTGCCCAGGATTGCTTTTGCTATTCTGGGTCTCTTTTGGTTCCAGATGAATTTTAGGAATGTTTTCTCTAGGTCTGGGAGGTATATTAATGGTATTTTAATTGAGATTGCACTGAATCTGTGTAACAATTTTGGGACGATGGTCCTTTTCACAATGTTGGTTCTTCCTATCCATGAGCAAGGAATACCTTTCCATTTTTTGAAATCCTCTTTGATCTCTTTTTTCAGAGTACTGTAATTTTCACTGTATAGATCTTTTACTTCTTTTGTTAGATTGATTCCTAAGTATTTCAACTTTTTGGATGCTATTTTGAAAAGTATAGTGTTATGGTTTGTCTGTGTGTCCCCCCAAAGCCTCATGTAGCCATGGGGCAGGCTTTTAGAGTTGATTAATTGTGGGTGTGAGAGCTACACCCGCCCTGGGGTAGATAGTTTGCATATATAAGGGAGGGGAAAAGGGTGCTTGAGCCCATTCCACCCTGGTGTGTGTTTGTTGCTTTGCTATTGTCTGCCACCCTGAGCTGTAGCTCTCTGCCATGTGCCACTCTGCCTTATAGTCTGCCAAGTATGGACTGAAACCTCCACAAACTGTAAGCAAAATAAACCTTTCCTTCCTTAATTTTGGGCGTCAGGTATTTTGTCCCAGCAACGAGAAAAAAGTAACCAAGACATATAGTTTCCCTGATTTCTTTCTCAGTATGTTTGTTATTTGTGTATAGGAATGCTATTGATTTTTCAGTGTTGACTTTGTATCCAGCTATGCTACTGAATTTGTTTATTAATTCAAGGAGTCTTTTGGTGGAATAGAAAATAAATTTTTAAAATCTGGTAATACAATGTCATAAGATAACTCTTACTTTAACATAGATGTATACTTACATCCAAAGAGGAATTACACCTATGCAAGTTAAAATATTCAAGTATCCTTTCCTGTCAAATTAACACAACATTGTAGAAAAAGAAGTGAATGTATATGAGACACATGGTTTCTTGTTTAGTACGAATGCCATAAAAATAATGATATTCATTAATATTTTAAATTATTTAAATCATACTCCTAAGACATAGTTTTGATTTTAATCAAATATACAAAATTCTCAGCTTGCTCACTTTATGAAATCTGATTATCAAAACATAGGTGACAATACTTAAGGGTATCCTGGTCATGTATTTTATTTGTGTCTGATGACAGTTTTAGTTATCAACATTATATTTTTGAATGGCCCTTGTAACTAATGATGCTCAAATCACATTCATAAACTAAATAGACAGTGATTAATTATTTAGATTATAACATCACAAATCCATTTGAGGGAATTTTTTTTTTTTTTTTTTTTTTTTTTTTTTTGGTTTTTCTCTGGTACCGGGAACCGAACTCACGACCTTGCGCTTGCCAGGCAGGCGCTTTTGCCGCTGAGCTAAATCCCCAGCCCCTGAGGGAATTTTTAAAGGCATTAGTAGATCAGAGAACTCCTCAACATTTTGTTTTATACTGCTATTTTTATGTCTTTAAACTTGTTTCCCTTAAAGCAATTTTATGAGCTTAACTTTTATTGTGAACTTAGCTCTAAAGCTATAAATAATAAAGAAAAAATTCTCCAAATTGAAATTAGTGGGAATGTTAGCATACTTATTGAAAGCTTTTTTATTTCCAACTTTATATAAAATATTAAATATCTAATACTGCTGAACAGAAATATCTTGAGGTCCTATTAAAAGGAACAGATATAATTTTAACACTATCATCAATAATATAGCAACAGGTACTATAAAATATAAATATCTGCCTCTAAAACTTTTATTACACTTTGAATTTAGAAAAATTTTCATAGGTAATATTTTATGTATTTATCTAGCCAATGTTAAAATTGTCACAGAATATAAATTAGCACAATTAGGACAAAAGGCAGCATTCAAGGCACACTAGGTGAAGTAAGGCATACTATCTCTAATTCTTTAAACTTTTAAGAGCACCTTCACCATCAGCTTATTCTTGATTGGCAAAGATACTAAAATATAGAGTAAAAAGATACATTATAAATGACCCACTTGGTCTCCTCCTTCTCCCCAGAAGTGAAAAAACTGATACCCAAAGAAAGACTGAAAAGCTGACAGCTTCAGAAGGGTGTGGTGCCATATTCCCATAGTTCCAGTCACTCAGGGGGCTGAGGCAGGAGGATGGAAAGCTCAAGGGAAGAGTAGATAGCAAGAACTTGTCTCAAAATAGAAGAGAGATGGTGATACAGTTCATTGGTTGAGTATTTGTCAAGTACAAAGTTCAATTCCTAGTACTGAAAAACTAAAATAGCATAAATAAAAAAGATAGTTCTAAATACATATATTATAAACTAAGGGTTAAAAATTAGTGATTTAGGCATTCATACCTGAATGTTTAAAAAAAGAACAGCACATTAAGTCAAATAAATAAATAAATAGACGTAGATTGATAAAGACAAAATCAGGAATTACTGAAACAGAAAAAACAACAAGACAGAGGTTCAACAATGTCAAAAGATGATTCTTTGAACAGCCCATAAAATTAATAACTCCCTGACAAAACTGACCCAGGAGATAGTCAATATCAGGAGTAAAAATGGGGATGATAACCAGGCATAATGGCACACATCTATAATCCCAGCACTCTGGAAGGCCGAGGCAAGAAGATGGCAAGCTACAGCCAGAGGGGGCCACTTAGTGATTAGTGAGATCCTATCTCCAAATAAAAAACACAAAGAGTTAGCTATGTTGCTCAGTATGAAGGCCCTTGGTTCAATGCCCAGTACCACAAAAGGGCAGTCATCACCTTGCTCTGGGGTTAAAATCCGTTTTTTTTCCTTGAGGCAGGGTCTTGCTATGCAGTTCAGATTGGCCTTAAACTCACTACGCAGCCCAGGCTGGCACTGAACTTGCAGTAGTAACCTTTCAGCCCTAGCCTCTTGAGTGCTAGATTTATGGGCATGGCTTACCATGTCTGGCTAGAACCCACTTTGTTATGACATATTACCCTTTTTATATATTGTTGGATTTGTTAATTTTGTATCTACACCCATGGAAAATACTGAATTGTTATACTGAAAAATACTTTCATCTTTCTTTATCTGAAAGTGCCTATTTTTGCTCATATAAAGAGTACTTTTGCTGAATATACTATTTAATACTAAATTTTTATTTATCATTTAGTACTTTAAAAGCAACTATTTCATTTGATTGTGTTTCACCTTAAATTCTCAATTTTCATGAGCATTTTCTTAGTGTTCCTCTCTCTTCTCTCTCTCCTTTCTATCTTTTAAACTCTGATTGTTTTAAAGATTTTCTGTTTGTTTTCAGCAATTTGATTATGACATGCCAGTTACAGCTTTCTATTTATCTTGATTTAGCTTCACTGAGATTCCCAGATTGGTGACTTTATGTTTTTTATCAAACTTGGGAACATTCCCACTATATTTCTTTAAATATTCTTCTGGTTTTTTTTCTTTTGTGTGATGATTCCAGTTACTCCTATATGAAGCTACTTTGCTTAGGGTTGTCATTTCTGTGCTGAGAGTTCCTAATTATTCCCTCATTATGTTCATTTTCCCCCTTTAAGTTCTTTTTTTTTCTTTTTTGGTGTTTTTGAGACAGGGTCTCACTATGCAGTTGAACTGCATAGTTGGCTGGTCTTGAGTTCACTCTGTAGCCCAGGCTGAACTCAAAATTGCAAAGATCCTCCTGCCTCGGTCTCCAGAGTGCTGTGATTACAGGTGAGCGCCACCATGCTCGGCCCCCTTTAAATTCTTGATTACGTTAATGGCAAATGTTCCATAGTCTTTGCCTGCTAATCCCATCATTTTCACTTTTTGTTGTTGGTTTTTTTTTTTTTTTTTTTCTGGTACCAGGAACCAAACTCATGACCTTGCGCTTGCCAGGCAGGTGCTGTGCCACTGAGCTAAATCCCCAGCCCCCATTTTCACTTTTGATTCTATTTCTATGATCAGTTTTCCAGCTTTTCATGTTTAGTAATTTTCTGTTGAAGGCCTGCCACTAATAAAGGTGTGTTGTTGACTGCTGCATTTCTTCAGTCTTCCATAGTTGAGTATTGAGTTTTTTTCTGGTAAGAAGTTAATTTACATTTGAATCACCTGGATCTTTTCAATATATTCCTCCTTGCCTCCCCCAAAATCCATTGTTTTATTTTTAAAGTCATTTTGTATGAGAAAGAATTTCTACAATAATGTAAATAACAAACATTACTGTTTATTCAAGGCTTACTGTTAAACTTTCTAAGAGTGAGTATACAATAGCTTTTACTATAGGGATACATTAATCTTCTAAAGCATAAACTTAATAGGATTATCTTCTGAATACAAGAAGCGTTTAATGAAGATTATCAACCACACTGGAGCTCTAGCAGTTTTTCAGAGATCCCTGATGATTGTTCCTGTCCTAGTGTCTGAAATTTTGTTCAGTTTTATAGCTCTTTACTAGGGTAGACTAATCTGGTATTATTACTCTGTTATAGTCAGGGGTATAAATCCCAAGGAGTTTTCAACCATAGCTCAAATTTCCTTTGGTCTTTGACCCATGAACTGCCCTCTATGCTCCTACAATTATCTCTTCAAAACTCACAATTTAACAAAATAACCCAAACCAGAAGCTAGTTCTTATAATTCAACTCCATGCTCTTTCTACTGCACAATATTTTTTTATCTCCAAGGATAAAACAATAATGTTAGTTTTAAATTGCTTAACATTCGGTATATATTTCTTTTTCTATGTACTAGGAATCGAACTCAGTACCTTGTGCTTACTAGGTAGGCACGATGCCCACTGAGCTACCTCCCCAGCCCCAGACTTGGTATATTTCTTAACAGCCTGCTCTCCATCTCTCTTTCTCTCTGTCTCTATACACACACACACCACTTCATTTCTAAAGTCTAGTGCATCTGTCACTTAGATTTCATTTTTTAAAATATGGAACAGGTTCACTGATAAAGTTAAAAATGATTTTGAGAAAATTTATTTGTTCGAAAGCTCTTCATGAACCACCATTTTGACAATACAAAAATAAATAATCCACGAAGTGTTTCAAGGAAGATAAAGAGACACTACTAACATACTTTCCGAGCTCTTTATCTCACACCTGAGAACCATATAGTTGTTGTTTCTCCCTGTGAGCTATTTTAGCTTCTTGTTAGGAGAACAGGCTTAAGTGCTACATATTTTTCTTCTAACTTAAGTGCCTCAGTGTTGATGAGATCTGCTCCTAGAATATAATGTTCATCACTCTCTGTCCACAAAATATCTATTAATTCATGTTTATAAAGTATTACTCACTTTAAAAATAAATTTTGCATGGTTTTCTTACCTTTTAAGGAGAAGAGAGATAAGAGCAGTTGGAAGAGGAATGAAACTGGTTTTAAAAATGAGCCACTGAAAAAGTATATTTAAATCGTATTAAAGGAAAGATGACTAATTAAATCCAGCGTTAAGAGCTAATGGGTCTAACACTCTCACCTGTGCAGTTGAATATATTCTCGGGGTCTGTTGAGCAGGTGAAGGAATCTGTCAACAATCTTGTTTTTTCCTACACCCTGTAATTACAGAGACAGTATTAAACAAAAACAGACTTTTGTTTGGAGGTAAGTTTCTGCCAAATCCGAATAATCTTTTACTGAAACCTACTTTCTCAAAGTTGTACAATTTGAGTTTATTATTAATAAAAACCAAACTAGCAAGCATATACTGCACATCTCCTATGACACAAAGGTTTTTTAATTGCTTCTAAACAAATTCACTGTAAGCTATTCTTGTTTAAAAGTCAATCCATAAGTCAGCTTCCTACATCTTGACTCTTTGGTTTTATAATTTTGTGCTGAAGTCTAGATATTATAGCAGAATATTATTTCAGATTTGAAGACTAGCATCAAAAGTGATCAAGTAAATATAAAACATGGTTTTTCTGGTCAGTTCTTTGAACAGTTTTCAGTTACCAGAAGGTAAATATAGAACTGTATTTTTTCTTCTTAATCATACATTCATTTCTTCTCTTTTTATCCCACCTTCTAGGCCTCTGAAACCCTAGAAACCTAAAATTGTAACAAGTCACATTAGTAAAACTCAACTGTATTCGCTCTTCTGAGAAAGGCCCTCATTTCCACTTACTGATGTAAGAGTTGCTACTCTTTGTTTTTAAATTCTGTTAAAAATGGTATATGCATCCATGTTATTTCCCTTTTTAACATTTTTCACTTAGCAGTAGAACACAAATGATAGGGTGGAAACTTTTAACAATTATGTTGTATGGGACAGTAAAGGTGGTTAAGAAACTGAGTTCTATCTCATACGAGCGATAGCAATAATAACTTAGATTCTTATCCTGTGCCAGGCTCTACGTTAAGTGTTTTCATGTGTTATTTCATTCAGTCATCATACTCAGATAGTTCTATAAGATATGAAATAAGATCATTCCAGCTTCTGAAATAAGGAAGCTAAGGCTCAGAGCAATCGGTACACAATCACATAGCTAATCACGGCGGAGCCAGGACTCAAAACGGGGTACGTATGATTCAAATGCTCATGCTTCCGACTCTATAGGGTGGGTTATATGTCTTTCAGTGTGAAATTCATTTACGTAATCTGGGCCTTACATTATCTTTTCCCCCACTTTTAGGAAATATCCTGAAGAAGTAATTAGGTAGATCAGTGCAATATGTGGTACTACTAGAAAGAGCAGAAACTCAATAGAGAAATAGTTATTACTACTGGTATCCTTACTACATACTTAGTTATCTTATGAAGAAAAGTATTCTAAAGCACCGGTAATGGAAATTTAAATTAATTAAATGAATATTTATTGAGCACAGGAACCATGCCTGGTTTGGTTACACTATATCGCCAGAGTTCAGCATAGTGCCCAACACGAATAATGCATTCAATAAATATTCTTCAAGTGAATGAATAAGCACAAGGTTGGAAAGTATTAGAAAAGGGATGCAAATCCTAGTAAAATAAAAACTGTGACCATGTTAGTAGTTAAAAATGATTTTGAGAAAATTAGTAGGAATATCAAGTAATGGACTCTGTGCTGAGTTATGGCCTTGTAACAGCTGGACAAATTTTGTGAATGATGCAATTTATTTCATCTACAGAACATTCAAGGTCATCAGAGGTGAATATCAAATTTACAAATTCACTAAAGCAAGAATAATGGGTCATTTCCTCTTTAGGAATCTTTTCAGTATCTAACTGGATTTCATCCAAAATAATCTCAAGGCCAGCCCAGAAGCATAAAGAAGGAAAATCATACTTCCACAATTACAAGTCAATAACCACAGCTAGGTAAGCTTTACATGGTATCCTGCAATAAACATACAATTTTAAACAGGTAAAATCAGATAAGTAAAATGCCTGTGCTAATTTTTCAGCTCTGTTAAATCCAGTCATTTTAGAGAAAAGCAAACACCACAAATGCACACTGTCAGAAATACGAGGGAGTTCCTGAAAACAATAGGTCATAAAACGCTACTATCAGGGGCTGGGGATTTAGCTCAGCGGCAAAAGCGCCTGCCTGGCAAGCGCAAGGTCGTGAGTTCGGTTCCCGGTACCGGAGAAAAACCAAAAAAAAAAAAAAAAAAAAAAAAAAAACTGCTACTATCAGGGAGTTTTCCCTCTCTTTCCACATCCAAAGCTGTTGGATCAGCTATACTTTTTCAAATTCCTCTTGAGCAGTGCACTATTTAAGAGCTCCCAAATCCCACAGATGTAGAATAAGGCCCTAGCTGCCACTAAGGAGCTCTTGCTGTGTCTCTCCAAATGTTAGGGTCTCCAAAACTCCAACCTCAGCTGTCTCCTTGCTCCAGACACTCTCTGGGGAGTCTCACCCACTCCCGTGACCTAAGTCATCACATATGGCTCATACTTCTTTCCTAAGTTCCATATGACATCCCCTATTTTTGTCAATTGAACTTCTGTACCAGATGTTCATACCACACTCATTAGGCTCCCACCCAAACCTATTTGTTTCTTTCTCAACCTCAATATAGCAATATGGTTATGTATCATGCTCCTGAATGATTCTTAGAATATTTTTTGTATTTTACTACTATTTTTTCCAACCCCCACTCTGCAATTTCATTTCAGTGTCACTAGGATCTTTGTGGTCTCTATAAAAGTTTAATATTTTTCTTTCTACTGTTTCCTTCCTTTCTGTTTTCTCTCTTCTTCCTTCTCTTCCTCCTTTCCTTCTTCACTAATTCATCAGCTATGTGAGCACCGAAGGTTACAGTGCTAGAGTAGTACAGCTAGATACACATAAATAAAATAGCTGCAGCCATGCTCACAGCTTACAATCTAGTAGGAAACACCAGTAATCAAGCAAATGTTACAGATGTCCGTGGTGAGTGCCATCATGTGAGGCAACCAAGATGCTTAAAGGTTTAAGCTGGAGGAGGCCCATCACAGAGTGATACTTAAACTGAGAGGTCAAGGACTTAGGAGAGAAAAAAATGATAGCAAAGAAAAACACTTTATAAATTTCTTTGAAAACTGAAACTATAGCCAGGCATGGTGGACCACAACTGTAATCCCAGTACTCTAGGTGGCTAAGGTAGGAGGATTACAAGCGGGAGTTCTGCCTGGGGAAGTCAGTGACTTAGTGAGACCCTGTGTCAAAAGTAAGTACGTAAGCAAGCAAGCAAGTAAATACTTAAGGCTGGGTAATGTAACTCAGTGTAAAAGCCCTGGGTTCATCCCTAGTAGAGAGAGAGAGAGAGAGAGAGAGAGAGACAGAGACAGAGACAGAGACAGAGACACAGAGAGACAGAGACAGAGACACAGAGAGACAGAGAGAGACAGAGAGAAAGAGGGAGGGAGACAGAGAGAGAGAGAGGGAGAGAGAGACA
The DNA here is from genome assembly GCF_000276665.1 of Chinchilla lanigera. NCBI lineage: Eukaryota > Metazoa > Chordata > Mammalia > Rodentia > Chinchillidae > Chinchilla > Chinchilla lanigera. The sequence continues at coordinate 4,521,283 of NW_004955518.1, read as the reverse complement.
GGAAAGGAGGGAAAGAGGGAAGAAAGGAGGGAGAGAGGGAAGAAAGGAAGGAGGGAGAGAGGGAAGAAAGGAGGGAAGGAAGGAAAGACTAGCAGTAGATGGTAATGGCCTAACCCAATGGTAGAGAGAAATGGACAGCTCTAAGGGATAGTTAGGAAGAAGAACTACCAGGACTCAGTGATGCACTGGACGGAGGATGAGAAGATGAGAAGATCTGGGCCACAGGATGGTAGTCATGCCATTCACTGAGAATGAATTAGGGGAGGAGAAATAAATTTGCTGGAAGGCTGAGGGAAGTGTAGTTTAAAAAGGAGAGTTTAATTTTGGACATGTTTACTTTTAAGTGCCTGCTTATCACACTTGTTCCTTCCTCTCCAATTCACTGTCTCATATCTCAACTAGTTCATCCTCCTCCTTGTCTCCTAGAAAGGTCTGATTTGATTTCCCGCCTACAGCCTCATAATAGGGCAATCCACAATTTGTTTAGTTACTTTTTCTAAATCACAGATCTCATCAGGTCACTTCCTACTTCATTTTAAGAAGCTCTGATAGTTCCTTCAAGGAAATGCTGGAAGAATAATTTAGGAAGGAATTCCTGTAAATATCCTGACAAAATAAAACAGTTATAGCAATTTGTTCCTTCCAATCATAGTTTTTGCCTAGAACAGAAAATCCTCAGGATTACTTTAATTGAATAAATACATAAATAATGTCTTATTTTTCCATAAAAATTATACATATCATTTTTCTCCCTGGGAAATTCAGAAAACAAAACATCACTCAATGTACAACTGCTAAGAAACCATCTGTTCATATTTTCTTTTTATTCCTATGCATACTTATCTTTTCTTTATTCTTTACATACAATTTGTATCCTTTAATAAAAACTGACATGAAATAAATTTTACATCATTATTGAATCTACTAAGGCTAAGATTGACTGAGTGAAATTTTTAAAAGGAGAAGGAATCTGCGGAACAAGAGATCCTAAAAAACACCAATTATTTCACGAGAATGGCTCTTATTTTTATCACTACTCCTTTGTCCCGCTGAGTTCTTCATGAAAATATTTTGGAAAAGAAATTTACATAGAGGCAGAAGTCATGATGCCCTTTAGGGGAACAGGAAATAAATCCCACAGACAGGAATCAAACTGAGGGCAGGAGGTCAGCAGGCTTTCAGCATCCATGAGAGAAAAGCTCTGGAACCATGATGATAAAAACTTGAAAGGATTCTGAAACTCTTACAGCCTTCTCAGATTTGTTACTTGAATCATCCTGTCTCGTCAGAGAAGTTAGCAGTAAAATCGTTTACAGAAAAGAGCAAGGAATAGGGTAGGAGGAAAGGGCTAAACAGGAAAAGACAGCAAGCAAAGGAAAATCATCCAAGGCAGGCAACCTGAGCGAAGAGTGACTCAGCTGTGACAGGATTCGTGACAGACCTTGAAGCAGCACCATATCAGCAGGTGAACTTAGAAGCTTGCTCTGCCAGCCTTTCACAAGTCTCACTCACACGGACCCCAGAAGCCACCCGACTCTTGAACAATTAATTCTGTACTTCCAAGTCTCTGTGACATTTCTTCTGACTAGAATAGCCTGTTATGGCTTATATATAGATGTCCCCTCAAACCTTCACGTGGTCATAGGTGGGGCTTTGGGGAGTGACAGGATCACGGATGTGATACTGGATTAGTCCACTGATTGTTTAGCATAGTTCTGGCTGTGGATGATGGACTTACTGAAGAGGGAAGACATACCCCACGTGTAGGTGGCACCAACTAATAAGTTTGCATCCTGGGTGGAAAAAAAGGGAAAAAAGAAGGAAGTCTCCCTGCCTCCTGCCTGAACTACTTCTCCCCTGCCATGCTGCCCTGCCTTGGTATCAGCCAACTATGGACTGAAACCTCTACAAACTCTAAGCTAAAGTAAACCTTTGCTCTTTTCACTTGTGGGTACTTTCTCCCAGCACTGAGAAAGTAATTAAGACACAGCCCATACTTCCCAGTCCATCTGTCATCTTCCGCTCAACCCTTTTATCTTTCTGAGATGTCTTCACTTCCCTGTAGCATTACCTGACTGTTCCATCATTTTCTCCTTTAACTCTTAGCTCCAGGATGTTTTCCAACTTTGAGTTGCTAAAACACTACCTCTGCCCACAGAGTACTCCAGTAACAAGTCACCTGCTCTTTAAGAGTGAGATCACCCTGTCGTTTTAAGACTTTCACCAGTAATGCACATAAAACCTGCAGATAATAACTACTAAAATTTGAGGAAAAGTGAAGAAAAGCAAAAGGAAATCATGTGATTTGCTTTTGCTAAAGTGGGTAGAAATCTCTGCAAAGAATATTCTACTTCCTCTGTGCAAACAGAGAGAAGGACAAGAAGAACATTTATGGAGCCCTCTGCTGCACGTATAAATGCCTTTGAGTGTATTTTCACTTGAATCCTCACACCTGCCATCTGAGTGTGAGGTAATAATGTATCTGTTTTGGAGAGAAGCAAATTTAAATTCTAAAAAGTGAAGATCCTTGTACACAAGGGATTTTCAACACAAATTCATTCTGACTCAGCAGATTGGGTTATACTTTATATTTCAACATCCAAAACTGGTCAGGCGGTAGCTTCCAAGAAATGATTTGCATGGTATTTTGTCATGGAGTTAAAGATCAGTCAATCCAAGGTTATAACACCACTTAAAATAAGTATTGAGGAACTTCTGTGTAGAATTTAAAGGTTCAGAAAAATGAACACTAAGGTGGTCAATCCAGATCTTTTCTTCTACAGTAACTGGACTAAAATGCATATAGGTACTCTGAAAAACAAAGAAATTGTTCAAAAGAAAGGGGAACTAGGGAGGCATGAGGGGAAAAGGAAGGAAGGGAAAAGAAGAAAAAACAATAAAAGAAGGATAAAATGGAAACAAAGTTTTGTAAGTAAGGAGGGGAAGCAGGGTAGAAGGATGGGGAGGGTGTTTAAAAAAAGAAGAGGAACCAGGATACATCATGTATAGCTACAAATGTTCTATAATGAATGTGATCATTATGTATATCTAAACTGTATCAATACACTAATTTAAAAAAATAGTCGCCAAGAGAGTGTTTGTAACTTCCAATGCTCAGGTATCCTTCATATTCTCTGAAACATAATTAATTTGGTCTTTCCTTCCAGTTCACCTCAATCCTTCAAAAATTTTCACCAAGTCTGATTTGTGTAATTTTTAGAGATGTTTTTTACATAGTACCTTAAATTCCTTTTTAGAAAAGTTACTATACAAATGTTCTTAACAAATATCAACTATAATAAATCATGATAAAATAAACTAACATTACAATAAACCCGGAAAAATGAATTCTAGTGTTTTTTAAACTTCAATTTTCCATCAAATGTTAAACCTACTTCTTTGCTTGAAATGCCTGAAAGCACATCCCACTAGAAGATAGCAGGACTATAATCCTTGCTCAGTCCCTGTCAGATGGAAACTTCTAGAACCATGCAAGGCTAGACTTGCTCATTTGAATATGGAGAGCACAAACTGACCTGTTAATACAGTCTTAGAATAATATTCCTCACTATATAACAAAATAAAGATTGTTGCTATATAATCATTGGTGATTTAATTTCCAAGTTCTCAAAATGAATATACATTACTTATGTAATTAGAAAAATATTAAAAGTGGATAGTAAATAATCCTAAACATTCACAAATGGTTTCCCTATAATAGACAACAAAGAGTACTCCAAAGTCTGAGGAGAATATATATTAAATACCTTTCTCTAACACACACTTGCTTATAAAGCTTCCTGTAAAAATCCTAGCTATTATTCTTCACGTAACATAGTAAAATCTATATCCCTGCATATTTTCCCCTTTGAAATACTGTGAGGCTATAAATAGCAGTGATACACTTTTGGGTAATATAGTCAGCAATAAAGTACCACTCAACAGACATGACAGATACTGTGTGTGTGGACACCAATGTGTCAGCAAGAACAAAATACAAATTGAACATAATTGTGAAAACCAAGATTCACTAGAAAACACTGGATAGTCAAACTAAACTGGTAGAGAGAACGTAGCAGAATAACAAAAATTTCCAGACTGTAATTCAGGCAAATTCCCTAACCAAGGAGTTTGGGAAGAGATTAAAAATACTATGAAGATGAGGGGCTGGGGATTTAGCTCAGTGGCACAGCACCTGCCTGGCAAGCACAAGGTCGTGAGTTCAATTCCTGGTACCAGAAGAAAAATTAAAAAAAAAATAATAATAATAATATGAAGATGAGTATCACTGTATTTGATGAAGCCCGGTACTTCACAACCTTAGAACACACAGGCTGCTGGAGCTATTACAAGCACAGCATATTTGATAATCAAATACCCTGCTGCCATTGTGATCTGGGAACACAGGCAAGAAAATTTCTGGACAAACTGTTCAGTCCCTCTACAGATATCCGACAATTATGCTGGCATAACAACACAATATATTTCTAATGCTATACTGTAGCAACCTGCCAGTGCTCAGTTGAAATTAATTAGCAAAATTCACACATTGTTTAATTTTGGCAATAAACACACAATATTTGAAATTTAAATAATTAAAAAAACATTTGTTAAGCCTCTGTCCATAGAAAAATAAAGTCCCTGATCATAATAAACTTATAATTAATAGAAGAAAACAAAGAATTTATAATAACAGTGCTCCTAAAGTCCTATTTAGCTGACATTTATTTACTGATTTCTGTAATGTATAAAAAATTTTAAAAATCAAGTTCTATAAAAATTAAGAAAAGAAAGTAGCTAATTCAAGCCTGGAAAAATGGATATAGCTTAATTCATTGTGCAAATTAATTACAAAATTAAATTGGCTTAATGATGCTTACTCTAAAAAATATTTCCTCAATGGAAATTAATCAATATTGGTATAACTTGTAATAAAATATTTGTATTTATTAAAATGGGTTAGTGCTTCTCAGGATAAAGATAACAGAGGAGAATATTTTTCTCAAAGATACCTGGCAGTCACATCAGCTAAATGCAACAACCAGGCTTTGCATGGGGGCTGACTGGAACAAGCTAACTATAAAATAACACTTCTGAGACAACTGAGGAAAATTCAAAACAGATGGGATATCAGATTATATTAAGGGATTACTGTTAATTTATTAGGTGTAATAATTAAATTGTGGCTATATTATATGATCACTGAGATATCTGCAAGAAGAAAAATAAATTATAGGACAATATACGAAGAAGTGTTGGCGGAATGGATAAAATAAATGATCAAAATGCTGTTAATTGTAGCAGGTGGTTGCTGAGTACAGGAGGTTCACTATATACTGTTTTTATAGACTATTTAAAAATTTTTTTCATAAAAGGGAAATTTTAAATGTTTTTTACACTGGGTAGAAAGCATAGTCTATTATAATTACTCAACCAAAGTTAGTAATTACACTCTCCTTTGATATTACTATTCTTATTACTAGTATAAGAATTAACATGGTATGCTTAAAAATAGCATGAGCAATGAAGCTCTAACCCCCAATCAGTCACTAACTAGCTATGTGACCTTGGGCAAATATTTCAACCTTTTAAGACTTGTCTGATTATTGGTAAATATGGAAAATAGAAATTTCTATATCAAAGAATTGTTGAACTAAGTAACAAGAAAGCACACTGGAAACTGTAAAATCTACTAATATTGCCACCTTTCATCCTTGCTCATAGGAAATGTACAATTCAATTATACATGAAATCAAATACATATCACAATTTTCAAAGAAAATTAAATCAAAATAGTGAGAAAATTCTAGAAAAGTTCAGAGTATAATAATATTTTATTTGAGCAAGATGAAGATAGGTTTGATAGAGGAAAAACCATTTGAGCTTTTGAATTGGAAGATTTTCACAGCCAAAGGTGAGGGGAAGAGGCACGGTATGAAGACCACACCCTGAAAAGTGGCTAGGGGAAAGACGAATGTGGCAGTGAGGAGGAGGTGTTGGAGACTACCTTTTGGAAGAGTTGCAATTACAGGATTCTGGAGGGATACAGAAGACATCCTGCATGAAAATCAGCCACAGCTGGCTTTTTATTTAATAAGGAAGATGTAATATATCAGAATTTTGAGCAGGTCATAAGATATGGAACATAGGGAGAACTTAGGTTAAAAAATGTTAGCAAATTGTATTCGGTAAAATAATGCACAAAACTGGCTTTAAATTAAAAAAAAGTCGGCAAACCCTAGTACGTGATTTTAATAAACCAGACTCATGTGGAAGTGACAGTGAATAATTAATTATGCATCACTAGGTTGTGATGACTTGCTTTGAAATTTTATCTCAAACCAGAAACCAAGTGACATTATCATATGTAGTTGATTAAATTTCCATTTGTAAAAACAAAACAATGGCCGGGCGCTGTGGTACACACCTGTAATCCGAGCACCCAGGAGGCTGAGGCAGGAGGATCATTGCGAGTTCAAGACCAGCATGGGCTACAAAGTGAGCTCAAGGCCAGACTGAACAGCATAGCAAGATCCTGTCTCAAAACAACAAAAAAACCAAAAACAAAAACAAAAACAAAACAATGCAGTTTTTTTTTGTACCAGAAATTGAACTCAAAACCTTGCACTTGCCAGGCAGGCACTGTGCTGCTGAACTATATGCCTGGCCACAACAATGCAGCATTTCAAGATAATTTTATGTAAGAATTCCTAATCATTTTGGAACCATCACATTGCAAAATTTTTTTCCCTTCAAAAATCTAATAAAATGTAACTGCTTCTCAAAGTATAGCATTTTTCTTGTAAAATAAAGTTTATTCTTAGAGACTTTTTTAAGAGAAGTAATGATATACCTATAAACTGATTCTATAACACTGAACTGTCACAATAAATATTGTGTAGCAAATGAAATATAGGTTTATAAATTAAAAGAAAAGCCGGTATGAGAAGATGAAGAAGGCAGCAAACTTATTCTTGAGCTAGAGCTGGGATTTAAAAAATCACTGGCTAGAAAATAAATAGCCATCTCTCCTTTTTGTTATTGAAAGTTATGCTATGATAATAATAGTAATAATAATAACTAATAATAATAATAAAACCAGCAAGGAACCCCTAATTGCAGGAAAGTGCTTGTAATGTTATAATTACATTAGGCAGAAAATAATGCCTGTAACAGCCTAGTGCAATGCTCCCACAGTATGTAGCATTAAATCCTAAGAGACCATTAAGCTTATAACTTCAACCCATCCTGTTGTTGAAAGGCAGCAATTGTACTTCTTCCTGGAAAGACTATGTTCTGTGCCACAAAATGCCACACAGAAAATAGAAGGGATAAACCTATTTTATTTCACCAAAATAAAAGATAAACTATTTTATTTTGCTATGATCAGTGGTATTTACTGGACTGTTTTTAGCTTTGCAGCAGATGTGAAATCTTGTGTACTATGACAGATTCTTAGAAAAGATATTATCACCTACAAGGAAAAGGTAGGATTGAGCTTAATAAAGGTGACAAACATTGTGATACTTCAAAATAAAATCTATTAGCTTTAATTTCTCCATTTTAAAAAGTTGCCACTGGTAAGACAGCAGTCTTGTGAAACATCTCTAGTTACAATTTCAGCTTGAAAAGTTTCTTTCATGGATGTCAGCCCGGTGCTAGCTTGCAGACAGGAGGCTGTGCAGACTGGAGCTATCTATAGACAATTTATTAAGAGCATTCGTTACACTTTATCACATAATTATGCCAATCTGTTCTGGGGTTCTGTCAATATTTAATCCCTCAAGCTTCACTTTTGACTGGCTTTTTTGTGAGTCATCATCACTTAAGGCTTTAGAAAGATAGGAAGAAGCTTGATCAATTGCTACAAATGGCTCACTTAGTTTCAAAATAAATCATATGAATGAAATAGGCGGTTCCCCAGATGGCTGTCACTTTCCATTTTCCAGCACAGGCACAGTATCCACCAGAGCTGCAGGTCAACAGTCCTCAACCTGCTCCCTATACCTTTACTTGCTTGTCTTTTCCTTTCTTAATCGTTATGCTCCACAAGGTGGAAATACAGTGAAAGCGAAAAGATGCATAAAACGTTAGAGGCTAAAGAAAAACACTGATCAATGAAACATATCATTTTCGAAGCTTTTGAAAAGAGACCAGAGTTACTATGACTGCAAAAGCACACAATTCTGAAGGAGAAAAAAACAAAAACAAAAACAAAAACAAAAACCTCTTCTAGATGGTAAGCATCTACAAAGGCACACAGTCTCCCCAGCAGTCCTTAGCAAAGCACAGTTCTGCAGGCTGCTTGCTGTGCGTTTGCCAAGGAGCACTACAGGTGGCTTTGTACTTCTCACACCTCATGTCAAACCACAGACCTGCACAGTTCTAGACAAAGACCTGTGCTGTTGAAACAAGCTCAAAAGAAACTGAAGTTAGCTAAGATTTTAACCATCCATGCTGGTCTAATTCCACTCCCTGATCCAGTAAATGGAAGCACATGCAAAGTTCTACTTCATTTAACTAGATACTAGACAGCACTTAATTACTATTAGATAATTTCAGATAATTAGTGCTCATTATTTAGTTCTACTGATGATGCTGCCGGTCTCTTGTCCTCTCAGTATTGGAACCATATCCAGTTGGGTGAGCTGAAGTAAACATTTCCTCCTTGAACTAGCGGGTGTTTGGTACTTTGTCCCAGTGGCAAGATAAGGAACTAAGACAATGACTACAATAGTTCTAAGAATAGGACCAAACCTTCAGGATGAAATGTTCAGGGAGACCTTATCAAAGAAGCATATAATAGATTATAGGATAATTCCTAAGGAGATTATACGATAATTTCTAAGGATAACCTTAGAAAATATTCCAATCATCATCTTACAGAAAGGAGGGATGGAAGGAGGGAGAGAGGGGCCTTAAAGAGGTAAGCAGTTTACTCAATACTATGTAGACAGTTGAAACGCCTGGGCACAAAGGTAGATCTTCAGATTTCTTAGTTTACCTCATTTCCTTGATACCACATTACCACTCTGAGGTTGAAAACATCTGAATAGGCAATGGGGAAAGAAGATAATATGGTGGCAAGGATCACCACAAAGATGTAAGAGTGCTTAAAGGTTCATTTGAGGAACATACTGTTTAATTTGTCAGAGAACAAGAGTTTGAGGGGAATAATAAGACACAGGCCGAAAGCAAAATGGGATCAGACAATAGAGGATATTAAATGAGAGTTGAGGAGAGTTAGACATTCTCACTAGATAATTTAATGGACGCAAGTGGCAGAAATTACTTACATAATCTACAAGTTCCTTTCACCGCTGGTACTACAATGTGACACTGACAGTCTTAAAGGTTTATAACGGACGTCTTATATGAAGAATTGGGTATAATAAAAAAGAAGAGCTGTGTAGAGTAAGGGCTGAAATGGCACAGAGGTTTACATGTCTTTCTAATGCTACATGAAAACGAGACTGTGAATGTGTTTTGAAATTACTCTGGCTCTTCTCGTTTCATGTAGCATTAGAAAGACTTGTAAATCCCTGTTTCACTTCAGCCCTTATTCTACACAGCTCTTCTTTTTCCTCCAGAGGTTAGATTATGCTTCCCCCGTCTCTCAGGTTACTACTACATAGCTCTAACTTCAACACTTAACCGAGCCGACTCTCCTGAAATCCTGGCTCTACCATCAATTCAAAGGTAACTTATACCGTTGCTGAGAGACGTCCACTGTGTCCCATGCAATAAACCTTAGGACATCAATACCAGTGGGATATTTCACAATCACATGGAGCTTATGTCTTGACCTCCAAGAACCTTCCTTTTGCCAGCTTGCACTTCAAAAAAAATGTTGCTCAAGCCCCCACCCTGTATGTCCTTGGTCTACTGTCTTCAACATTTGGTTTTCTGCCACCAAGATGCCAACAGCCTTTGTGTCTACAGCCATCAAGTGATGGTAAAACTTCTGAAAAGGACATGCTAAGTACATTGCAATCTGATGGAAAAATAATCTGTGAAGTTCTTTGGGCTCTAGCAAACTTAAACATGCATGGAGTGATGTTTTCTGGATGAGAACTGAACCTCCTGTGTTTCAATATCAGGGACCAAATACTGTCAGCTCGTCTTCATACTCCTATGTGGGTATATTGAAAACTGATACTTAAAGAAAACGAGGTACAACTTTTCAAATACTGAAAAAACTTCATGAATAATTGATTATTTTACTTTTTATGCTTGTTTAGAAAATAAGAAAAACATTGAAGTACTTTTCAAATTTTACAGCAATATATAGATTTTTTTATTTAGCTATGTGAAATGTTCTCCATTCATTATCTCAGGTCATCCTTACATTAGTCCAGTAGAGTATAAACCATTTTTCCTCCCAGGCTGGGAGGAAAACTGAGAAAAAAAAACTGAGAAAACTGAGCCTTTGTAAGATAAACACTTTGCTCAAAGTCATGCAGTCATTTGTAGAAGAGTTGGTATTGGACCTTTAGCCATCTAACTTCTAACTTCCCCTCAGTTGGCCCATTGTTATTTTTTTTAAATACTTTAAAATTGTAAATTTGTGGGACTAAATATATTAAGAATATGTATTGCTTTCATAAGTACCAAAAGATAACAAAATAAATAGAGGCCAAACTTCTTGCAAAGCTCATTACCATAAGAGTCGGAGGCAGGGGATGTGCAAAATGATGGGCAACACTCTACAGAAGAAACAGCAAGCACCAAGGACCAGAGCAGAGATAAGAAAATGACAGAACGTCTAACTGGCTCAATCCACCATAGGGTAGGAGAAAGAAGGGGCTGTAGCTTGGCACTGGTGAGACGGGCAGACCTAGACTGTGTAGGACTGCATGTCATTTGGAAGATTTGGATGATATCTGAGGGCAATGTTGAGGCAATTTACGCAAAACACAGAGATGGGATAATACTTTAGTTGTACGAGTGTCAACCCAGCTTCCAAATAGGGGAACAGCTCAGAGTAGGCACAGGGAGGTGCAGTTATGCTAGGGAACACTGCTATAATCCAGGTGATAGGCGATAGTGAGCAGGTGTACAGTGACAGACAAGGGCAAGAAGCACGGAGACTAGTGAAACAGCATGGACAGGATGATGGGAAACTCAGTAGGGGATGATTTAAGCCTGAAAGTAATTCTATGGTTCAGAAGGTAGCTGACTCTCACTTTGTGTGTGTGTGTGTGTGTGTGTGTGGGTGTGTGTGTGTGTGTGGTGTACCAGGAATCAAACTCAGGACCTCACCCTTGCCAGGCAGGCACTATGCCACTGAACTATAGCATCAGCTCTCACATTTTAATTAAACCAGTCATTTAACAGGGGGAGAAAGAATCATTCAAAAAGAAAAAACTACTATTTCTAAACCCTTACTATCACGTTCTCACTAGTGCCTGGGCTCCAGCCATCGCTCACCTGGTTGCCGACCAATAACAAATGTTCTCCAAGGAGAAAGTCTTTCAGCATGTCTTCCATCACTACCATGTGCTAGAGGAAAAAACCAGAGATGAACTGTTATTTTCACAATCAAGGTGAAATAAGAAACTCAACCAGTCTGGGACGGTGGTGCACAACTCTAATCACAACTCTGGGAGGCTGAGGCAGGTGGATCACAAATTTAAGCCCAAGTGTCATAAATACCTATAGGGCTGGTGATGTAGCTCATCACTGAATAATTGAAAGCCCACAATTGAATCCCTAGTTGAAACCTCTGTGCCACTTCAGCCCTTACACACACACACACACACACACACACACACACACACACACACCGAAGGCTGGATGTGGTGCTGTGTGCCTACAATCCCAGCACTCTGGGCAAGGTTGAGTCCAACCTGGGAACCTAGGGACTTAGCAAGACCTGTCTCAAAATAAAAATAAATAAGAAGTGCTGGAGATGTTTCTAGTGCAAAAGGCTCTGAGTTCAACACCCAGCATCATAAAAAAAGAAAAAGTTAACTGTCCAGATATCTGCCTGAATGTAAAATATCTATTCTGATAGAATACTCAAGTGACTTGATTTTTTAAAAAACAAAATTAACGATGTGGATATAAGTAAATCATATATCCACAATTAGGCCACTGATACTGAAAACTTGAAATAGACCATCCAAGCAAGACCAAAGAGTTTTTATAATTTGATTCAAATATTTTTACTTAAAGTATGTGTAGCTGGTCTATAGTTTAATATATTTAAATTGACATTTACTAATATAAATATACAAAGTCTTCCAAAAGCAGATGGACATTTCTTTGGGACATTTTATACTGAATTGTTATTAATCATTACCTTTAAACTCGGTATACCTTTAAAATGAAAAAAACATTATTTACCTTCCTAGCTTTTTTATTTGAGTTATGACACAATATAATTAAAGAATGAGATAAAGGTTCACAATAAGCCACAGAGGAAATTACATTGCTCTTTCTTTTGTATCTTAAAAAATAGGACACCTATAAATAGGTAACAAAGGCTCATCAGGGGTTGGGTAGGAACTACATCTCAGCACAATTAATATCCCTATTACATTTTTTTGGTTTTTGGTATCAAATCAATAACAGCCTCATGAAGTTATTGAAGTTCTCTATTTTTAAAAAAGGCAAATTAATCTTTTGCATCTGATATACATTGCAGATACTCTTCTTGTGTGTCACTTGCTTTTCCTCTTTAATTTGGTTTTATTGGATAGCTAGAAATTTTTCCTTTTATCTTTCAAATGTAATGGTATTGTGTTTTAGCTTCTTTCCTATTGAAACTAAGGGGTTTTTGTCCGTCATTCAGGAACAAATGGATACCTCCTGATGTTTATTACTTTTTATTTTTACAATCAGATATACTAGAGTTTTAATGAAGCTTGAAATAAAGTAAACATATTCACTTTTTGTCATTCTGGAACATTTTTTGCAATAACAAACAACATTATTAATAATTATGCTGTGACAACAAATGTAAACAGAGACTAACTTAAAAGCAAACTGATACACATGGTGTGACTTTAATCCTGCTGTCACCTTGACTGGATTAGGAAATGTCTAGCAGATGAGCAAAACTCACTTCTGGGTATGTGTGGGTGTGTCATGGAGGTTGGCCATGGGTACGATATCTGGTACCTGCCCCTTTTCTCTCTGGTGTCTTCTCCTGCTCTGCTTTCTGGATGAAATGAACTAAGCACCTCTGCTCTACCACGTCCTTCCACCATGACAACTTTGCTTTCAGCTAAATTAAGCTGAAAGCCCTCCTCCTTACCCTATAAAAGGGAATTCTAGAAAATATTTTTAAACTGGGTTCTTGTGGTAATATAGTCTAGAAACATCTTCCTTTGAAGTAAGATGAAAAATCAGTGCCAGTGTCTAGATAACACTAAATTTCTCCTGAAAAAAAAATGGGCTCATGCATTTGAGAAATGGGAAAGTTGGAATATGTGTTTATGGCTTGTGTCTAGATGTCGCCCCCAAAGCCTCATGCAGTCAGAGGTGGGCCTTTTCAGCTGGGATTAAGGCTGTGTGATTATTAAATCAGCTCACTGATTGGTTTGGCACCTCCTAATCCTGGTAGCCTAGAAAAAATATAAAAGGGGCAGAAAGAAGCTGCTAAGCTCTCTTGTTGCTTTGCTACCTTCTGTCTGCCATGAACTGCTCCTCCTCTGAACTGCTTGTCTGCCATGCAATCCTGACTTGGAGTCAGCCAATATGGATTGAAACCGTTACAAACTCTGAGCTAAACCTTTTCCTCTTTAACTCTAGGTCCTGAGTATTTTGTCTCAGCAATGAGAGAAAAGTAACTAAGACAAAGCGCTTGCACAGCCAGGTAATACTGAAAAATAACCCAAACTATATTTGTATTATTATCTTCTTTACAATTCTCTCATCTGCCAACTTGATACCCTCATTAGATTATTCAAATCAACCAATACTACCCAAGCCTAATTCTTCTCCTATCCTCCTGGTCCACTTTTAATGTCCACACTACAGTTTCTTAAGTCCCCTCACCCAGCTGCTGTCTCTTCTGATTCCTTCCTATTTCTCTCAACAATTTCTCTTCATAGCCTTTGAGACTAGATGCTTGTGTGTAACAGTTCCTCCTATACTGATGTTCCCTACTGTTTCTTCGTGTGTTTACAGCTGCTTTCTTTTAGGGCCACAGCACAGGGCAGAGCGGATGTGCCTACTCATACTAGCATCCGTCTGAAGGCCAGACAAAGGCTGGGCACAACTGGGTGCTCATCCCTCAGAGCTCACAGAGCTCCCTCTGACCTTGTGTCCCCCAGATCCTTGCATCCATTCCATGGCTCAGCTGCCAACTCTCTACTGAACTTAAAACAGCAAGATTTCTTACTGATGACAGAACACTTGGTTATTCCCTAGTCTCCTAAATTCAGGTCCAAAGCTTTGCTCATTACTTCCTCTTCAATTTCATTTCTTCATCCCATCTCATTCTGTCAATTAACAGCACCATTTTCTAACACCTGACCAAAGTTGTCTTTATCATGATCACCTGGCCCACCTTGCTCCTCTCTTTCAAGATCTCATTAAGTCTTAGGTTCTAAGACAATAAAACTAATCAAATGTACCTACTATTTCATTTCTATCACCACAGCTTTGATTCAGGGTTTTATTATCTGTTACCTAGATTTTATCAGCTGATTGAGCTCTGTAACTTCAGGCTCCTGAGCCAAATTGCTCTCTACAGTATGCCACTGTCACTTCTTTATTCAAAACCTTGTCACTGCATTTTTCAAAACTCGGTAAGTGACTCTTAATCCTTTGGGAACAAAGGTGACTTCGCATTCTTGATTTAGTCTCAGCCTCATCTCTGACAGCTCTCTGGCTCCCACTATGTTCCACCCTGTGGGCACAGTTTAGAATAATTGTCTATTTACTCTTCAGTTTACTTTTCCACCAAAATATGTGGAGAGAATCTTTGTCTTTCACCTAAAACAAAGCTCCACAGACTACCTCCCACATAGCCCTACAATGTGTCCACTCTACTCCACCCCCACATTATTTAAAATCTTTCTTAACATTCACCTGGACTATTGCAATAACCACTGAACTAGTTTCCCGTTTACTTGATTCTAAGTGCTAGGCAACATTAAAGAGTAAATGCAAAATTAGCAAATATGCAATGTGTTTAAAAATCTTTCACTGCATTCCTCAACAGTGAACAGAATCCCAATTTCTTAGTAAACACAGATGATCTAATCTTTTCCTTACTCACTAGCCTCATCTCTTGACACATTCCTACCTGCATTTTTTTTGTGCCAGTGACAATCAACTACATATGGCTCCCTAAGTGAGCTACTGTCTCTTACAACCAGGTCCCTGCAAAGGCTGGTCTCTGCCGTGAGACCGTCTCAACTTCACCTGGTTATCCAATTTTCTATGATTTTTCAAGTCAGATACCATCACCTCATAAATGTTACCACAGTAACATAACCTACATATACATACATCACGCTTGTATATGTGTAGTAACCAGGTGTAATGTACTTACTTGCCTGTGTCCTTAGATTAAGAGCAATTTGAGCCTTGGAGGTGAATATGCTTTGTGTGTATTTGTGTTGGTTCCTTTTTTCTCCTTGCTGAGACAAAATACCCAACACCCAAAATTAAGGAAGAAAAGGTTTATGCAGCTCATAGTTTGTGGATGTTTCAGTCCATACTCAGTGGGCTCCAAGGCAGAGTGGCACATGGCACAGGACAGCAGCTCATGGTGGTGGAACACAGCAAAAGCAACAAGAACATAAGGGGGTGGCAAGCAGCCTCTTTTCCTCCCTTACACTGTATGCAAACTACCTGCCCCAGGGCAGGTGTGACACTGACATCCATGGATCAATCATAAACTCTAGAAGCCCACCCCATGACTGCATGAGGCTTTGGGGAGACATCCAGACACAAACCATAACAGTATTTTAATCTCTGTATCTTAGTACTTTAGGACAAGTATTTTAAATACTTAAATTTTTGTTCCTTTCCACTACAGGGACAGAATATAATACCCACAATGTTGGAAATAGTATATTTTCCTTTTAAATATGTTTTTGTCTTAGAAGGAAGACTTTTTTCCTCTATATGTTATAAGTAACATATTATGTTCATTTGTCAACTAATCAAGCAAGAGTACTAATGTTCCTAAAGAAAAATAAAGCCTATATTAGTTACTTGGCTATAGAATGAATAAGAAAGTCAAGGTTATGCCTATTTCTATACCATAAATAGTAATCGTAGTTCTGAAAAATACTTAAATTTTTAAAATTCTGACCTGTAGAATTTTAATTCTTTTTCCTAGATCTATAGCTCCATAGGCATATTAAGAAGGAATTACTCCCCTTTCCTCAAATGTCTCTTCTTTACTGGTACAGCTGTAATACTCTGTAGAAATAGTTAATGAAATAGTACTCCTTAGCATGAACATTCAAAATCTTATTTACCCTTGTATTAACACCCTCAATACTTATTTACTCAGCAGTTATCATATGTGAGGCACTTTACTATTTTCTAGAAACACAAAATAAGAAAAGGGATTTTACCTAGGGATATGGAAGAACACGCTTTAACAACCAGTTTCAGTGCAGTGTGATAAGGGGACAACACAATATGGGACAACAAGGTAGTACAGACACTCCCAAATCTGCAAGAGGCACTGAGAATCACTGCTTCGCAGATGAAGTGCAGCACAAAACGGACACACACAGCAAAGCAACCTTAAGCCATTGTGTCTAGAACTAGAGAGCTAATAATTTCTCATTAATGG
This sequence comes from Chinchilla lanigera, assembly GCF_000276665.1. Lineage (NCBI taxonomy): Eukaryota > Metazoa > Chordata > Mammalia > Rodentia > Chinchillidae > Chinchilla > Chinchilla lanigera. The sequence goes on along the minus strand of NW_004955518.1, from coordinate 4,504,515 downwards.
TTACTTCCTCATGCTTTAAGGTTATGTTTGGAGACAGCTTACAAAAAGCCCCTCAGGCTTTCTGTGTAAAGTTTAAAGCAGCCCTGCCGTCCTCTACGTCTGGCACAAACACCATGGCAACAGATGCAGTGTTCAAGGGCACAATGGTCTTCCTTCCTACTGAATTTCCTATGTTCTTATATGCTGTGAAGTCTTTTCAACCTTTGCTACCATGGAGTTTTTCAATTGTCGCTTTTAACAGTTTCCTGGTTCTTTTTTTTTCTTTGTTCCTTTGTTCCTTTCCAATACAGGGACAGAATATAATACCCACAATGTTGGAAATAGTATATTTTCCTTTTAAATATGTTTTTGTCTTATAAGGAAGACGTTCTTCCTCTATATGTTGTAAGTAACATATTATGTTCATTTGTCAACTAATTCAAGCAAGAGTACTAATGTTCCTAAAGAAAAATAAAGCCTACATTAGTTATTTGGCTATAGAATGAATAAAAAAGTCAAGGTTATGCCTATTTCTATACCATAAATAGTAATCATAGTTCTGAAAAATTACAAATTCTTAAACTATGATTTTTATTAGGAAAAAAGAATTTGCGTGGATGCCTCCTATAGTGTTAATATAATTTAGGGATATAAATTATGACATTAATAGAGCAATTAATTGGAGAATGTCAGATGAAAAAAGAAATTTTACTTTTGTTACCTCTTAAATATAGTGAAAACAGTAAGTTCTAACATAATTTGCAAATATTATGTAAGTTACATACAAATTAGTGACATGTTATTTACATGCAAATTAGTGACATTAAAAATGTAAGTACATTTTTATTATAAAATAAATATATAACTACGTGACAGAAACTCTGAAACAGAAAAATTTTATGAGTAATTTTCTCTGAAAAAAATTTTATTACGGTAAATATTTACAATATAGCTTTCCATACAAAGTTATTTCCATGTTTCAGTATAAAGTTGATAACTGTTGGTTAATGTACAAATGGGGAATTCCCTACCATACTCCCTTACAAAAATAAGAAAAAAGAAAAAAAAACTACGAATTGCAGGAAAAGGAAAGGATTATGAGATAAATGATGCATAGGAAACTTCCCTCTTTAAACTACTGAAATGATTTAACTAACATAGTAGAATGAGTAGTTCTATTTTGTTTTTAATTTAATAATGTATTCATTTTATTAACCTGAAGTATAGTCACATAACATGTGTATATATCCATATAAAATTTATCGAATCATACCAGCCATTCTTCCAATTCAAGTACCTTTGTAATTTTAAGTTTTTTAATGCTTTAATGAAAGATGCTTAATGTTTCATTTTGCATCATCTGAATTCAATGCAGGAAATTACAAATATATCTCAGTATCACTTGGATCAGAGTTCACTACCACAGTACAAATGGTTATTTACCCAAGAACACAAAGCGATGTCCTTACCTGAATGTTGTCATAGAAGAGAACATCAGGTACCTTCATTTTCTCATGAGCATTATATATCGGTGCACTAACATCCCCAATCCTCAGACATCCAGATACTACTTCACCTGAACATGTCACACAGGACAGAGGATTAATCATAGCAATGTCCTATGAATAATATCCAAAGGAGCAAAGTCCACCCAACATAAAATGCAAGATAGCTTCTGCAACACCTGTGAGCTATTCAAGGGTTTTAATTTAACATCTAAATAAGCTGAACGATGGTAATAAAATACCATAGCTCTACATACAGCTTAAAACATTCCGAAAGAGAGAATCCCCTAGAGTTCTAGTCAAAAATACAGATGAATGAACTCACTCCAGACTTCTTCAGCTATTATTTTCAAAGATTGTCCAAAAGAGCTATCTTTTTAAATACTTAACATGAAATTGGGAAATTTGGCCATGCAAAATTATTCTGTAATAACTCTTACTGTATTATTCCCTATTTGATTTAAAGAAGTTAATCTAGAGTAGATCATGAGCTCTTTGTAATCAGGAAATTAATCATAAATTTCTTAAAATCAGGGTACATGTCTGACTGTATTCCCTACACAAGACACGAACACTGACATTTTCCAAGAATAATAACATTAATAATAGTATTTGTTATAGCATTAATGATGACAATAATAAAAGCTGTCATTTATTAAAGACATTTTATGTGCCAGATCCCAAACCAGGAGATTTATCATGTATTTTCTTCATATAACTTCAAGTAACTCTTAATAATGACAGAAGAATTATGAGGAAACTAAGAACATAAATTAAGTAATTTGGCTAAAATTACGCAGCTAGTATGAACGGAGCTTAAAATAGAACTTAGTCTACTCTGACATTCTTTCTGACAAGTCCAGTATGTTCAATCCCTTGACTCTAAATAATATTCCATCCTGTGGAAATACCCTAGCAAGCAGATTACACAATTACAATGTCTTAAACAATTCACCTGTCTTTTTTTCCCCTATTTCAAATAAGAAAATTGCAATCTGTTTTTCCTCTAGAATGCTATTTTGTGCTAAGGCATTTTTGAAAGACAGGAGATAAAAGCAACATTTGCTTTTATGAAACCTATGAAAAAGTTGGAACTAAAAATAATTATACTGTCCCCTTGTTTAATCACTGCTGAGTGCTATCCATTTGCCAGAGCACAATAATCTTAACAGTTTCCGCTCCCTTCAACAGATCCTTACTCTTTTCGTAGTATTTATAAGTTCTGTAGAGAAAGAAAGCCATGAGCTGTCATGCTGAGAACTTACCATTTATTTACTATCATTAAGACTTTGAAGTAGACCCAATATAAAAACTATAAAGGGAAAGAGCAGGAATGTGGTATAAATCAACCTATATACCTGTATGTTGAAAAGATACACATAATTTCAGGTGAAACAGCCCCAACAGCACCTATGGTTTAGTTTACGAAATACATCCATTCAGTAAAAATGGGTCTTTTGAATAATTTAATTCTCTCAATCAGTGTGTACTTATAAGCTTTCAAGCTGAAAAGGGAAATACACTCAAACAATGGTGATGCTAGTACTTTCCTAGGAGAAAGTTGGCTAGCTCTCTTCTAAGACATCTTATAGGATGGCACTATTTTGATAAATTTGTCAAAGTCCTCAAGGCTCAAAACCTGGTTTTTCTCATCACAATTGTGGGCAAATATAATTTTTGGAAGAATATTAAAAGTACTAATCTGATGGAAAACCAGAATTACAAACTATTACATCACAATAGAAACTGCAACTTTCATGTTGACTACGATACGTGGGCAAAATCAACATTATTTGGAGGGAGACCTGCATGCGAAGCCAGGTTCTCATCACAAGATTGTTTGACAAACATGGACTTTTAACAAGGAGAGTGAAATAAATACATTTTCAGCACAACAGATTGCTTTAGAGATGAATGGAGCCAGTCAAGTAAAAAGTTTCATCATTTAGGTCCTTTATGACACACATGCAGCTTAGATGGTCCCTACTAACACTGACCTGTTACCAAGACTAAACAATCTATGGATTGAACGACACAGTCTGTCTTAGTTACTTTTCTCACTGCTAAGACAAAATACCCAACACCCAAAGTTAAAGGAGGAAAGGTTTATTTGGCTAGCAGTTTGTAGAAATTCAGTTCTAAGGCAGGATGGCATGGCAGAGCAGCATCACACAGGAGAAACAGTCCATGGCAAAGCAGAGCAGCACAGAAGACAGCACACAGCAAGCAAGTGACAAAGGACAAGAGACAAGACCCTCCTTCTGTCCTTTATATCTCTTCTATGTTATCCAGGCTACCTACCCTTTGGGCAGGTAGCACTCACACTCTGGGTGGGGCACCCTTAATCCTAGCATCCCACCATGAATCAATCCCAGCATCATATCCTTGATCCCAGCAGCAGACACCCTACATGCAGCCTCCTCTGAAAAAGCCCCACCTATCACTGTATGAAGCTTTGAGGGGACAGACAAATACAAGCCATGACATTCTATCCATGGCTTCCCCAAGGATTCATGTACCTCCCTTTATGTAAAAGGCATTTAGTCCATCTCTAAGAGTTGCTAATGTCCTAACAGTTCCAGCATTGCTGAAAAGTCCAAAAACAAAATCTCCTCCGAGATTTAAGGCAAAATCTTAGCTTCAAGCTGCTGTACAAATGGAAAGACAGTTAAACATGTTCAATATTCAATCACATAAGATAGACATTACCATTCCAAGAGGTACAAATAGGAGGATCAAAGGAATGGGACCAAAGCAAATCCAAATTCCACCAGGGCAGAGATTAAGTCCTGCAGTTTCATGTCCAGCATCCAAGGCAATCTATGGCAAGATGTGAACTCCAAAGGGCTTGAGTGGCTCCGCCTCTATGGCACTGCCAGTAGTTGCAGCTCCCAGGGTTTCTTTCTTGGGTCAGCTCTGCTTCTTCTTTGCAGTTTTCCTCTGATGACCCATGTTCCTGGCTTTTGCAAACTTCTAGGGTCACCACCACACCTTTTGCTTCACATTCATAGCTTATACACTACCATCTCAGGATCATACTTTCTGTTCTCCAGGCCTCCTGAAATCTGGGTGGAAGCCTTCCTAACCCCAGAACTCTTGCATTCTGCATGTACCTAAAACCAGCACCATGGGGATGATTTCAAAGTCTCTTGCCAGCTGGAGCAGTAGCCAGGCTTCCCTCTTTCCTGGCTGTAGGGGTCCAGTGCCTATGAACCAAATCTCAAGGAACTACTGGCAGTGGCTGGAGCTTGAAATTGGCCATATGTGTGGGGGCAAGACAGAGCCAGAGTGCCTCAAGCAGTCAAGCTACCTCAGTCTTGAGAAAAACATCCTTCCTGGGGAATTTCAGTCCTTAGTCACTAGCAACATTGTCTCTCATGATACTAAATTTGAAAGGGTATAAATAAACACCCCTACTATTGTAGTCAGTCCTCTTCCCATCAAGTAAGAGGCAACTCCACCTGACCCCAGGTCTTGTCTCTTGTTTTTATTTTCCTCCGCGGGGGACACTGAGAGACCACCAATGAGGTCTGCTACAAGGAATGACTTCTGTAGGCTGCCTCCTTTCTGGTACATGGTGTTTGGGGTTCTCTTATTAAAGGAAAGTCTTTCACTTTTGCAATTTTGAGGCTGCAAAGGGTGGAGTGGTGCAGGTTCTTGTGATGTCCTCAGGCCTCTATCCTCTTATGAAATACTTGATTTTTTCTTGCCAGTCTTTCCAGCAACCAATTTCTCCTCTGTTCCTTCTTTGCAGGCTGCAGCTTTACTAGAGCTTCTTTTCTGGTCAGGTTTAAAACATTTTAAATCATTTTGCTGGGCTCTTTGCTCTTGATTCCTGACATAAATCTGGCTTAAAAAGCCCCCTAGTAATAGCTATACCAACCCCTCAACATTAGACTGCCTTGAAATTTCTTCTGTAAAATTAGTCTGCTTCCGTTAGTCTCAGGCAAAGACTCTGGACATGAGCAAAATGCAGACAGACTTTCTACCAGGTGATAACACACAGGTTCTGCAGTTCAATGCAGTCCTTCTTCCCAGCAGAAACAACTTGACCCTGGTCTTTACTGGCAGCATTTCTATCAGCCTTCTGGTCTTCTGAGCTCTGACAAGAATCTCCCATCAGGTAAAGCATAGAGCATTTCAGGGCTGCTTCTTCAGCTAGCATCTTCAAACATTTCCAAATTCTCCCCACAAGCCAGTTCCAGAGGCTCCTGAGCCACATGGCCAGGTAATGTCACAGCAACAATTCCACTCTGCTACTAATTCTTAGTTACTTTTCCTGTTGCTGAGACAGAATACCCAACACCCAAAGTTAAAAGAGGAAAGGTTTATTTGGCTTACAGTTTGTAGAGGTTTCAGTTCATAGTTGGCTGGTTCCAAGGCACAGTGACATGGCAGAGGGGCATCAGAGAGGAAAAATAGTCCATGGCAAAACAGGACAGGCAGAAGGCAGCAAGCAAGTGATAAACGACAAGGGACAAGCAAAGACCCTCCTTCTGTCTCTAATATCTTATCCAGGCTACCCTCCCTTTGGGTGCGTAACACTCACACCCAGGGTGGGGCAGCCTTAATCCTAGCATCCTACCATGAATCAATTCCAGCATCACATCTTTGATCCCATCAGCACAACCCTAGATCCAGCCACCTCCAAAAACCCCCACCTATGACTGTCTGAGGCTTTGGGAGTACACTGAGATACAAGCCATAACAGTGTTTCTTTGACTATGTTAAAAGATTCAGTCAAGTAACATCATGAGTTTACAAGTCCCAGAGTTATTCTGTTTTTTCCATCAGCATAACCAATTTATAATTTTATTCTAAAAAAAGCCTTCTAATTTCCTTAATACCAAATTCTTGGTTCAGTATAGCCCCAAGTATTAAAAGTATCTAGAAAGAAAGCTACAGTAGTCCCTTTTAGACAGTGTTCATACACTGAATGCTTTGATAAAATAAGTAGTTACTTTTAAAATGGATGCACCTGGAGACCATAATGTTAAGTGGAAAAAAATCAGACATAAAGGCTTAAATATCACATAAATTCTCTTTCAGAAACCCAAAGTACAAGTAAATTTAAGAGTAACAGAAAAAGATAGACAGTAGGAAAGAAAGAGAGAGAGAGACAGAGAGAGATGTTTTATACATGGGGAGGACAGGGGAAGAGGCATAGAGAAAATTAAGACGTGTTATGTACATGTATCTGCTCTCCACAAAAAAATGTAATCATTATATACTACAAACATGTACTAATGTAAAAATTTTCAAACAGGCAAAGGTACTGGGAATCGAACTCACAACCTTGTGCTTGCCAAGCAGGCACTGTGCTGCTGAGCTAAATCCCCAGCCCCCTCTCATTTTCTTCTAAGTAAAGAACAGAAAACTTTCAAAAAGAGCTGAGTCTCCCCCAAAATCAAAATCAGACTTGTGGCTAGCCAAAAAAAAATTAGCACAGAAGATAACACAGGTGGAAAGGGACGAAGTAAGAGGTCATACCATTCTGATTATTATTTTAGTCTGTATCAAACTAGGAAAGTTGCCCAAATATGTTCCATAGGACAGTGGTGGCCCTCAAAATGTAAAAGTGCAAAGACAAAACTCTACATTTTATGGTGAGATACATTTGGAAAAAATATATTTGTCAAAATGAGGTAAATTGATTTATCATAATTCTCAGAGCTTATCCAGGCTACCCTGGACAATATAGTGTCTACTGTGACTTTTGAGGATGGGAGAACTATATCCAGTATGAACTTAAGTAAAGCAAATATTCTAAGATTTAACTAGTAAATGGCTCTCAAGCTTTTTAAAAAGAACAGCTTCATTTCTTCAAAACAAAATGGTTAGATAACAAAAAAAAATTTATTGAAATTAAAATAATAAATATCAAATGTTTGATAATTATTTAAAAAGAACCAAATCAAACTTACATTTGAAATTCTCCACTTCTGGTTCCAGATTATTATCAGTGCTTACTTCTATTACAGCATCTGCCAAATTTTTTTCTAGTGCTGACTTAGCAAGGCTTGGTAAGAACCTGGCAGGGGGAGGAGGGTGGAGAGAAGTGGATGAAATGATAAAGCTTTCTGATTCTTAAATATTATTTCACACACAAATGACACACAAGCCATACACACAATTACAAGGAAATAAGGAAGATTGGTCTGGATCCACAAAATCCAAAGCATATAAAAATTTTAGAATAAACATAAACTTGGAGTATATGGAAATTATGTTTATGAAATCTCTGATAACTAAAGCTCATTTATAATTACCATTAATCATTTATATGTAACATTTTTCAGAATAAGACTTAATTTGCTTTCATAAATGCATTCAGTATACCTCATAAATCTTGTTTATTGTATAACTGGCTTACTGAATTTTCTTAGATAAAACAGTAACATTCTAGTCTGTTTTAAGTTAGCAATCACAAATTTAAATCAGTGGAGGTGGATTAATGAGGTTTTTTTATTTGCTAACACAATGATTGAATGAAAAATTATCCAGCTTCATTCTCTCTGCCAATTAAAAAAAATCTTCAAATCTACTCTATAAATATGTTGTCAAAACAACAATTGCTGAGTGATAGAGGCATTCTTCAACCACAAAAGCAGACTGTGAGCATCTTGTGCTTGGAATATGTAACAATTTCCCACCTATACAGATAAAGTTATATCTAGAATTTATGATTCCAAGGGAGTGAGAGAAATGATCTTTAATCCATGATTATCTGCATTGTACTACTACAAACTAACCACTATGTTTTGATACATGTTCCAAATAAACATACTAAGAACATATCATTTCTAATGTAGCTTTGTTTTGTTTTGTTTTGTTTCGTTTTGTTTGTCTTTTTGAGACAGGGTCTCGCTATGCAGTTCAGGCTGGCCTTGAGCTCATTTTGTAGCCCAGGCTGGCCTCAAACTCCCAATGATCCTCCTGCCTCAGCCTCCAGAGTGCTAGGATTACAGGCGTGCGCCATCACGCCTGGCTCTAATGTAGCTTTAATACAGCTCTTAATTTTTGGTGATGGTTCCCACAGGCTTGAGTATAAATAATGGACAGACTGGAGTGAATCAGAGGCGAACAGATGAGGGTGTAAAGCACCATCACGTAATATTATGTCACCGTAATATTCCAATCTATGTATCTGACACTATCCTTTACTTGCCTCTTTTTAGTCCTAGACTTTGATATGGGAATTGTTGACCTTTCATCACAACTTTTAAATCACTGCATTGAGGTTCAAAACTCATCTCTCAGACTCACAATAGCTGTTTTCTGTGTTGTTTCTTGAGCCCTTGTCCTGGCACCCAACCTAATCTCTCTCTCACTACACTAGTAATATTAGCTTCTGCACCTAGATCTCTATTAACTTCCCATCAGACCAACCTCACTAGCACTAATTACTAACAAGTTTAGACTTGTTTGCTATTTGAAGATATCCCTGGTATCTACAGAAGTCTGGAACACATCCTCACAAAGGCCCTGTAGCAGAACATCTCTAGATTGCTCCGCGAAGCCTCTGGAAGACAGCAAATGTGGAAAAGCGAGAGAAAAAGACTGAAGGGCTCAGTGGGTAATGAGGCAGTGTGACTTAGAATGTGCAGCACATTAATTTAGATTCATGATTTTATTTCTTCAATTTACACACAGTATCGGAACATTTAAGATGATTTATAGTTTTTCCTATGTGTAAAGGTAGTTTATTATATTTGTGCGTCAAATGGAACATATGAAACGTATTAACAAAGTTTTAAAATGTTTGAAGGTATTTAATTTGGCCAACTTTTATGAATGGAGCCAAATATTTCTCAAAGGCCCTCACGTGTGATTGTTAAGATCTGTTAGACTTACAGTGTTAGCTGGATGAACAGAAAGCCCAAAGGTCTAGATTTTTAAAGTGATAACCTTAAAAACTAAATCAGTTCCTAAAACCAAAAATAAATCTCTGAATGGCCAGTCTCTCTCATAAACAAAATCATTCTTTGAGACAATAAAAAATTCAAAAGAACATTAATTGTTCAACAGTGTGTATGATTACTTCTATTTGGCTTGCGATTTTTAAAATTAGTTATCAACTTAATGGAAATGTTACATTAGATATTATTCACTTTTTACCACAAGGATACTTTTAATAGAATATTTGCCCCATCTCACTACCAATGACAGTTAAATGTTACTTCTCATTCAGTCTTATAGATCTGTCTAAAATTTCTCTGCTAAAGGATCTTCATCCTAAAGCTTTTCAAGAGTGAGTAAGTTGGTGGAATGCAAAATAGCTGAATGGAGTAAAACTCTTATTACAGAGACCTCTACTCAATTCTCCTATAGTAAATGCATTTTGAAACGCAAAATACTCAAAACCCTCCTAAAATTCTGAATTTTCTTCTCTGTGGTCCCTTAGGTTTTTAAATATCTAGAAAATGGAGCTCCAAAAGTTGATGGCTGGCCACGAGGATGAGGTGCTTAGAGAGTCAATACCTGAGACAAAGAAATGTTCCAATTTGAATTCAATCAGCAAAAACAAATGAATATTTACAGAATTAAAATAACAAGAAAAGGAGCCTAATAATTAATAAATATAAAATGCATTAAATTTAGGCTACTTTCTTTTGTTTTTATCTGCTTAATAGAATACTCTGAATATAAATTATATTCATTTTACAATTTTCAACAAAATTTAATTCCTTTTGACTACTACAATATGAAATGAGATCATTTTTTTAAAAAGCCAGCACGTGATGCACCAATAATTTTTTGGTTCCTTCCTGCCATTGTGTTATCTTGAGAAGACGGTTTAAAAAAAAAGGCTTTTGACTGTCCCCTTGCTAAAGTCAACAGATGATGCATAAACAAGATAGCTGTCTCAGTATTCATTTCTATTTCCAAAGGGTCATAAGGCAATAAGCAGTTTTATTCGTGGTTAATTAATAAAACTGGAAATTTTAGCTATTTGGTGTAGTGAAATATTTATGAAAACAAAAAGTAAGCATTTTTAATCAGTGAAATATTTCAATATTTCAAAAAATTACAGAGGATGTTTTAGAAAGTAATTTTATAAGTTTTAAAAGTATAAAATCATAGTTAATTTTCATTTTAAATTTCATTTCCATGGTCAGTAAAGAAGTTAATCATCTTTTCAAATATTTATTAAATTATTCCTCTGCATGAGTGACCATTTTTCCTTATTAATTTGCAGTCCCTGAATATTAATACTTTTTTAATGATAAATTGTGTTAAACATCTTTTACTAATTTATGGCTCAGAGTTTGTACAGTAGCTTAAACCTCATAGTGGCTTATATGCCTTTTTGTTATATATTGGATTTCCTTTTATGTATTATAGTGTCTTTTATCATATATTTGGATTTTACTTCTACGTATGAGATAAAGTGAAAAATGTTTATTTTTTAACTATTTGTTGTCAGCTCAATTCATTTTCACACTATTTACAAAGCTACTTCTAACATGCACTAATTTCCCACAGATATGTGGGTCTGTTCATGGGATGTAGTTTATTCTAACACACTAGTTGTCTTTCTTTGCATCAGTCACACAGTTATAATTAATACAGTTTTAAAGTGGATCTTGATAATTGGCCCAGCATGATGGCACAAACCTGTAATCCCAGCACTCAGGAGGCTGAGGCAGGAAGATCATGTGAGTTCAAAACCCATTAGGGCTACATAGTGAATTCAAGGCCAGTCTGAACTACATAGTGAGATCGTTTCCCAAAAAAAGAAAAAGAAATTTCACTGTAATCTTTTTTTTTTTGGTACTGGGAATCGAACTCAGGATCTTGTACTTGCCAGGCAGATGCTTGTGCCGCTGAGCTATATCTCTGGCTCATTGCAATCTTGAAGGACTCTGACTAAATTTTACCTAAACATCATTTGAGGGAAAACAGTTTTTATAACAATGAATCTTGCTTACAATGTAAGTATACTTCATTTTATTGAAGTCTTCTTTTATAACTTTCAATAAAGATTTATACTTTTCTCCACAGAAGCATTACCCACCATTTACTAGATTTATTCACAGGTACTGGAGTAAGGAACATCATTAATCTGGATAAGTGACCTCACTGAACTCATTTGTTCTAATGATTTATACATATTATCTCAGAATTTTTTATGTAAACAACCACATAGTCCTGTGCAAATGCACTAGCTAAACATACAGAAAGATGATATTCTTGTTTTATTTCTAACTCTAAAGGAAATGTGCCAAGTTTTTTTCCATAAGAATATTTGCTAGGGGCTGGATTTAGCTCAGCGGCACAGCGCCTGCCTGGCAAGCGCAACGTCATGAGTTTGATTCCCGGTACTGGAAAAAAACCAAAAAACCAAAAAAAAAGAATATTTGCTATAACTTGAGAAAACAAAGTTAAGTGAAATAAGTCAGACACACAAGCTCAAATATTACATGGTTTCTCTTATATGAGAAACAAAAAATATAAATAAATATACAAATAAAGAGCAAAGCAGAAGAGAGACAAATAAGTAGTAGGGAGGCCAGCCTTGGTGGCATGCACTTATAATCCCGGGACTTGAGAGGCTGAAGCAGAAGGATCACTGTGAGTTTGAGGCCAGCCTGGGCTACACAGTGAGTTCAGGACCAGCATGAACTACACAGCAAGACCCTGACTGAAAAAAAAAAAAGTAGGGAGACATTCAAATACTTCCCCAAATTACACATTTTGTTGTTTCAAAAATATTTTAATAATTTTTTAATTTACATTACTAGTATATTTTAAATCACTGAAAAGTTTTGTTATAATCTGAGTATTTTGTCTTATACTCTGAGCATTTTGAAGATAACTATACATAGTATATGAACTATTGTTTTTCACTTATTTTGTTAGAAAGTTATGTTTTATTTTTTCATAAAATAAAAAAAGAAAATATTTTTGTAAACTTTTTTTTTTTTTTGCGGTACCGGGGATCAAACTCATGACTTTGCCCTTGCCAGGCAGGCACTTGTGCCACTGAGCTATATCCCTAGCCCTAAGAAAATATTTTTAAAACTATCTGTACTAAACATATACAGACCTTTTTCTTTATTTTTCCTAAATATTACAGTATAATAGCTATTTACGTTATACTCAATATTATTAGTAGGCTAAAGATAACTGAAATGTGGAGGATATGTGTACCTTAGGGACAAATGCTGTGCTGTTTTCTAGAAGGGACTTGAGCATCCATGGATCTTGGTATTTGTGGGGGTCCTGGAGCTGACCCCTTGCGGATATCAAGGAGCAACAATGTATGATTCCTTTCCTCCCATAAATTATCTCAAACACAAAATATTCATTTTTTATAAAGCTTTACTGATGGAGAAAGGCAACGAAATTTAAGATGAAAGTTACATAATAAGTGCTCTCTCTTCCCTACCTCCCACCTCACTCAGAAAAATAAAATATTTAATTATAAAAACCCTCCAATATTTGCTGTAAATTTCTGGTAGATATTCTGTATTGGGTTAAGGAATTTACCTTTTGCGTGTCATCCTTGCGCAGGGGCCATGCTAATCTTCTCTGTATCGTTCCAATTTTAGTATATGTGCTGCCGAAGCGAGCACAAGGAATTTACCTTTTATTCAAGGGTTACTAAGAGTATTCTTGGTTTACTAGAGTTTTGTTTATTTTTTTGTTTTTTTTTGTTTTTTAAGATTTGGCTATCAGGACTTATCAAATTCTTTTTCTCCTTTAACTAAAACAGTATTATTTTTTCACTAATGCTATAATAGTAATTTAAAAATGGAATATGGAAACTTCTTCACATTTCTGAGCCAATTTCAAATTACATGATTTAAAAAATATAAGACTTAGTTTTTTTTGTTGCTGGGACAAAATAGCCGACACCCACAGTTAAGGGATAAGTTTATTTAGCTCACAGTTTGTAGACGTTTCAGTCCATAGTCAGTGAGCTCCAAGGCAGGGCAGCATGGCAGAGGGGCATCGCAGAGGAGAAATAGTCCATGGCAGGGCAGGCAGGAGGACAGCAAGCAGCCAAAGCAGCAAGCCTGCCTTTACTGACCCCGTCGTGTATTCCATCCAGGCTGTTGATTGTTGCCACCCATACCCGGGGGCGGGGGGGCTTCCATTAGTCCCACCCGTAATCCTAGTATTACATCCTTAATCCATATTCACACACCCTAATCCAGCCCACGTATGAGCACATAAGGCTTTGGGGGCTATCTAGATATAAGCTGTAACAGTATAATATACACTTATTTGAGATAAATAAAAGAAATTTTAATACAAGTGAAAAGAAAAGATCCTTAGTTATAACATTATACCTTTCTAATAGTTTGAATACTTGTGCCCCCCCCCCTAAAATTCATATGGTGAAATCCTGACCTCCACAGTAAAATTGTGCTAACTTCTACCATTATTTCATACTTACTAGTTACACTTATTTTTTCCCTTTCATGGCTATACATGTTGCATTAACAACATTTTCTCTATTTGTTATTTCCATTAGACCTATTTCCATTCCTTTATGGTTATCTCAAATTGATATATTCATACTTGAGCTAATAAAGAATAAAAGTGTTTTGATACATACTTCTACTCTCTTTTTAGAAGATACAAGAACCTAAGAAAGTTTCTATTTTGGGGCTGGGGATTTAACTCAGTGGCACAGCGCCTGCCTGGCAAGCGTGAGGTCATGAGTTCGATTCCTGGTACCAGAAAAAAAAAAAAAAAAAAAAAAAGAAAGTTTCTATCTCTTATTCCAGGTTCTACATCCTCCTGTTTCATACTATATCTTCACCTTGTTGTTAAACATTTCCCCATATTAATATTCATTTTGTTACTTTACTTTTTATAATACATTTAAATTTAATAATATATAATATGATTTCCTTCTTCACCATTGTTTGCATTGAAAGCATACCAGTCTTTCCTTCTGGATTTGGTGTCCCTATTGAAATACATACTTTTACAGTCCTTCCAACAATGTGGTAAACTCAGCCTTCATCTGAAAATGTATTTGGCTGGGCTAAGACCTCTGAGCCTGACGGCTATTTTCCCTTAACACTTTCAGGACACTATTCAGTCCTTCTAGAATCTAACACTGCTTTGGAGCATCTCCCAAAAAAACAAAAAATAGAGCTACCATTCGATCCAGCTATACTACTAGCATATTACAATGAAATCTATTTAGGCATGTTTATTTCTGTAAAATTCACAATACCAAGACATAGAAGCAGCCTATGTGCCCATCAGTGATGAATGAATAAAGAAAATGTGGCATATATACACCATGGATTATTATTTAACCACAAAGAACAACAAAATTTTGTTATTTTCAGGAAAAATGAAGGAATCTACAGACAATAATGTTGAGTAAAATTAGACCCAGAAAGACAAATACTGCGTGTTCTCTTTAACATGTAAAATTTTAAAAAGACGGCAAGGAATAGAAAAGAGACTATTATTCAGTAAGAGAAAGGGAACAGAAAGTAGGAAAGGAGTGATATATATGAGCAAAATATATCTACTATAATAAAAATTATATGAAACTAGGGATGAGGACAGGGTAAAGATATGATGGGGTTAAAATGATTAAGTATGTTATACGCATATATGAATCTGTCAAAATGGAACCAATTAATGTGTAATCAATAAAAAAGGGAAAGAAAAAGAAAAAAAGAATCTACTATTGCTGATCTGAAGTCATCAGTTCATTATCTGTTCCTTGAAACTGTTTCTTCTTAAAATTTTTAGGCTTCTTCCTTATTGTCATACAGTATCATCACAATGTGTGTAAGTATATATTTACTGATCCCACCTGGGACTGATGCACTTCTTCAATCTAGAGACTCAGGTCTTTCAGATCAGCAACACTCCTTCCTCAAAATTCTACTAGAGGGCTGCGCTTGCAGCTCAGTGATACAGCACATGCCTAGTATGAAAGAGGCCCTAGTAGGCATGGGTACAATCCCTAGCACCATATATATACTATGAAAAAAAGGAAATAAAAGACTCAAATTCATGCAGTTAGAAATAAAAGGGGGAAATCACAATGGCCCTGAAGAAATACAGAAGATCATCTATACCTACTTTGTATTCTAATAAGATAGAAAATGCAGAAGAAATGGACAGATTTCTAGATACATATGAATTACCAAAGCTGATTCAAGAAGATGTAAAAATCCTAGATAAACCAGTATCAATCAATGAAATTGAAGATGTAATTAAAAATCTCTCAATAAAGAAAAGCTTGGACCTTGATGGATTCACTGCTGAAGTCTACAAGAAATTTAGAGAAGACCTAATACCACTACTTCTCAAACTCTTTGGTGAAATTGAAAGGGAAGAAATGCTCCCAAACTCATTCCTGAAAGCAAGCATTACCTTGATACCAAAACCAGAGAAGGATCAAACTAAGAAAGAAAAATACATGCAAATCCTCCTAATGCACATAGATGCAAAAACCCTAAATAAGATACTGGCAAATATAACGTAGCAAATCATCAAGAAGAGTGTACATCATGACCAAGTTGGATTCATTGAGGGATGCAGAGATGGTTCAATATAAGTAAATTAATAAATGTAATATACCATATTAACAGAGCCAAGGATAAAATCCATGCAATCATCTCAAGAAATGCAAAAAAGCTTTTAACAAAGTTCAGCATCCATTCTTGATAAAAACCCTACAGAAATTGGAATATGTGGTCTTTATTTCAATCTGATAAAAGCCATGTATAACTAACCAACAGCCAACATCATACTAAATGGACAAACCCTGAAAGCTCTCACTCTAAAATCGGGAATAACACAAGGATGTCTACTGTCCTCAGTCTTACTCAATATAATTCTGGAAACATTGGAGCAATTAGAGAAGAGAAAGGAGAGAAAGAAATAAAAGGAACAATGATAGGAAATAATGATGTGAAAGGAAGAAGTGAAATTAATCGTTATTCACAAGTGACATAATACTCTACCAAAAGACTTCTAGATTTAAAAAACCAAATTCAGTAGCATAGCTGGATACAAAGTCAACACTCAAAAATCAATAGCATTCCTGCACATGAATAACAAACTCACTGAGAGAGAAATTAGGAAAACAATACCCTTCACAATAGCATCCAAAAAATGAAATACCTAGGAACCAATCTAATAAAGGAAGTAAAAGACCTCTATATTGAAAACTACAGTAGTCTGAAAAAGGAAATGAAGAGGACATCAGAGAATGGAATGATATCCTTTGCTTTTGTGTTAGGAAGAAACAATATAGTGAAAATGGCCATACTTCCAAAATTGTTATACAGATTTAATGCAATTTTGATCAAAACTCCAATAGCACATCTCACAGAATTAGAGAAAACAACCCCAAAATTAATTAATTTGGAACCAGAAGAGACCAAGAATAGCAAAGGCAATTCTGGGCAACAGAGGCAAGGTGGTGGAGGGGGATCATAATTGCAGACTTGAAAATATATTACAAAGCTACTGTGAAAAAAAAACAGCATAGTACTGACAAAAAAAAAACAAACCAAACAAAACAAAACCAGACCTGAGAATCAATGGAACAGATTAGAGGGGGCAGAAACAACTCCATACATACTCAGCCACCTTATCTTTGACAGAGGCGCCCAACACATTCACTGTAGAAAAGACAGCCTCTTTAATAAATGGTGCTGGAGAAACTGGCTTTCCTCAGGCTGAAGATTAAACCTAGACCCATGTCTTTCACCATGCATCTAACTAAAATTGAAATGGATCAAAGACCTAAATATTAGAACAGGAATATTAAAAATCCTGGAAGATAGGATAGGTTGTCTCGAAGACACTGGTGTAGGCAAAGACTTTATGAACAAAACCCCTCATCACACAAAGAATCAACAATTGGGATCTCATCTTATTAAAAAGTTCTTGTACAGCAAGAGAAACTACCAAGAGAGTGAAGAAACACCCCACAGCATGGGAAAAAATGCTTGCCAGCTGTTCCTTAGACAAAGGATTACTACTGAGAGCTTATAAAGAACTAAAAAAAAATCAGACCCTTCAAATTTAAAGATCCAATCCAAAATAGGCATCTGAGATGAATACACAGTTCTCAGATGAAGGACAAACAGCAAATAAACATATGAAAAAATGTTCAACATCACTGGTCATTCAAGAGATGCATTAAAAGAACACTAAGATTTCATCTTACTCCAGAAAGAATAGCTATCATCAAAAAATAAACTGATAATAACTGCTGGTGAAAAAGGAACCCTTCTTCATTTTTGGTTGTGAGAGTGTGGACTGGTAAAACCACTATAGAAATTGGTGTGGAGGGGCTGGGGATTTAGCTCAGTGGCACAGCGCCTGCATGGCAAGTGCAAGGTCATGAGTTTGATTCCCAGTGCCGGAGAAAAACAAAAACAAAAACAAAAACAAAACAAAACAAAAGCTGAAGAAATTGGTGGGGAGCTTCATCAAAAAACTAGCACTATGGGTTCCATTTGACCCAGCTACTCCCCTTCTGGCTGTCTTTTTGAAAGAATTAAAAACATCATACCACAGTGATATATGCACACCCATGTTTAGAGCAGCACAGTTTGTAATAGCCAAATTTTGGAAACAGCCAAAATGCCCATCCACTGAGGAATGGATAAAGATGATGTGGTTTGTTTATACAATGGAGTACTACTCTGCCATAAAGAAGGATAAGTTTGAGACATTCCTAGGTAAACAGATGTACTTTGAGACCAAATTATCTCAAAAAGACAAAAAAAAAAAAAAAAAGAAAAAAGAAAAAAAAGAAAAGAGTCTAAAAGAAAATTCATGGCTCATTGGAGACAGTTCTTTAAAGTGGTTTCACGCAAATACGATTCTGCAAGAAAATTCTATAAGCCAGTGTTTCATAGCCACTTTCCAACTGACAGTAAAATAATTAGCATATGATGAAAAGATGTTAGTTTTGTTAAATTTAGGCAAGTGGGCAGTACTATCAAGCATGGAAATGTCTAACACAAATTTAAGAGGTGTTGAATATAATGCTTAAGCACTCTAGCTCAGAAGACCCACAATATTTGAGGTCCAAAACCTACTGTGTAGCATAAGCAAATTATTAAAATAGGTTTTTTTTTAACCAATAAAGTACTTCTTAAATTTTTTATTATTTTGTTTCATTTTATTTTTTAGTGCTGAGGATTGAACCCAGGGTCTCCCACATGCTAAGCCTGCACTGCACCACTGAGCTACATCTCCAGCCTTAAAATTATTTTTCCACCTAAGTAAGATAATACACTAAGGAAGTTCTAATAACTGAGAGCAAGGCTGAAATAGCTATAAATTCAGACCAAATTTTTGAAGACCTGTGAATACCAATTAACCTTATGTTACTGTTTTTATCAAAGACCCAGAAAGTTGAACCGAGTAAGAAAGGAGAATGTGTTCACCTGGAAAGACATGCTTTAGTAACAGCACTGTGAAGATTTTCATTAGGATACTGTGACAGCCGACGAGAAATCCGTAGCAGTTGTCGGGTAGACAGTGATGCTGCCAAGGACTGTGCCTATCAAAAGATAAAGATAGCCTGTTAAGAGTCTTGCTTCAACTTGTTATAGTCCTTTCAGATGGACACCACAGCATAATTCATTATTCCTGCAGGACGAGGCCAAACTTAAAATAAGTATGTGATGCTAAAGAAGTACAAAGACAAACAGACAAAATAATTTACCATTAAATTATCCTTGAAGACAGTTTTTAAAACATTTATCAAAGTATTTATCAATTAAATTCAACTACCGTATTGTAATTGTGCTATGTGCTATATGCACACGTTGGGGCAGGGGAGGTTGGATGGGGAAGGATGTTATGTACCACCTGTCACATCCATCTTAACAAACAACTTTTATAAACCATTGACGGTTTTTTTTAATCCCTGCTTCTACAAAGCCAATTTGTTAAGACATTCTTAACAAGAGCTTTGAGCAAATCTGAGGTTTCTAAAATAGAGAAAGGAGTTGTGGACAACTTAAGCTGTTAATCAGGTGTCAGTCAGTTTGTCTCTTGAGTGCCAGCTTGCTGTTTGGAATCCTTTTCCTGCATTGTCAGAAAAATTTCATTTTGCATTCTTATGCTTCCCAAATTCCACTAAAGACAGGCTAATATAGAACCCATAATATGGTAAGTACTCGATAAACATTTGCTAACTTGAAATTCAAATTCTCCTGGCAGGCACTGTAACATCATGGCAACGTTTATAGGCTTTAAAGTTGGACAAGTCACATTCTTACTTATTAACTGTGTGATGTTAAGAGATTTCTTACCCTCCCCAAGCCTCATTTTCCTCATCTCTGAAATGGCAATAATAATGCCCTCACCTTTAAGGTTATTGATGAGGATGAAATAAGAAAATGATTCATAAGTACTTAGCACAGGGGCTGGGGATTTAGCTCAGCGGCAAAAGCGCCTGCCTGGCAAGCGCAAGGTCATGAGTTCGGTTCCCGGTACCAGAGAAAAACCAAAAAAAGTAACAAATAAAAAAAATAAATAAAATCATAAGTACTTAGCACAAGTCAAAAAAATATAGGTGGTTTAACACATGGTAGAGATTATTAAAATAATTTCTTCACAGTAAAAAAAAAAAAAAAAATCAGACCCAGGAAAGTGATGAGATATTAACATAATTTTAATGAATCAGATTATTCCTGGTCTAATTCAAAACTCAAGTCTAATTCAAAACTCAAGTTAACAGCATTAGGAAACAGTTTTCACTAAAAAACAGAGAAAGCACTTTTGAAGTGACCAGACCTTTAGGGGGTTACTGTAGGTCAGGCCGGGGTAAAATGTCACAGAGGGTAACAAAGGCAGCAAAGAGACCCTGAGCAACTGTGGGGCTGGAGAAGGAAACTCTATGACATTAACAAAGGGTTTAGAGTGGATGAAAAGACTAAAGAGACACTGCACCTTTGCTTATTTCAAAGTTTCACCTACAGTCATCTCTGTACATTTCAAAGAAAAATGAATTGCTTTCTCCTTCCTCACATACAGTATTGATCAGCTTCATGAGATGTTGGACTGCTGTTAATATTATTAAACTTCAGCTTCATCATGGGTCAAACAATCCTTCGGGGAATGGGTGAGGAACATGACTACTACCTATGGCACGTTCTTCTTTTCTGTTAAAAACATTTTCAGTTTCAGAGAATTCTTCTATAAGCAAGTATTTGGTTCATGCTTGTTTTCAATAGATTAGTATTCTAGATATAGAGACAATATTTAAATATAAGAAACCATAAATTGTAATTTCAAATAGCATATAATTTAATGTTAAAATAAGTGGAATAGTTGACAACCCGCTACAGTGGCTTAAAATGTCCAAGTGGGCAGGAGAGATGCTATGAACAAAGGCATGAAAGCAAGGAGAACATAAATAGATGTAGAACTTGAGGCTATCAGCCCAACTCTACTAGTGGGCCTGGATGGAAGGTTTGCTCTGAAATAACAAAGAGCTGCACATGACTTTAGGAGTTTGACTTTACTCCTTAAGGCAAGAAAACTCTGCTATATGCAAAGCAGTATCATGATCTTAGAACTGGCCTAATTCTAAACTTAAATCAACACCAGTATTTAACACAGTTGAGCCAAGCATGGTGGCGCACGCCTGTAATCCCAGCATTCAGGAAACTGAGGAAGGAAGATCACTGCAAGTTTGAGGCCAGCCTGAACTGCATAACAAAACCTTGTCTCAAATTTAAAGTATGCAGTTGAAAAGGGAAACTGCTATTTATTAAGCAGCTACTAAGGAGAAGATTCTTTACATACATTTTTCAGTTTAATCACTGCAACTTTCTTAAGAGAGAGATGGCAGTGTTCCCATTTTAGAGGTTAGTACAACTCACAGAATTAGATAGTCACAGTCATTTAACTTTCTAACATGCCACTGTGGGATGGAAATACAAGCAATCAGTCAGAAAAGGGAAATTAGAAGTGGGAGATTAAGACACCAGTATTACAGCATTAACTCAGAAATGGGACATTCAACTGTGAAAACAGATGACCCTGCCATGTGAAGGAGCTGCAAGGAATGGAGCAGAACGCCCAGAAGCTGGAAGAATTCCCTATGTGAAAAGTAATTTTCCACCTGCCTGGCAAGTGCAAGGTCGTGAGTTTGATTCCTGGTACCAGGAAAAAAAAAAAAAAGTAATTTTCGATAACATTAGCCATAAAGAGATGGAACATATGTTAAAATCACTGAAACCAGAATTAAAATCTACACAGGACAAAGTATAGCAACAAAGATAAAAATCCCAGCTTAAAAAAAAATAGATTCTCAAAAGCAGTAATATGTCAACACCAGGAAAACCCTTGGGAAAAGCCCAGTCTTACCGTTGGATCCTGGGTTTCTCTGAGTTTGTGCGTAAATGATAACAATTTGTGCAAAGCTTCCTGAGGTATATTTGGAACCTATGTTATGAGAGAATTGAGGAAAAACAGAAAGAATAAATTTGGGATATCTTACCAGTTAATCAATCCAAAACGATTACTTAGCAAATAATATTAGAATGACATTTTTAAAAAAAGGGATGACTGATTACTGGTTAAATATGTTTAACTCATAAAATTTCTCATTCAGCTTCTGAGGAAACATTTAGTCCCCTGCTTTCTCTTGAAGGATCAGGCGAGGAAGCAAAGTCACTTTTCTGTACACATGTAATTCAATTACCAGCATAAAATTGAAAGGAGCCTCTAACTCAAGTAGAAACTACTACATATAGTAATATATTATGAAAACCTTTTAATTTCCTGTTTTCTTAGGTTTAGTGGGATTTTTTAAACCTCTGATTTAGGGCATTTTATTAATGAAGCCAAATTTTGTCTTTTAGTAGGTAACTTATATACACATATGTCTGCTAAGTGATGTAAAGGACTCTTGCATAAAGAATTGGTGCTCACGGTATCGCCTTTCCTCAAGGACTTTTAAAACAGGTACTTAAGGACCATGATCAATTCACCAATAAACTCTGAGTGCAGTTTCCAAAACAGCACAAGTTGATTGCTTTTAATCACAATAAGCCTTAATATAAGTACATATTTGATTTAATTAAACTATAAGCAACTTTTATTTAAGCAATAAAAAAATTTAAATTTTAATTTAAAAAGATCAGAAAAAGATGTTAAAACAATGACTGGCACAATGTGATCATTTCAAAAATACACTGCTAGGGGCTGGGGATTTAGCTCAGCGGCAAAGCGCCTGCCTGGCAAGCGCAACATCATGAGTTCGGTTCCCGGTACCGGAGAAAAAAAAAAAAAAAAAAAAAAAAAAAAAAAATACACTGCTAAAGGTATCTTTGGTCATTTAAGTAACTGGAATTGTTTTAAATACAACTTTTATTCCATACATTTACTCTTTAAGTCAATCTTGTGATGTAACACCTAGCTTTAGCCCCATTATCAGATAAATTATAATTAATAGAGTAATTTATCCAAGATCTGGGAACTAATATGTAATGGGTTTGACATTTAGTGTCAATTTGACTTTGAAGCATGTGCCCATACCCACAATCATGCTCATAACACTTAAAATTAATCAGTTCACTCTGATATTTCAAAGGGAATGGGTGCACTTACACAAAAAATTATTAGTGATTTAGAATAGTTTCTATAATGATGGAAATTTTCTTTATCTGTGCTAATACAGTAGCCACAAGTCCCCCACATGGCTATGGAACACCTGAAATGTGACTGAAAAAGTTTTAAAAAGTTTCAATTTAACATGGTTAGTGTGGTTATATTGAATAGTGCAGTGCTGGATCTCCAAAAGTGCTACACATAATACCTGATTAAGGTACACACTGAAATAATGGATCTTACACATAGTAGAAGCGACCAGTGCCCAGATGACTCACCACAGCTCTGAGGGAACTCTGACTACTCATTATTGTCTATAAACTCTCAGAATGAAAATATATCTGGCCTGTGTTTACAGTAGGAACTTCAAATAATCACCTCTGACTGAATATAAAAGGAAAAGAAATTGTAAAGCCTCCTCCATGTGAGGGCAGGGGAGAAGTAGCCTACATCTGTGGTCCCTAAGCAAGCAGCATCAGTGCCAGTGAAGAACCTGTCAGAAATGCAGACTGTCGAGGACATTTCAAATCCCCCTGACTCGAAAGCAATGGAGCTCAGAAATCTGTGTTTTACCCAGCCTCCAAGGGATTCTCAAAATGTTAAAATTTGAAAACCATTGACATATACTAGTATATGAAAAAATCTGGGAGAAAAAGTCAAAAGGTCCAACTCTGCTCCAGCAAGTATTAGTACACCTTAAAAAGGGAACTACTGTAGACACACTAGGCTAGATCTGGCCTCTCTTACCATTTCTTTAATCACTTGGAGTTCTTCACTTTTCACAAGTGGTTTCATATAATGGAAAAAAAACATGGTTAAGAATTCTGGTCCCAGCCACTGCTGTGCTGTGCTTCCAATAACAGGGGGCTCTGCCAAGGCAATGATTCTGAAGGAGGGGTGGATAGGAAAGATAGATCTGAAAGGGAAGAAAAATAAGAACATATAACCTTGCACATTAGAAATTAAGCCATGTAGGTGACGTCCAGGCATTGATAAGCTTACCACTCTATTAATAATGTCAAAGTTATCATCCAAAGAATGATCTTTGAGGAAAAAAAGTCAGGACACCACACAACCCTAATATTAAAAGAAGTGAAATAATCCCTACTAATAAATGTTGTACAATAATTACTCATCAAACTCCAGCTCTCACACAAACCACTGCTTTTGATATGTTGTTATGCTTGCAGTAAATTTTCTCCAAAGTCCCTTGAAATAAAATCCCATCCAGTCCAGATTCATTATGTAGGTCTTATTTACGGAAAAATCTCCTCAAAATCTCCTGTCTTGCAAGGAGCTTACCCTGTAGCAGTCATTGAAACACAAAGAACTGTGATTCATGGTGGGAAAACTTTTTAAAATATGAATAATTTAGATTCAATTTAAACTTTAGATCAGCAAAATACAAACAAAACCTCAGTTCTTAAAAAAGTAATGAAAATCAAACTTTTACATAATTTACTCTTGTTGTCGCTATAGAAATGTTATGATTTTAAAAATGATCTCTTCAGCAGATTTCTGCTAGAAAATCTGAGAAAGCATGTAGATATTCCAGGACACACAGATGAAAAAGGTAAGATTTCCCATGGTTAGTGAATGAACTCAAGTTGCTTTTGGACAGGAATTAGAAATCCCTTATTATGATCTAATCAGGCAAGTGATACTGTCAATTCATCAATAATAGAGCTACTCAAAAAAAAAACCAATAGAAATGTACTTTTAGAGGATAATATAGTTCTTGCAGAGAAAAGGGGGAGCTGAAATTCAAGTGTTTGCCATAATTTTCAGAAAAAACAAAAATACAACTGGCATTATTAACTATTATACTAAAATCCAAGAGCTAATGGATTGGGCAGCTAAAATACCAAAAGGTAGAACATGTATATAAAGAGTCAGGAGAGTTCAGATAAGAGAAAGTTGCATCAACAGTGGGCAGGGTGACTTGCATCCCCAACCTCATGACCTGTAATTTTAGAGGGCAGATCATAATGTATTAGGCAGGGAAAAGCAATTTTATTAATGGTCATATGAAAGAGCTGGATGAATTGATGAAAACTATCAGATATTATTTCATTTCTCTAGGTTAAAAAAAAGTTATTTATAGATATTCTACCAGGGCTGAGGGAATGATCTATCCTAAAAAGTTGTTTTGGGAAAACAGGGAAGGATAACACAGACAGTGCCTGAAAGTTCTGAGGATAGAAGGGTCACTCAGAACTGATATGCGACATGAGAAATCCTAGGATTGGAAAGCTAAAGAGGTAGGTTATTCTGTTGTCCACTTTGGCTATGTGGTTTGCTATCATACAGGCAACTCTGCCCAAAAGCCTAGCAACAGATGTTGGATTCATCCTTGATCCTTCTGACTCCTAACTAGGACAAAATGGTGGGAGACACAGCCTGGTTTGTCTGTGCAAAATTAAAGCAGCAGCTGTAGATTCTCCTTAAGATAGTAAGGGATAGCAAATCAAGGAATAAACAAAATCGAAAGTTAAGGAGCCAGCCAAAATGGGAAGTCCAATGTATATCTTTAAGAGATCGGGAAGTAGGTACCACATCTGAGCGGTAAAGTTAAGACTAGAAGAGCAACTAAAATGAGAGCAAGCTAAGTGGTTTGACTTTAAATAAGGTGATCTCACTGCATGGACACACACTGTCTGTAACTCGCTTTTTAGCGTTGGCTTTCACAAGGTACTTGAGCAAGTGGGCCAAAATTGAAGGGGGCAGTTTCCGAGAAGCTGATGTGCTGGGCAGAGAAGTGTATGCTGAAGATAAAAACAGCCACCAAACTAATGAATAACAGGATGAGAAGGACCCTTTTGTTTTCTAGGCTATTCCCAAAGGTTTCCTTGCATACAAATAGGTCATATGGAAAGTCATTTCCTGATTGCGAGGTTCCTCGAATCTGAAAGGTAGAGAGCAAAAGATGTGCTACATATTTTAGGGTGATCTGATAAGCCAGTGTATAATAAATATCAAGGCTAGAAAAATGACACATGAACATTAGCAAATATAAACTATTTAGTGTACTATACATCAGTTATATCTCAATAAAGCTTTTCATTAAAAAGACTTCAATAAACTCCAGTGGTTCATTTTTGTTAAATTCATGTAGTAAGAAACTTGAAAGAATAATATAGAAGGCTGCTATAATGACATCAGTCATAGGCTGGCACAGGACTTTGAAATTAGCTTTTTACACTATGACACTAATGTTCCAATTCAAAACCTAGAGATTACACAGTTCTGTACATGTCAAAAATTATTCAATTGTACACTTTAAATATTCAAGTTACTATATGTCAATTATATCTCAACAAAGCTTTTGATTAAGAAAGATTTCAATAAACTCCAATGGCTCATTTTTATTGAATTTGTGTAGTAAGAAACTTGAAAGAGTAATACAGAAAGTTTCTATACTGACATCAATCACAGGCTGGAACAAGACTTTACTTTCAAATCAGCCTTCCGCACTACAATATTAATGTCCCAATTCAAAACCTAGAGGTTATACAGTTCTATATGCAGCCCAGATTTGTCTGTAGTTAAGCAAATAGCATGGACACATTCCTAATGTGTTGTTATGTAATACAAGATCTAGCGTAACACTTGGAAGAAAGTAGACACTAAATAAATGTATAATGCAGTTTTTAATAATCATTACTATATAAAACTTTTTGAATAACTTTGATGTAACTGACAAACCAAAGTAAGTGATAAAAACTGAAATAATGTTTTCCCAGCCAAAAGCTAGTCTAAATCTGTTCTGGAATGAATTTGTGAGAGGAGATGCAGTTTTTGTATTAAAAAGAAAATCTCAAAACGTACAATAATAAGTAACTACCCCTTCACAGGCACAAACTGTTCCTTCACCATAAAAATGTTCAGGATTATTTTCAAAATCAAAATTTCCTTAAGGCTTTTTATTTTGAGGCATAAAATCTTGGATCTATCTTGAATTTTGTTACAAATTTGCATGACCTAATTTTTAGGAAAAGAGATGCTAAGACTTCTGGGAAGGGAGGACAGAATGCTCAGATCCTAACTGTCTTCAAACATAGGGAAAAAAGCAAAAAGGGTCCAGAGACTCTAATTTATCAAAGATTGTCCTCAGACATCCAATGATGGTTCATCACTAATCAATAAAGACTAAAAGATTGTAAACTAGTTTCAGTACCACATAACAACCAATAGAACATTCCATAAAAATACAAAAATATTAGAGTGTATCTAAGTACAACCCAGACTAGCCCACTAGTCCCTGTTACTTCCCTGAGATAGCCAGCATCCCTTCTTGGTGAAAAGAACCATTGGAACAGAGAAATTGTCACTCCTCTTACCTATGTTTTTCACATCAACAGGAAGGGACACATTTAGCAGCTGGTAGTATTTGTACTCCCTCTTTCCCCAAAATAAGTTTTTCTCATTAAAGGAAGCCATTCTATTTTGGTCTGCATTTCCTGCATGAAATACAGGCATTGTTGATATCTGATGTGTGTGGCCATTACACTATTTCTAACTACCATTGCTGGTATTTTACACTAAGAGAAGTTTCTAACATTTCTAAGAAAGTGTTAGGTATATGATTACCTGCAAAAACTGTAAACGCCTCAAGCACATTCTGGAAATGATTAAGGTGAACAATCTTATATAAACATTAGTAAACAAAGAAAGCCAGCAGAGGAATCAAATATAACTACTATATTAGGACACTGAGTTTCATCATGCCATTAAGTTTAAAGGGTTGGCATTCTATGGCCAGCAGCTGTTAATTATAGGACCTATGCTTTCAGACTTGTCATTAACGGAAGCCAAAGTATTCCAAATTAGTAGGTTTATGTAAGAAAAGATTGCTATCCTAGAAGGTCATCTAAAATGGTATAAAGAGGATTACTATTTCCTGAATTTTCAAAACTGTACCTCAGGTTAAGATTTTTTCACTCACTCAAAAACACTAACAACTCCACAATGTGTCCCATATTGTGACATTAGAAACAAAGAAATGAAGTACTGAGGCATGACAGAGTCCTGACAACCTTCAAGCACCAGGTTGTAGCTATTTCCCGAGGTTCAACTGTATCCTTGCCCTTCATTTCATTGTATGAGGTGTTAATAAATTCATTTTGCAACAATTTGAATTTTTGTTATTTATAACTAAGGAAGTCTTGACAAATATAATTATGAAAACTACTCCAATCTGGAAGAAGAACCAGGTTTGCCAAACTGAGTCTGGACTCAAAAACACTGTTAAATCTGCCTTGGATTGTAGAGGAATGTCAGAGAAGTACTCACAGAGGAAGTGACTACTGGAGAAATAGCAGAAGTTAGCTAGGCTGGTTCTGAGAAGCAAAAGTGAGGCTATACAGATGTTAGCCCTGGGCACTGGTGACGCAAATCACTCAAGGATTTAAACAGTGAGTTTGTATTTTTTATAGCTGAATAATACTCCATTGTATAGAAATACCACAACTTTTTTATCCATTCCTCAGTGGATGGGCATCTGGGTTGTTTCCAGGATTTAGCTATGACAAATTATGCTGCTATAAACATGGGTGCACATGTATAGCTGAGATATGATGTTTTTAATTCTTCTGGGAAAATATGCAGAAGGGAAATAGCTGGGTTAAGTTACTCCTAATTTTGTGAGGAATCTCCATACTGATTTCCATAGTGGTTTCACCAGTCTACACTAACATCAGCAGTGGAGAAGCGTTCCTTATCCCCCACCGCATCTCCAGCTTTTGTTATTGGTTAATTTCTTGATGATAACCATTCTTTCTGGGGTGAGATGGAATCTCAGTGTTGTTTTAATTTGCATTTCTCAAATGACCAATGATGTTGAACATTTTATCGTACATTTATTTGCCATTTGTATTTCTTCATCTGAAAAGTGTGTATATTCACCTCAGATGCCCATTTTTGGATTGGGTCTTTGAATTTTTGGGGCCTGGCTTTCTAAATTCTTTATATGTTCCAGACAGACATCCTTTGAGGGTTTATTCTTTTTAAGATAAAAAAAATAAAAAAATAAACAGTGATATGATCATAATTATGGACTAGACACTAAACATCTTGGCAAGGTGTAGACACAGCAAGTCTTTTTCATATAATCAATTAAGGAGTTCAAGAGAAATAGTAGGCTTGTAGAAATGAACTTAGAATTTCCCTAGGACATGGAAGACATACAGTAGTCACGTGGCACTTAGGACAGAAATAAATTGCAAAAAAATTTTGAAGAATGCTCACTGTATCCATGACAGGTAAGTATATGAGAGTGGAGGGGACTGCTCAAAGAGAAGACAAGGCTAAGGACAAAATCCCAGGAAATGCCAACTTAAACAGTGGTCTGCAGCCTTGCCTAAGGCTGCAAGGAGTTGCTAGTCACTTCCTCTTCTGTGTTCTCACAGCACTTTGTACAGACCTCTACTCTGACACTGAAAAACTGGGTTGTAATTATTTGTTTATGTGTCTGTCTTCATATGTGGCAGATCACAGAAGGTAGCGACTATGTCGTCTTAGAGCTGGCACTCAGTGAATAACCTGAAGGAAAAAATGAAGTAATGCTATCAGTAACAGATACTTGTACTCTCCAAATCAGTTATATCCAATCATCAG
Source organism: Chinchilla lanigera (assembly GCF_000276665.1). Lineage (NCBI taxonomy): Eukaryota > Metazoa > Chordata > Mammalia > Rodentia > Chinchillidae > Chinchilla > Chinchilla lanigera. The sequence continues at coordinate 4,474,837 of NW_004955518.1, read as the reverse complement.
TCCATAGCTAAGAGTCACCTGGGTATAGTTCTTGGCACCCAGAGAGTGACTGACTCTATAGGTTACCATTATGATCATCAGGCTTAAACCAAATCACTCCAATTCTGTAGCCAGAATGACAGTTTTAAAATCAACTCTCAGGATGATTATTAGTCCACAGGTTGGAAGTTGTTCTTGGAACCCCAATCTGCTGGAAAATGTATTTGTGCAAGACTATTACAGCTGTTGTTTCTGTTAGGCAGCTGCAAATGACACACTAGCTCTGACCACCATCCTCATCTCTCCAGAACCCTCCCCTTTAGAAAACAGAACAAAACCTTCCTTGTAATTCTACCTTTCATCTTTTTTCCCCTATCTTAAACTCTCCCACAAGGAAACACAGCAGCAATAAAAAATTAAATAAAAGCTAAATACGTTTAAATACTATAAAAAAACTATACTTTGCCGAACTTCAGTTCTGTGATTAAGTACAGAAACGAAATGATACGACAATTTAAGTCATGAGTTTCTAATTTATGCTTCAAATGCTAATGCCAAGAGTGACAGATAGGGGTATAGGATCAACTCATGATAGAGAATTGCTCATATCACTCATAAGAACAACTCATGAAATAAATTTTTCTTTGCTGAGTATACATTTCTTGCTTTTTACACTGTACTGTGTCCTTTTAAAATCAAGCTGTCAGGCAATAAACACAGTAACAAGTGTTACCCAATAAATACAACTCTGAAAGAAATATAGCCAGCTGATTTAAAAGAATCTAACCTATTATAATGATAAAAGACAAAAATAGGTTACAAAATTAAATCAAGGTTAACCAGGAAATGGTAAAGAAATTTACCAGCATTTCATACCATCAGAAAGAAGCAGATTCTATAGCATGACTATCCTCAATCAAATAAAAACTGCATTGCTCCTTTTCCTGGCAACGAAGGAGGAATACTGAAAAAGAATAAGGCTTTCAAATGGTAGAAATAATTTAGAGAAGGTTGGAGAATCACTGTTAGAAAATTTTGTCTCTGAAAAGCTAATGAAGGGGCTGGGGATTTAGCTCAGCGGCAAAGCGCCTGTCTGGCAAGCGCAAGGTCGTGAGTTCGGTTCCCGGTACCGGAGAAAAACCAAAAAAAAAAAAAGCTAATGAAGCCCCAACAAACTGACAAAAACAAAAGGGAAAAGAAATGAAAATGGGAAGTTTAGCCCAGAAGGTTCACCATACTGCCAATCAATGAGAGGCACAAAGAAGCCACAGGATGCCGGGAAATGAGGAGCAGGGAGAGGTGCGGTAAAGAACACGTCCACGTTAGGGTCTGTCGGAATACACCGTGGGGGAAAGACACAATTGGTAAAAAAATGTAATTAATAAATACTGGATATGCCTGAATGTGCTGGAAGATTTTGACAACAGGTGACATGTTCGGAATGAAAATGTGACATACATATAGAAAATAGGGTCACTTCCTCCTAGGTGTTCCCATAGCATTACTATACAGACCTCTAACATATAAAACCGTGTTGGGAATTATTTATTTATATCTCTCTTTGTATGTAGGTACAGTAATTACTAACTTCAGAAAAAAATAAGATGAAAGGAAAATAATTTTATTACTGTATACTAAATGGCTCAGCTTTGTTATACTATACTGTAATACTCTTTTATACTGTAACAATCATGTAAAAATTGAACAAAGCTTAAATCAAAATTATATAACTCATTAGAATGAATGAGGACATGGAAGTTTGTGTGACTAATGAGAAAGAAGTGGTCAAAGAGCTAAATCTTATTTTTTCATGGAGGGCATCAAAAGACCAATGAAACATAAATCAAGAAATATTAATGATAGCATCTTGTTTAGTGAGAATACTGAAAGAAACAGTTAAGAGTTGGAAGTGATAGTCTTTGTGGAATGAGAAGTAGGAAATGAAAGACAGTCTTAGAATCCATGCCAAGGGACTGGTATTTTTCTTTAAACACTGAAAAACTCTTTTTTTCAAAACTCTATCTGGCTCAAGTTTCAGGCATGAGTAACACTGGTAAAGAGTCAAAGATTTTCAAGAGTTTGTGAAAGACAGCAAGCATTGCTATGATCTCTAATTTCTCAGCTTGACCTTTAAAGATAGAAGTAAGCCAGGTTTGTGTTTGTGAGAAAGACACAACCTGATAGTGACAAAGGCGGAAACCTTGAACTATCCATTGTGACCCAAACCCTCAATATGATGCTCAAGGGCACTATGTTCCTGAAAGCATCTTTATTTGTAAAACTGCTTGTAACCATTAAGGGAGAACTTGATCCACTTCATAGAGTAGGGTTGTCCTTTCCTGGATATTCAGGGACAAGTACAATGCTCCTAATGTCTTCAGGGAAACTGCCAAGCCAACTTGCTGTGAGATATTGCAGGACTGCATTGATTCGCCTTTCTGAAAATATAAACTCTTCTCTGACTGCTGGTTCACATGCAAATAATACACAAAAGCTAAATGCTATAAACTGAATATACAAAAGGAGAGAGATTTTTATATGTACTTGCTTCCCTAAACACTCAACCAGACCATTTTCTGGCTAGAGGAATTTGATAGCATATACCACAGAAGAATAAGTAGTTATGTAATCAAGTGAAATTATTAGTAATTTACACAGAGGTAGTAAGAAGCTTAACATTTCTCCCCTAAGAAAAAATGTCAAGAAAATATTTGCTGAAATGCAAACTCAATAGTAAATACACTTTATTACTTTTTATAGGATGGTCTTGTTTTAAACATGAAGCCCTTTAGGGAGAGGGAAAACTTCAATTAAATAAGGTCAGTTAAGTGAGGAAGAGGTCGCCAACATACCTGTCTCTAATGTGTTAAGACATCAATAGACATGAAAACTAGCTTATACCTGCCAAACCTCTCTAAGGGAAAGTATAATATGCACCTAAAAAAAATTTTCCTTTAAACCTTTCATTTTGAAAAATTTCAACTACATAGAAAATTTAGACTAAACATGAACACTTCACCTAGATTTTTCCAATTACAAAAATTTTACATTTGTGTTCTTGCTCTCACTTGGTATTTTTTCTTTCACGTGGGTTTGGGCACTCATATACACAATTTTTTTTCCTCCTGAATCATTTGGACGCAAGTTGCAGACTTTTTAGCTTTTCCATGAGGCATCCCAGTAAGCATCTTCTAAAAGGAAAATATTCTACTTCATGACCCCAATTCCATTATCATACACAAGAAAATGAGCATCAATTCAATATCATGTAACACATACATAGTCCATACCTAAACCTTTCTAATTGTCTTTAGGGCTATTTTCTTCTGGTCCCCTGTTCCAAGATCCAGTCAGTGCTCACCCACTGTATCTGATTATTGCATCTCTGGAAGGAGGTTTAATTAAGCCATGATAGGTACCACTGTGGTAACTGTGGGCCCAGCTTTTGTTTTGCTGAGAGGATACAAAACAAGAGGCTAACTAAACTGGTAGGGCAACAGAGAAGAGGTTACTTCTTAAAAACAAGATCAGCCACTAATGTAAAAGCCTGAGTACAAAGGATATCTCAGATCGCAACATCAAGTTTAGCACATGTCAAACTACCATCATGCCTAGAATACCAAATTATTAAGCTGTTCACAGTCATTTTGGCTTGACCCTAGGTTTAGAAACATAATGAAAAATGTTATTTTTACCTGAGCAGTAAGTTAATAAGGACAGTGTACTCAAAATTACCTCTCCTGTAGCTGCTCATCAGACAGCTGCAGCTCCTCTTTTAAGCGCATGTATCTGTCTTCTCTCAGCAGCCTAGAGCCATCGTAAAGGCTGAGCTCTCGATCATGGATTAACCTAATGGGATAAGGAAAATATCAGGAAATTAATCAGGCTTGAACACTGATGTTATTAGAGGTAGAATTACACAGTCAACATTTTAGTCATGGCTATCGTTGCTGCCAGTTAAGTCTAACAATTTTGCCAGACGAACCATTCAAAATTTCAGGTTGGCTAGTGCTGTGACACCTGCAAAACTTGGTTTCCTTACTGGAAAGTAAAAGGCATGAATACTAGATGTGGATAGGGAGGAAGAAGGTGAAGAACGAGGAGAGGACCAGCAGAAGACAGAAAGAAAGTGCTGAATGAGTGGCCCAAGATAATCATGATGTATTTATTATAAGGAAGGCAGTTGACACATACTCCTCTGAGTCTAATGTAACTTAAGGAAAGGTATTATCAAAATACTTCTACCTTTGGAATTACAAAATTTGAAGCATTAAAACTCTTCATAATAAAATAACTATACTGCTATTTCATATCCAACTCTGAGGGGGACCAAACTAACCATTCACACCACAAACAGCACTGTCTTCAAAGTGTTGCAAAGGTCAAAAAGCACCAATCACTAAGTCTTTCCATACCTAGGTTGGCGCTGTCCCACAGCCTCTACTGATGGCGCTGATGGAGGAGAGAGTGCATAATGCCAAGGTTACGGGAATGGGCCATGGAACCAGTCAGACCTGGACTCAACTCCAGCTTTGACTGGGGGAGAAGGAGAAGTACTTTATCTCTCCAAATTTTTATCTTTGATGAAATTAAGGCAATAATGCCAACCTAATGAGTTACTGTAAAATTAAATAGCTAATATAAAACAGATAATACATTGTTCTTGACCTTGATTATACAATAGGATCTTCTGGCAAACACCAATATTCAAACCTTGGCCTGGACCCATCACAACAGAATTTATGGAGATGGAGTACAAGCATCAACTCTCTAAAATTCTCACCCTGCAAGGTGATTCCAAGGTTAAAAACTTAAGAAGCACTAGCTGAGCACAATACCCAGGAGAGGACAGTAAGGACTTAGTTAATGAGAGCTGCTGCTACTACAACTATTCTACTTGGTCAAACATGCCACAGACACTCCACAAAAGAGGAGCGTTACTTTACTTCATGTCTGCATTTGTCTGTTTGGAAAAGAAAATTACAAGCATATGATATATTTACAAACATAAATTTGTGATTATTATTTTTTTAAATAGGCTCAAGTCTAATCAGAATTAACCCAATACGTTTACAATCTTAAGTCATACTCAGTATCTGTGTCCTATCAGAGACAAAAAAATAAGTTATAGAGAAGTTTTAGAAATGTCTGGATATTTTTTCACACCTAAACTTAAAAAAAAAATGGCTATAGAAATATTCTAGCTTTTACCTACAAAGGAAGTTTTTCTAATCTCTATACAACATAATTAGCTATTAAGATTTTATATTAACAGTACATATTTTTCTTCCTAACAAAAAGAGAAGAATCCAGTAAGATCAACCAATAATGTAACCTATGAAGGTTATGTAATATGTAACCTATGAAGCTATGATTCTGACAAAACACAGAAACTTCAGCTGTGGCAGAAGGGCATGAATCTGAGGAAAGTCTACAATTTCACCACATCTTACTTTAATGACACATTTGAAAGAATCACAAATAAAAATGATTTGTTGGATGAACTCTGTGTTGTAAAAATACTTACTGAAGAAAATTACTCAAAAAAGGTAAAATGAGGTAGGTGTGGTGATACACACCTGTAATCACCTCCAGTGTACTTGGGAGGCTGAGTCAGGAAGATCACAAGCTCAATGCCAGCCTGAAAACTTTTCCAGACTCTCACTCAAAATAAAAAAATTTTTAAAGAACTAGAGTTTTTACTCAGATAACCAAATATAGGCATATAAGATTGATCAAACACTTACTCATTAATGGTTCCTTTCAATAAACCAACAGAAATTAGTAGTACAATTATTTTAGCTATCATGTGTGTATATATATACACATACATAAACATACATACATATATATACATAATCTGAGTGACCAATTTGATGATAACAGTATGTAATACCACAACCATTGTTAATTTCCTATCACCTTGTTTGAAATTCTGTATCACTTTTATTGTTTTTGTGTTGTTTTGTTTATGTCTTTGTTTTTATTAATTTGTTTTTGTTCTTTTCTCTTTAACATAAAAAAAAAACTAGAGTTGTAGTTCAGTCGTAGAACTTGTCTAGCAAGGTTATGACTTCAATCCCCAGTACCACAAAAAAAAAGGCCAAATGACAGTACCTGATAAAATGTTTAAGCAGACAGATTTTCACACTTTCATGCCAGAAAGTTTGCACTGAGAATTTCTTTCACTTTTCCTGAGCTGACTAGGTGCCTCAACATCTATACAAAGAGTATTTTCCCTACTGAAAATAGTATGATCTCCAGTGAAGCATACATTGAAGGTGTCAATAATTTCAAATTTACCAGCCACAAAAATGTTTCTTTGAAGATTATGCAAAATTTTATGAAGAAATAATAAAAGATTTTATAACATTGGGGAAAAAATTTAATACCATAGACAACATATTAGTGATAGATATGGCTGGAAAACGGATTAAAGTCCACAACTATTCTGTTTTTGTTATTATTTATATTCAGATAATCAGAATTGAGAAGTGTTTTTAAATTTTACTTTATTGCACATAAATATGCAATACCTTTTGTTTTAGAAGAGTTGTATTATTTAAAATAGTTTTTAATACAGCCATTTATAGAGCCAATATAATGAAATCAACTGGTCAATCAAGCAATAAATATTTCACAGGGGAAGGGGTGTGGAACTGTGAAAGGCGGGTGCTTGGATCTGATCAGTGAATGCTGTTTGCATGGATGGAAATGTCACAATGAACCATTAACATCTAAAATTAACAGGTGTTAATAAAATAATATTTATAAAATATAATAAAAAGAAACTTCAGCTGTGGAGATGTTGCATATGTAAATCTGCACATACAAAGTCTTTCAAAGCTACTACTGAAAAAATTTTCTCTTCTCAATTCTTACACAAAGAATTCTGCTATAGTAGTAGTACTTCCCCCAAAATGTTCCATATTTGGAGTTTTACTATAGTGTGTTTATAACAATAAATAATCTGTCATTCCACTGGGATATAGAATTATGAATTTCTAAGGGTCTGCATAATACCGTTTTATAAAACAACACTGAGCAAGCTCCATGTTTACTGCTTAAATTGGAATGATGTGTGTGTGCGTGTGCATGCACATGCACACGCACACACAATGCGTTTATTTTGGGTAAGAATGACTCACACAAACCTTTGCAGCACAGCAAGTGTGCCAGCATTGACCCGGTGAATTCCATCCAGCAGGACCAGTTTGCCTTCCACAGCAGCATTCACAAGCGGGGAGGACCTCCAGGCAGTGTCTCCATTTGAAAGAGTGTATCTCTGCTGTAGTAGATCACGTGCTGTCATATCCTAAAACCAATGCCCACCAACCACCAAAGAAAACATAGAATTTAAGTTTTAGGACATAGATTGTAGCTTATTTAGCTTTACAGTCATCTCTCTATGCAATACTATTTCATATAACAAATGGGAATTCTTTTCAAATCCACCACAGAGATAAACCTTTAAAAAGGTTCAGATTTTTTTCTATTACTTATTCACAGACAGTAAGAATGAAGGTTCTTCCTCCCTTTTACTTAGTACTTTCCTCTTCATTTAAAATGTTCATTTAGATAATGGTAGTAATTTTTACCTACTTTTTAAACTTAATTTCATTGGACATTTTTAGATATACATAACAATAAAATTCACCACAGGGAATCTATACCTGTACATGATATATCTTGACTCCTCTATTTTTCCTATCCCCTCCTCTCCCTTCAACCTCCAACCGCATTTAATAGAATTTAACTCAGCTTTACTCCTGCAGGGAATGAAATGTGCTGTCATGGTTTCTGTCTACACGTCCCCCCAAAGCCTCATGCAGTCTTAGGGCTTTTTCAGAGGTGGCTGAATGTACAGTGAATGATGCTGGGGTTAAGGGTGTGTGATCAGTTCACTGATTGGTTTGGCATTGCCCTAATCTCAGCAGCCCAGATAAAGCATAAAGGGGGCAGAAAGACGCTGTTAAAGTCAGTTATTGATTTTTTTATCTTCTGCCCACCATGAACTGTTCTCCTCTGCAAAGCCACCCTGCCCTGGAGCCAGCTGATTATGGACTGAAACCTCTACAAACTGTGAGCTAAATAAACCTTTCCCCATTTAACTTTAGGTGTCAGGTATTTTTTCTCAGCAGTGAGAGAAAAGTAACTAAGACATATGTTGATTCCATTTTAAAGTGAGACACCATGCAAACTCAACACCAAGAGATTATTATCAAGAGTGTGCATTTTCTTCTAGTTGATGAATTCTCTTGAAAAGCCACACTAGGACCCATCACAGTGACTCACTATAGTTAAAGAAGCTTAAGAGTGGAAGAAACTGAGGCCAGTCATCAGATGAGGTACAGGAATTGAGAAACAATAGCATGGCACTTACAAGTAAGTTTTCAAAGCACACATGCAATACGCTAGCACGAAAATGATGTAACAGACTTAGACAAATCATTCATAGTTGTGGTATACAAAAAAATCTTTCTACTGTAAAAAATGTGGTGCCATAATAGGAACAACTTTTTACTTACATGTGTTAATAAGCATATTGAAGATGATCTGTTACCATCTTAAGATAAAACTAAAATTTTTATGGTCACATTTATTCAAAAATTTAAAGTTTTTATAAATTCTTTGATAATCACTCCAAGTTTGAAGCAGATAGGAAACTAATAACAATAATCTGGATTGAATAATAACAATGAATCTGGATTGAAATCAAGATTAAAATGCAAATCTTCAACCTTCTCACTATCAAAAGGTACTGACTTAGGAAATACTGAAAATATGTAGCAGTAAAAATTTTTTAAAAAGGCAAACAGGCTACTTTTGAATCATAAAGACATTAGAAATAATAACATTTAAACTTTCCAGACTTAAGTGTCTGGCTTTGGCACATGAATTAGAATTTGGCCTAACTCTTTTAATAACTGTATGTAATTCTTCTACTACAAATTTTAAATTTTATGCCAACTATATATAAGCAGTATCACTCTATGCTGCCAGTGACAGTTACAACAGCCAAAATTAACTCATCCCCATCACCAGTGTTTAGGGCGATGGTGCACAGTGGGGATGAGCTCATTCCCACCCAAGCTGTGCTACACGCTGGTAAGTGAATTGCTCTAGGCAAAATAGAAAAAAAATTTAAGTTCTATGAGTCATTTTCATAATTATTTTTTAAAAATTGAGTGTATATGTGTGCATACATACACATATATTATCTTTTTAATGTCAAAACAAGTAAACTTAAATCTCTCACTACTAATTATTCCAGAAAAATATTCATTATAGAGTTATGTATCATATTATCCTAGAAAATTAAACTGGAAACATCTTTAGTATAGTGGCTTAAAATCAAACATACAGATCAGAAATAGTTGGGAAATTTTTTGAAAATACCTAAGCTCAGGCCTCTCTATCCTGAATATCCTCACTATCTTGACTGAGTTGGTCAAACTACCAGCTTTTTAATTAATACTATGATTGTAATTCTGATGTCCTATCCAGGCAGGAATACTGTTTTATAAGACATTAACTGATATGAATCTTTATCCATTTATTTATACTGCTTCCTTATAGGACTTAATGAGATGGCACAAAGATATATAAAATAACAAATAATGTAATTTAAAAGTAAGGTGAAAAAATAAGGAAACAGTAGGCCTTGTCTCCTTTACTCTCCTATTGGAACTCAGAGGAGGAGGCAGCACAAGGAAGTCACCCCACTGATACCATATTAGCTAAGAAATAGATGGATGTTAATTCTGAATATCCTAGCTCCAGACTGAAAACAGATGGGGATGACAAATGTCAGGACTCTGGCATAAGAGGATCAGGGTCCTAAGAAGCTGGGGTTAGCAAATTTCAATAGAATTTTTTAAAAATTCAATGGAGCGAATTCCCCTGTGTTATAACAGCATAGCATAAATCACAATTTTGTGCAGGATATGAAAAAAACACTATTTTGTGTGGTCATGTTTCCAAAGTACTATAATATCTTAACTCATACAATGTTTACAGTGCTTTCCTCGTTCAAGTAAGTAAACATTTACTAACACAGTGATGAGAAGGACAACTGGCACATCGGCTCCTCTTTTTGAACTTAGCAATTGTAAACTCCCTTATATTTACTGAAGAGAAATGAAATAATTATTTGTTGTTAAGCAAGCTGTAAGAGACTAATATAGTATAGCTCAGTGCCATTAATACCAACCACAGCAAGTACAGACCAGAAATATTCTTCTTGTTTTCAATCTTCAGAATGGTGAAAAGTGGAAAATATTTGGCATTTCTGAGAAGACTAGATCAGTTCACTTTTTAGACTCTATACAAATCTCTTGTTAGAATCATTCTTCATATCTAATATATTTTGCATTAAAATAAAAACCTTCCTGAGAGAAAAAGATCTTCCTTTTAAATATAAGCTGCTGATTTTCATAAATAAGATCCTACAGTGAAAGAGAAAAATCACAGCCTTTATCTAAAGAAATAGTTGGTTCTATTTCCCCCATTATTAATCCAAAATTCTTTTCAATTGTGTGAAAGTTGTTTTTTCAATTGTGTAAGAATGAAAGGACACCAAACTAAACCTTCACAGAATACGCAGACCTAATCAAATCTAATTAACAGAAAATTTTTAGAAGAGTCTTAATGGGTCACTGATACGTGGGTGTGATTAAAACATACGGTCAATATTTTAAAACTCTTATTCCATACAAGATGAACGCCATTAACCCTCCCTCTTCCCTCCACCCCCAACAGTTATCCCATTGTTCTTGCTACTTTCTAAAGCAGTTCTGGAAGCCGGCTTTTCTGAGTCTCTTTAGTTGTGCTGTCACACCTGCCTTGATCTCTTCAATGAATTGAAACTTTAACTTTTATAGTCACTCTGATTTTAGGGAAGAGCCAGAAGTTGCAGTGTGTCAGAGGTGGTGAGCACAGTGATCAAGGACACACTGGGATGTTTTTATGAGCCTGCCTAAATAATAGCTTTCATTCTAATTTTGATCATACCTCACAAAGACACTTATGAAAGAGGACTTGCAGAACTGCTTTGAAAAGTAGCAACAAGGTTGGGCAAGTGTGCTTGAAGTAAGGGGGAGTATCTTGAGGGGGAGTAATGACATGCCTTTAATTGTAATAACCTTTTTAAAATTTTAAATATTCACCATATATGATTTTTCCTGCCTAAATGCACATCTCTATTACTAAGTTAAAAAGCAAATACTTTTTGTACTGTGCTTTTTTTAATGGATATTTTGAAAGCACACTAATGAAAACCAAGATAGATGGAATGTTCTCATTTTTGCATGTATTTTTCTTATCCCTGAAACCACTGAATTTAAGAGAATAAAAATAGCACACTAATGGTATCATAGAGCCTGAACCATTTCCTTCCTGTATTTCCTTAAACATTTTTAAAATGCCATGAAATTTAGCTCCTTAAAGCTACCACTCACTGTCTAACCTTCAACACCTCACCTTATTCAGACCCCTGTAAAACATATGTACAGTATATCTCCTAAGAAGAAACCATACTGAAAATAAAAATATAGAAGCATAATTGCATAGAAGGTATCAGAGAATATAGGTTTGAGCCTTTAAGAAATTTTGTGCCTTAAACTGTTTTTAGAACTTCCTTGGGGAGGTGGGTACTTGATATTGAACCAAGGGCCTTCACCTCCCCAGCCCCATTTTTATGTCTTTTATTTTAAAACAGTGTCTGCTAAGACACTACGTTGCCTGGCCTTGAGCTTGTGATCCTCCTTCCCTGGACTCCCAGAGTGCTGGGATTATAGCCACCAGCCACCATGTCCAGTTAGAACTTTTGAAGGACCCCACTAACATTCTAACATTTTCCTGAGAAATCTAGATATAAGTCATTAGCTCAAAAAAATAACTGTTTAAATAGATTATGTGCACAATGAATAGAATTACACTAGAATTAGTTTCAAGTCATAATGTCATTCAGAAGAAAACTGATATATTTTTAGTATATAAAGAAATTTTAACTACTACTCTTTAAAAAATGAATATTCATATGAAAGTAAAATTTTACATTATAATACACATATATACATTATTTTTCTAGTAAAAAAAAACTTAAAATTACTGGCAAAAGTAGAATATCAAACTGTATATGGACTATGACCTCAATCAGGTCTAAAACAATTCACAATTTCACCATATGAACTTGGAAGAGTTCCATAAAGTACCTAAGTTGCCTTACAAAAATACTGTATGATTAAACATAAATGGATAAAGAAAATTAAACAAGGGAAGATGAACCAAGAACGGAAAAGACGCTATACAAAAATATACAGGAAAAATTAGAATTTGAATCAAATCTAATAATCAACATAAAGCCTGACATTAAAAATATATGCATTTTGCATGTCACATGCCTATATCTGGTAATCTGAACAACTACTTTGAAGATAACAATATGGAATATGACAACCATAGCTCATTTCCTATCTTCTTGTTTTGAAATTCTGCATTGTTTGTATTGTTTTTTAAATTCTCTTTAAATAAAACAAAAGTACATGCATCATATTAACTACTACATTAACACCAAACCAGAAGTAGCATTACAATTCTTTATAATGTGATTGAGAAAGTTTGTCCCAAAGGGTCAGATCATCATACACCAGTATTTAAGAATTAAGAATAGAAGCAACAATAATTACAGCAGCTCGTGCTTATGAAAATCTTACAAGGTGTCAAGTACTTTACATATATTAACTCGTCATCCTTATATCTCTGAGAAATAGGTATAATTATTGATCTCTTTTCATAGATGAGAAAACTGAGATAAGAAGGGGTTAAACTGTTTACTCAGTCAAAGCCAATGTGTAGAGCTAGGTTATCCTCTAGACCTAACCAAAAAGAGCAACAAATTCCAGAAATGGAATTCTACAAAGAAAGAGTTGGTCTGCATTAATCAATTCATAGATTGTGGGGTTAAGAGAAGAATGTACTGATTACACAGCTCTCAGGCTAGCTTCACAAATCAACTCCTCATTATGCTCTCAATTACCATCTCTGAGAAGAGTAGTGACTATGCTCACTATTCTATGAAATGACTTCAAATGCAGCTAGCCACCACTGATGTTGCAAAGTCTTTAAATATAGATGTAAAAGACTGAAATAAAAATATTTTAATTAACAGTAAGAATATCTCTAGGTAGATATGATTCTTCACTCTCATTTCTAAATTAAAATATAAACTATGGCATTTAATTTTTTTGATTGGGGTAAATAAATATGATGATTTTGTTTTCCAATATAAACTAGCTAGAATTCTCTAGGCTTTCTAGCTCTCTCTCTCAAAAAAAAAATTCTATCAGTCATATAAACACTAAGCAAATCTAAATTTAAGTTCTGTAAACCAGGAACTTTACAACAAAGGGTTAATGATTTCCATACCTGTTCAGCACACAATATTGCATACATGTTATATAAACAAAGTAAGTTAATTTTTTTTTGGTCTTAGAATAGAAACAAAGCCATTATTTACAGAGTCTAAGCAAGCTCAGTGAACAGAACACAGGGCACACTGCCAACATTCCTCAGTGTCATTTATGCTTGATCTCAATAAGGCCTCTTGTTTTAGATACTATATATTGTAAAATTATCTGTAAACTCTCCCATGCTTGTCTGTCAAATTTCTTCTTTTAAAGAACTATTTTTAACCTGTGATATGTAAAATAAATGCTCCCTTTTATGTATATGTTGACATTGTAAGTCTGCCCTGGTTCAGTTACTCTACCATCCATGGGAAGTTCATTTTGAATCATTTATAGCTTGATTCATGGTAACTACTAGGGTCTATTTCAAAATGATCTGCTCTAAAGATTTATTTTGTGAACAAAGAGCTTCTGTTGAAGCTACCCAGCCAATCAAATTCATTATCTTACTAACAACCAACTAAACTAAAGGGTATCTTACTAAAGTCTCAAGATAAAACAGAAAGTCAGCATCAGGGCAGGTGGAAATAATGTAATGTACAGTATTATAAATGATGATCTCCAATCAAGTACCCTTCTACTAGCCTTCCTGTACTAAAAGCCAGAAAACTAGAAACATTTCTCTTCCCTCTTTCCCTTCCACTTCTCCCTCCTTCCTCCCCTCCCCTCTTCTCCCCTCTCCTCCCCTCTCCCCCTCTTCTCTCTTTCTTATTTTTCTTCAGCACTGGGGACTGATCTCACAGACTTCACACTACGCTACATTCCCTAGCCTTTTTAAATTTTTGAGACAGGCACTTGCTAAGTTATACAGCCTGAGCTTGAACTTGAGATCCTCCTACCTCAGCTTCCCAGAGTGCTGGCATCACCAGCGTGTACCACCCTGCTCAGCTGAAACACTGTATTTAATGTCTTTTCAACTCCTGTTCTGTATATGACAATGTTCTACCAAGAGCACACATCCAGTAGACTGGCAGAATGGCAGTGAGGGATGAGGAGAGCCCCGTGAGAGACAGCACAAAGAAAGTTTTACTTCTAGGGCAGCTATCATGGAAATTCCCCTGCTTTGGTCATTCCCAAAGAGCACAATCTAAATTCTGTTTCTTGTCTCTCCCAGAAATGCCATAACCTAGCTAATACTCTGCAATAAATTTCTCTTAGTTTTAGATAGCCAAAGTAAATACAATGAAATCACAAATTAAAGATAATAGTAAAATATGAAACAACTTATTAAAGTTTTTGAAGAAAATGTGGCTGCAGTGGCACGTGCCTATAATCCTAGTGCTTAGGAGGCTGAGGCAGAAGAATTGTGAGTTTGAGACCAGCCTGAGCTATACAGTCAGTTCTAGAACAGACTGGACTATACACTGAGAGCCAAATGTCAGGTGATATTGCAGCAGCTGACTTGGTGGATCAAGGATACTTTCCCCCAAGATATTCAAGTTGAGATTTGAATGTCAAGAAGATATGTGAAGGTCAGGAAAAGTGTATTCCAGGACAAATGGAACAGCCCATGGAAATGCCTTGAAGCAGAAAGAAGCTAGACAGATTTAATGGACTAAAGTAGCCAGGGACTGAAACATAATTAGCAGAGGATCCAGCAGGGAAGGAAAAGGCTGGTGAAGCCATCATGGCTCAGGTCACATTGGGCAAGGTTCTCAATACTGACTGCCTAGAATCTTAAGGTACTGAAGCCCAGGCCTCACTTCATGTCAGTTACTTCACAGTCATTGGTGGTATGTTCTGGACAGGGACACTTTACAAAGATCCTTGAGTGGTTGTAACAGACAATCTCATTAATGGAAGGCTCATTAGCCAGAGTACAGAGTTTTTATTTTATTGTAAGCATAATAGAAATCTACTGACAGGATGGATGCATGGAAATGATATGATCTTGTTTAAATTCTTGTAAGGTCACTCTTACTGCTCCCTAGTGAATAGATTATGGGATGAAATGTATTTTAATTAAATATCTACAAATGTTGAAGTGACAAAAGTGGTATTCTTTAAGTACATTTTACTGTACTATAAAGTAAAATTCCATATGCCAAATTTATTTCGCACCAAAGTTCTATAATGGGACCAGCAATGATGGGTTGGAAACATCCATGGTTACAATGGATTCTGCAAAATCAAGTGATGGAAGACCCATAATTGGCTGTTACAGGTAAAGAGTATGAGGAAAAAGCTAAGAAATATAACACGCCTTCAATAATTGACAACTCTTTTGATTGGTTTAATGTATACTTTTGGTCACCTTTTTTGCAAAACAAAAGTTGCCTTTCCTGAATTGTTCCTCCATAGGAGACAATGTGCCGCAGGAAGCCAAATACCTCTTGACTAGGTGTGAAATTTGAAAGCACTGATGGATGTAAGGAGTCATTAAAGGGAGAAAAGTAGAGTCTTCTGCTTGAGGCAGCACAGAAAAAGATTTGCTAAGATTTAAACAATGAACTGGTTGAGCTAGCAGGGTAACCTTTCCAACCTACCTACCTTCCATCTGTGTGACAGCATAATGGGCATCAATCCTCCCTGTGCAGAGTTCCTGCCTACAGCTACCTAAATTTGGGAGAACTTCAGGGAAATGTGCATGAAATATCACAGGATGGGGCTGGCTAACACTCTTCTTCAAGTTGTTACCTTTTAACTGCAGTCAATAGAGTGTAAAATCAGGATTTTAGCAACTTCTTCTGACTCAAGTCCCAAGATACTTGAACTGCACATTCCTGGAGGCACAAGCTGAGCTCTGTAAAACATTGCCCTTTCCCTTCTTGGTTCTTTTTGGCTCTGTCACCACGGTTCCCACCAAAAGCCTTTCACTTCAAACAGCTCAGAAAGTCCTGTTTCTATTAAGAGACTGGCTTGCAAATTAGCTATAATGTTTTATTCAGAAAGTGATGTAGAACCCGAATGATTGATTTTTATAACAGCAAAAGAATAGAAAAACAAAGCATTTTGGAATCATAAAAGGGCAACCAAGTGATAAAACTGCGAAGCATGCTGTTACTTCTTATTTTCAGAAATCAAATAGCTTCACAAAACATATGGTATTTTGAAATATTTGTGAATTTTAAAATTAAATAAATGGCATATCCCTCATTATTTTATTTTTAGTATATTCCTGTCTTGGTTACTTTCCTCTCGTTGCTGGGACAAAATACCTGACTTCCAAAATTAAGGAAGGAAAGGTTTATTTCGCTTACAGTTTGTGGCAGTTTCAGTTCATACTTGACAGATTATGAGGCAGAGTGGCACATGGCAGAAGGCTACAGCTCATCACAGCAGAACACAGCAAAAGCAACAAGCACACACAAGGGAGGAATGGCCTCAAGCAGCCTCTTCCCCTCCCTTACATATGCAAACTATCCACCCCAGGGCAGGTGTAGCTCTCACACCCATAATCAATCAAACTCTAAAAGCCTGCCCCATGACCACATGAGGCTTTGGGGGGACGCACAGACACAAACCATAACATTCCACCCCTGGCTCCCCAAACACTCATGCCCATCCCTTCACACAAACAGCATTTAGTCCATCTGCAAGAGTTGCCAAAGTCCTAACAGTTGCAGCATTGCTGAAAAGTCCAAGTCCCAAGTCTCCTCCAAGATGTAAGGCAAACTCTTAGCTGTGAGCCCCTGTACAAATGAAAAGTTAAACATTTCCAACATTTAATGGCACAAAATAAGCAGTAGCATTCCAAAAGATACAAACAGGAGGACACAGAGCATTGGGACCAAAACAAGTCCAAAATCCAGCAGGGCTAACATTATGTCCTGTAGTTACATGACCAGCATCTGAAGCAATCTGTGGCACATTGTGAGCTCCAAAGTGCTTGCATGAGTCCACCCTTATCGTATTTCTGGTGGTTACATGACCTCTCTCTTAGGCCTGCTTTGCTCCCTCCTTGCAGTTTTCCTTAGATGATCCACGGTCTTGGCTTTTCCAAACTTCTGAGGTCTCCAGGGCACCTTTTGCTTCACACTCACAGCCTCACACATTGCCCTCTCAGGGGCACACTGCCTGGCCTCCCAGGCCTTCTGAAATCTGGGTGGAAGCCTCTTGAACCTCAGAACTCTTGCATTCTCCATGCACCTAAAGCCAGGGCCATGTGGATGATGCCAAGGTCTGCTGCCACCTGGAGCAGTAGCCAAGCTTTCCTCTCTCTTGGCCACAGGGGTCGAGTGCCTGGATCGCTGGGCACTCTGAGTCCAATTCTGAGGAACAGATCCTCTATGCTGCCGCCATTCTGGAACCTGGTAAGGCCGCCGCTGCCATTCTGGAACATGGCGCTCAGCAGCTTTCTTCTCAAAGCAAGGTCGGTCAGCTTTGCAGTTTTGAGGGTGCAAAGGGTGGAGACTTGCTGCTTTTTGTGATGCCCTCAGGCCATCTTTTCTATTCTCCTGTTCCTTCTCAGCAATAGAGATCTCCTCAGCCTTATCTTTGCAGTCCACAGCATTATTGCAGCTTCCTTTCTGGCCAAACTCACAACATTTTAAATCATCCTGCTGGGCTCTTTGTTCTTGATTCTCAATATAAATCTGGCTAAAAGCCCCCAACAATAGCCATGCCACTGCCCCAACATTTGACTGCCTTGAAATTTCTTTTGCCAGATTAATCAGTCCGCTGCCGCCCTTAATCTCAGTCTTAGGCAAAGTCTCTGGACATGAGCAAAATGCACACAAACTTTCTGCTAAGCCATAACACACATTGTCTGGAGTCCAACAACCAATGGAGTCCTTCTTCCCAACAAAAACCCAGTCTTTACTGGTAGGATTTCTAACAGCTTTCTGATCTTTGGAGCTCTGACCAGAATCTCCCAGACAGAACAGCCGAAGGTGTTCTAGCACTTCTCTTTCAGGCGACATCTCTGAACCTTTCTGCACACTTCCCACAAGCCATTTCCAAAGGTTCTTGAACCACATGGTCAGATATACTCACAGCAACGACCCCACTCCTGGTACCAAATTCTGTCTTGGTTACTTTTCTCTCGTTGCTGGGACAAAATACCTGACGCCCAAAATTAAGGAAGGAAAGGTTTATTTCGCTTACAGTTTGTGGCAGTTTCAGTTCATACTTGACAGATTATAAGGCAGAGTGGCACATGGCAGAAGGCTACAGCTCATCACAGCAGAACACAGCAAAAGCAACAAGCACACACAAGGGAGGAAATGGCCAGAAGCACCCTGTTCCCCTCCCTTACATATGCAAACTATCCACCCCAGGGCAGGTGTAGCTCTCACACCCATAATCAATCAAATTCTAAAAGCCTACTCCATGACCACATGAGGCTTTGGGGGGACACCCAGACACAAACCATAACAATTCCCCACAAGGATCACTCTTATTTAACTTCATCATTAAATTCAAAACTGTTTAGCAAACTCTTCCTCCATGTAGCAGTCTTAAATGACTACAACATCCTAAGGACCCTGAAAGGATTTCTAATCAAAATCACCATAAAGTAAAGTAAAGCTAAGGTACTGACTAAGAGTCATGGTCAAGCATAACACTCTGCTGTTACACACAGTACTACAACCTCGTTATAGTGTTCTAATGCTTGAAGTTGTTCCATAGATAATACACAAATTTGAAATGGCTTCCAACTTCAACATTATGGATACTTAGAAATAGTAAAATAGACCTTTTAGACTACAGTTCCTTATTTATTAGAATTTCTTGGCCACTTTGCTTTTATTTTCTTTCTCTGACTAATGGACTTGGCTTTATTTGTAGTGTTTATTTTTATATACATCCCCAGAGGCCTTGTAGTGTGTTTCTACAAATCTAATAAATATCTCATGATAACTGAATTTGTTGAGACAACATAGAGATGATGACCATTACTAAAAACATACTGTTTCAATTAAGTAAGGAGTCAAGCACATACTTTAAAAGTAGTTCAGGTCACCCTGAACTCAGGCACCAGGTCCATTCACATGGACAACTCTCACACACATCCATTTGCATGGCCCCTGATGCCAAGGCTGTCGCAGTGATAACCCGAGCCCTGCAGACTCAGGCCCAAGGCCTGCCGCAGTGCCAGGTCCACTCCTGGTTCCAGGATCCAGGCCCACCCAGCTACTGACTCAGGCATGAAGGGCTCACAAGCAAGTCCACCACAGACTCTGCAAGGTGGCCCATCTGCAATGTCTTGCTGAATTAACCTTTTAAGGGCTTTCTGGACCAAAGTCAGTCTGTAACAACTACAGAGGTACCTGCTTCTTCAAATATAGACCCTAGAACAAGGCTGTGAAGATCACAAACATGAGAGAAAACATGACCTATGGGGGATGGATGAAGGCCATTAACTGAATCTAAAAAAATTAAGCTCTATGAACTATGTGACAACTTGAAATAATTATCTTAAAACAGTACAGTAAGCTACAGGAGAATAAAGATAGATACTTGTATTAGAATACAGATTATATCTGAGTAGAGATGGCTATTAGAAATAGCTAATAGAGATAGCTGTATTATACCTGAATAGGGAGAGCTATCTGTATTAGGAAAACAATACATGGACAAAGTGAAAAGCCTAGCAAAGAGACAGAAACCACATGAAAGAACAAAAACAAATTTGTCAATCTAAAGAATAAAATGATTAAATTGGAAAATTCAACAGAGAGCTTCAACATCAGACTTGATCAAGCAGCAGAAAAAAATCAATGACTAACACATTCACAAAGGCACCATAATCTATGTCTCATTGCCAGTGGGTTTTGATTTGAATTCCATCATCTGATGTTAAATAACTAAATACCAGTGGTTGAAGCCTGATAGGATGGTCATGCATGTACCACTAGTGTTTAAATCAACTGGATAAGAAGTGTGAAATGGAGATGAAACAAAAGGCCACCTACTAACAACATGAAAACATATGAAAGTATAGAACTCGCTGTGAAGGTAATATAGTCAAATTTAGAATACCCTGGACTGTAATGGTGACACATAAGTCATTTTTAATTCTACCCAGCAGAAATATGTTAAATAGCATTCAAAATTACAGTCAGAGGGACAAAATGAGAAAAGAATGAAAAAGTATAAAGAAAGCCTACAGGACTTATGGGACACCACTAAGTAAACAGATACTGCATTACAGTGGTAACAGATAAATACTAGAAAGACAAGCAAGCAGAAAGCTTTTTTTAATGATAAAAATCTCCTTGAATCCAGAGAGAGAAATGAAGATTCAAGATCCATAAACTCCAGAGGAACCCTGAGATTACATATAAATTGTCACCAGACTCAACATAATCAAATTCATAAAAGTCAAAGACGAGAGATTTTTCAATAGCAGAAAGAAAAAAATAATTCATCACAAGGGAACCAGCTAAAACTATCAGCGGATTTCTCAGCAGAAACTTTGCAGGCCAGAAGAGTAAAATGGGTGCAGAAAGAAAACAACTGCTGCAATGGTTACTCTTGCTAACTTGCTTGTCTTGAGAAATGTCTAGATTTCTAAAGGACACTTTTGAGTATTTCTGAGTGGGTTATGGAGGCATGACCTGGGCACTGTCTGGCACCTGGCCTCTTCTTCTCTAGCTCTTTCCTTGCTCTTGACTTCCTGACTCCGGTGAGGTGCTGCAAAGCTTTCCTACTTTACCCTTTTGCCCTGATGCTTCTGCCTCAGAACCAGCCCACCTATGACTGAAACCTCTGAAGCTATGAGCCAAAATAAACCTCTCCTCATTTAAGTTCTGAGTATCAGGTATTTTGTCCCAGGAACCAAAAGCTGACTAATACAACTATCGTCTAAGAATACTATCACCAGTAAGGCTGACCTTCAGAAATGAAGGCAACATAAAGACTTCTTAAAAAAAAAAAAAAAAAGCTGAGCTCCCATCACCACTAAGTCTACTAGATAAGAAGTGTTAAATGGAGACAAAACAAAAGGCACCTACTAATAACATGAAAACATGGAGCTCACTGCGAAGGTAATAGAGTCAAATTCAGAATACTCGGGACTGTAGTGGTGGCACACATATTACTTTTAATTCTAGAATAAATTCAACACACAAATATTTAATAAGAACTCCTGGTACAGGTTTCAATAAAGTAGTAAGGCTGAAATCATATTAAGTATGTTTTGCTCACCAATATGGTAGGAATCTAGACATCAAAAACAGGAGGAATTTTGGAAAATATTGAAAATTATACAACACAGTCCTGAAAAACCAGTGAGTCAAGAAGAACTTTAAAGTGAAACAAAAAATATTTTGTAATAAACAAAACTGAACATAGAGCATATCAAAACTTCTGAGTTGCAGTTATGAGAGGAAAGTTAATACCAATAAATGCCCATAATAAGAAAAAAGACCTGAGTGTGCCAGTACATCCCTATAATCTCAGCATTCATTCCGGGAGGCAGAGGCAGGAAAATCACAAATACAAGCCCAGCAAGGGCTACACAGTAACTTAGCAAAACCCTGTCTCAAAATAAGAAATGAAAAGGGCTGGGGAAACAGCTCAGTGGGGGAGTATTCTTGGGTTCAGTCTCCAATACCTCCCCTGCCAAAAGTTAACATTAAACATTAAGGCACTGAAAAAGAAATACTGAACCCCAAGTTAACAAAGGAAGGATCACAGAAGAAATAAATAATATAGAAAGCAGAAAATAATAAAAAAGATAAAGGTACCTAGAGTTGACTTTTTTAAATAATAAAATTGACAAACCTTTAGCGAGATCAACTATGAAAAAAAGAAAGGTAACTCAGATAATATGAACAAAAGTGAAGAAACCATGCTGATAATGTAGATATATGTACAAGGAACCCTAAGAGACTACTATGCATAATTATATACCAACTTTATCCAACAAATTGGATAAAGTAAAACAAATGGATAAATTTCTTGAAACATACAATTTACCAAATTTAAATCATGAAGAAATAGAAAACTGGAACAAACTAGTAATGGGCAAGGAAATTAACTCAGTATCTAAAAATCTGTCAACAGAGAAACACCCAGTACCTGATGGCATAACTGATAAATACTTCCAAATATTTAAAGAAGAACTAATCAAATCCTTCTCAAACCCTTCCAAAAAATTGAATAACGAATACTTCTGTCTTGGTTACTTTTCTCATTCCTGGGACAAAATACCCAACACCTACAAGTTAAAGGAGGAAAAGTTTATTTCAGTTCCCAATTTTTAGAGGTTTCAGTCGATGGCTGGCTGACTCCAAGGTAAGGTGGCATAGCAGAGGGGCATCACAGAGGAGAAACAGTTCATGGTGTGGCAGGAGAAAGGCAGTGAACAACAAGCCCTAAGCAGTCAGCCTGCATTTCTTTTATATCCCATCTAGGCTACCAGCCTTTTGGGTGCCATCCAGAACTATGCTAATTCCAATCAGTGGACTAATTTAGTACCACACACTCTTAATCCCACTACAACAGGGCCTAGATCCAGCAAGCCCGCAAAAGCCCCACCTATGAGTGCATGAGACTTTGGAGGGCCATGCAGATACAAGCCATAACAACTTTCAAACTACTTTTATAAGACGAGCACTACTCTGATATCAAAGTCAGACAAAAACACCACAAGAAAATAAAATTAGAGCCCAATATCCTTGATGCAATTAAATGCAAAAATCCTCAAGAAAAGAGTTGGAACAAAACTTAACTGCACGTTGAAAGGATTAAACAATATGAATAGAGAATTTATCCCTGGAGTACAGGATGGTTCAACATACACAAATCAATAAATGTGACATACCACATCAATAAAACAAAGGAGAAAAATCATATGGTCATCTCAATAGATGGTGAGAAAGTAGTCACAAAATTCAATATCTTTTCATAATAATATTTCACCTTATTTTGTTGAAATAGATATATGACAAGCCTATATTTAATATTGTACTCAATGGTGAAATGCTGAAATTTTTTCCTAGAAAATATGGCACATACACACAAGTAAAAAAATATGCCACATACATACAAGTACTATACAGCTTTTAAAAAGAAGAAAATTCTAAGGCCAAAAACAAACTAAGGCTCCCATTCTCACCATTCTATTCAATAAGGCACAAAAATTTTTGGCTAAAAGCAAAAAAAAAGAAAGAAAAGATAACTACACCCAAATGAAGAAAACCACCTATTTTAGACAACGTGATCTTATACACAGGTAACTACAAGATTTCACACAAAAAAAACTGTTAGAACTAATAACTACATGCAAGTTGCAGTATACAAAATCATCATACAGAACATAGCATTTCTGTATACCAGCAACTGTCTAAAACAAATCCCATTTACAGCATTAAAAATGGTAAGTAGGGGTTAAAATATTTGAGCCTAGGCTTGGCAACTTAGCAAGACCTTGTCTGAAAATAAAACAGAAGATGAAGGAGGGTGGTGATATATGTCAGTATGAAGGTTCCGAGTTCAATCCCCTTGTCTCCCCCACCAAAAAAACGATAACCTACAGAAAATATTTGCAAACTACACATCTGATAAAGGATTACTAACCAAATTTAAAATAAACTCAAACCAAGAGCAAAAACCACATAACCCAAGTTTTTAAAAAATGGACAAAAAATATGAATAGACATTCCTCAAAGAACATGCAAATGGCCAATGAATATATTAAAGGGTCAGTATCACTAATCATGAGAGCAATGTGAATCAAAGCCACAATGAAATAGTGAACCATGTTTGTTAGAAAGAGTAATATAAAAAAAGATAATAGAACACAAGTATTAGTTAACATGTGGATAAAAAGGAATCCTTGTTTTCTGTTGTTGTGAGTGTACATTAGTATATTATGGAAATTAAAATGGCATTTTCTCAAAAAATAAAAACAGAGTTACCACATGATCCAGCTGTCTTCTTTCTGGGTATATATCCCAAGGAAATCAACAAGTAATTAAAAAAATTACACTGCCATATTCACTATAGCATTATTCATAATAATCAAGACATATAGTCAACCTAAGTGTCCATCAAAAGAAAGTGTCCATGAATAAAGAAAATATGGCACATATACACAAGTACTATACAGCTTTTAAAAAGAAGAAAATTCTGTCATGTGCAATGTTATGGATAAAACTGGACAACATCATAACAAATGAAATAAAGCAGGCAAAGAAAGACAAATACTACATGATCTTACTTATATATGAAAGCTAAAAGGGTAGAATCACCTCAATCAGAGTGGCTACTGTGAAGAACACAAAACAACAATGAACGCTGGTGAGGATGATAGGGGGATGGGAGGAATCCTCCTATACCTGGTGGGAATGCAAACTATTACAACCATTATAGAAATCAATATGAATATTCCTCAAAAAATAAAAATAGGGCTGGGGATTTAGCTCAGCGGCAAAAGCGCCTGCCTGGCAAGCGCAAGGTCGTGAGTTCGGTTCCCGGTACCGGAGAAAAA
>NW_004955518.1:4426899-4449909 GCF_000276665.1 Chinchilla lanigera | reverse complement strand
TTGTTCATAAAAAAATAGCCAATTTTATACAGCACTTTCTAAAAGAATCTAAAACTTGCAAGTTTTAGTAACTTCATCAAAGAAACATAGCTAGGGCTGGGGATTTACCTCAGCGGCAAAAGCGCCTGCCTGGCAAGCGCAAGGTCGTGAGTTCGGTTCCCGGTACCGGAGAAAAATAAAAAAAACAAAAAACAACAAAAAAAAAAAAACAAAAAAAATAAAAATAGATACGTCATTTGATCCAACTATGCCCCTATACCACTCCTTGGTATGTTTCCAAAAGAATTAAATAGTCTACTACTGTGATTCATATGTACCCATGTTTATAGTGGTGCAATTCATAATAGCTAATTGAGAAAACAATCTAGATGCTTCTCAACAGGTAAGTGGATAAAGAAAATGTCTATATATTCAAAAGAGTGTTATGCAGCCATAAAGAAGAAAGAAAGAATGAAAACACACTTCTAGCTGGGTATGGTGACAGACACCTGTAAGCCCTAGTACTCTGATAGACTAAGGCAGCAGGATCACAGGTTTGAGCCCAGCATAAGCAATGTCATAACTTTGCCAGGCCTTAACTCAAAAAAAAAAAAAAAAAAAAAATTGAGCACATAGCTCAGTGTAAAGGCCTGGGGTTCAATCCCCATACCACAAACAAACAAACAAAAAACCTTTCCTGAGATGAACTTTCATAATTTGAAAAGAACCATTGTTACATGGAAATATTCTTCTACTGTTTTGTCTTCTAAAAGCCAGAAAGTATGAAAACAAAACATACTGAAAAATTGTGATATGACAAGAACACTAACACTCTAAAGCAAATTAAGCTAATGTGAAGGAAAGCAATCCAAATCAAAACAGATGGGGTTGATAGGATTGGAACCCAATTATCTCTTATCTCATAGTGAACATTTCCCTTATTGTTTTTAAAGATGTTCAATCTAGCAGGCAAGAAAATGACAAATAAGCTAGGACCTGTTGCACAAACTTTGAGCTTAAACTGGAACTTAATCTTTCTTACTTATTCTAACCTTATTTTTCCTTAATTTTGCAAAGTTGGAAATTCCATTTTACTGGATCAAGTAATTACTCTATTAGTGGATCAACTAACTACTAAGTAAATAACTAATCTATTCAAAAAGAGTATAGCTAAGTGTGATGGTACACACTTGTAATCCTGGCAATCAGGAGGCTTAGGCAGGAAGATGACCACAAGTTCGAGGCCACCCTGGGCTAACAGTGAGTTCAAGGCCAGCCTGAACTACACAGCAAGACCCTGTCTCAAAATACTATGAGAGAGAAAGCATGCAAAGAAAATACATATATATAATCACAAAACTATTATTGAAAAAACATAAACAATACAAAGAAAATTATCATTTTATAACTGAAATGAATGTATCTAAAAATAGGGTC
Organism: Chinchilla lanigera; assembly: GCF_000276665.1. NCBI lineage: Eukaryota > Metazoa > Chordata > Mammalia > Rodentia > Chinchillidae > Chinchilla > Chinchilla lanigera. The sequence goes on along the minus strand of NW_004955518.1, from coordinate 4,448,493 downwards.
ACCTGCCTTATCCTAAAGAATTTGTCTGTTTTCAGAAGTTAAGAATGATCAAAACCATTTCGCTACTTTTCGACATGACAGAACTTTGTAAGTGAAGAAGTTCCTAATCATTTTCAGTAAAGATGACAATAATGTCTGAATAGCTACAACTTAGTTACTTAAGCATAAAAAAATGAGGTTTTTTTGCTTAAAATATTTTAAGATTTTAAGGACTGTATATATTCATCAGATTCTTCTGCTAGTCCCCTGGTTCTCAATTCTGTCAGGACTAATATCCTCATGTAATAAACCATATCTTATACTTTATAACTTTGAAAAAATTCATAGATATATGATGAACCTACATAGATAATTTCAAATAAAAATTTGAGATAATACCTAAACTTTGGTACACAGAAAATAGTTTGTAAAATATATTTTTTCAAAAACTATATGGACACAATGAAACAAAAAAATTATGAAGTCAAATGCCTACAGATAAATGTAGAATTACCATAAATACGAAAATTATATACACCGATACAGGTGTGCTATATTTGTACCTCAACTACTGTATGAAGAATAGCAACAATCTCAGTGATACAATCTTCCAAAATCATCAAAGTACTCTAGTAGGTAATATTATGCTCAAGACCTTGTAACATCCATACCCTAATCCCCAGAGGCAGTGAAATTAAGAACTTTGAAATAGGGAGACTATCCCCTATTGCTCAGGTGAACTCAATCTTACAACATGAGTCTTTAAAACTGGAGGATTTTTTTCAACCTCTGGGCAGAAAAAGAGACAGCAGACTGAGGAGAACTCAGTGGTCCCTTCCTAGTTCTGACAGTGAGAACTGGAAAGAGGTCAACCGAGAAGCTTGGTAAAGGCCCAGGTGAATTCCTCCATAACCGTGGGAGGGGAGGAAAGACTTCCTAATCATTTCAAATTCAGATCAAAAACAGAACATATTAAACAACTATAAACATTTTTTACAGGATAAAAAATAATCCTAAGTAAAGGTGAAGGGCAACTGACAAACTAAGAGAAAATATATGCCACATATATAAGAGATAAGAGGCAAATATCACTAATATATTAAAAACCCCAAAATGAAAGAAAAAATTAAATACTTGATTTAAAAAATGAGCAAAAGAAACAGGTAATCTACAGATATATAAGTGGCTCTTTTATATATATGAGAGATTCTTACGATTTACATCTCAAAGCTCTTATGCAAAAAGAACACAAAAAAAGCTTTTCAACTTCTAAGAAAGGCAAGTTAAAAGTATTTTAAGATAATATTTCTATCAGTTAAAAACATTAAAAATCTTGACAGCCTCTTCTGTTGGTATTGCTGACTGAAATGCAGAATGATGCCACCATTATAGAGGAAAAGTTGGCAAACTCTAAGAAAACTTATTGATCTGGCAATCTTATTTCTAGGAATTTTTTCTGAAAAATGTTTCCAACAACATAAAAATGAGGATTGGATAAGAAAATTGTGGTACTTTTATATAATGGAATATTACTCAGCTGTAAAGAAAGATAGACTTGAGGCTTTTATAGGTAAATGGTCACAACTACAGACCATACTCATAAGTGAAATAAATCAAACATACATGTGCAAGCACCGCATTGTTTCTCTAGTGTAAAGCCTGAAAGAGTTAATTTAAACTAGGAGATATGATAGACATTGGGAATTGATAGGAAAGCACTCATAGGTAAAGGACAACTGGAATATGGGAAAAGAGAAGGGAAAGAAGGAGAAAGTTTGTATATATGTATATGCAGGATAGTTAACACAGGTGTTCTACTGTCCTGTATTTCCTTGCTGAAAGAAACTGTCAGTGAGGCATTTGTTGATTAGCTTTGTATGTCTATATGTGTTTTCATGAGAAACTACATTGAAGATATCAATATGTAATACAATAAGCATTGTTAATTCCCTACCACTCTGTTTGTAACTCTGTAATGTCTGTACTGATCCTTTGCTATTTTGTAAAATGTTGTCGATCTGTTAGTATTTTCCTCCTTTTATTTCTAAAATAAAAAAAAAGAAAAAATACATACACACAAGGTTATTCACTGCAACTTAGTTTGCAATTACAAAGTATTGAAAATAATCCAATGTTCAAAACACAGGAGATTGGTTGAATATACTCCATTTATTCATACAGTGGAATAATATTCAGCTATTTTTTAAGAAAGAATAAGGCAGAGCTCTATGAAAAGAAAAAGACAAGTAGCCCTGTTTTATAATTCCTACTACAAAATGGGTAAAGCACATAGACTTTGAAAACTCCCCTTTTCAACTAGACATCTGTTATGCAGTCCTGAAGGGAATGGAGAGCTGAACAGCATGTGTTGCTCAGCTAACTGCATAGGATGAGGTCATGGAGGGACAAATACAAAAGACCCACGTGCTAAACAATGGAATTTTATCTGACAAAGTATGAGAAATGATGCAAAAATGTAAAGCAGGCTGAAAATTAGACAGAGCAAAAATACATACTGGAAGGATAAACTGGGCAAAAGCAAGGCTAAAGGAGGGTGGAAAGCATAGGAACCTATCATGGGTAACCTTGTTGAGGACTGACCCTCTGAAGTAAATTACTATACAAAGTGACATAAACACACTAAAGATGTGATAAGGCACAAAGTAACTAAACTCCAACAAACTAATTTATTTTGATGAAAAGAAAAAGTATAGATTGGAATTAGGTAGAATTAGGAAAAAGAGATCTGGTTTCAGTTCAGCTGTAAGAAGAAAAACTGATCTAAGGAGTCGATGATCATCTAAGACTTCCATATGTTGTAGACAGTGATTATTTTTATTAAGAGTTCCACAAACTTAATGGTTCTCAAAATTTTGATTAGATTTGACTTGGCCTTTAATCCAAATATTTTTTAGAAGAACTCAGATCTAATGTATTTATGATGGTGTCTAAAGAAATCTGGAAACACACCCTTATCGGGTTGTAAAGGAAAAAAATAACTTGTATTTCTTCAGAACTATGAAACGAGTGGCTTCAACACTAAAAATAATCACTTAAAAAGAATCTGACCCAACACTTGAGCCAAATGATATGACTTTTATAGCCTATTATAAACCTTATTTTATGTACTGCCACAAATTTATGCTAAAGTTCTCTTTTCCTTTTGCTTCATATGAAATACATATCTAAAAATAGTCAAGTCTAAAAATAAGGCCAAACCTGCAGATTAAGTGTAGCTTTATGCATGTACAAATAACAGAGATGTCTCCACATCTTCTAGGAAAACAAATGGTGGCTCTTTTGTTCCCACTAAATTCTGCAGGTTGGGTCAAACCTCTGTAATATTTTCATTAATGTGGACTACATTACTATAGAATCAAAATTATTCTTTAAGTCTATTAAGTTATGTCTTAATTACTTTTCACACTGCTGAGACAAAATACCCGACACCTAAAGTTAAAGGAGGAAAGGTTTATTTTGGCTCTTGATTTGTAGAGGGTTCAGTGCATACTCAGCTGGCTCCAAGGCCAGGTGGCATGGCAAAGGAGATAAAAAAACTCATGGCACGGAAGGCGGAAGGCAGGAGACAGTAAAAGCAGCAAGCAAGAAGCAATAGCAGCAGCCCTCTTTCTGTCCCTTATATTCTATTCAGGCTACAAACTGTTAGGGTGGTTGGCGCTCACACCAGTGTGGGCCTTTCCATTATCCATACCCAGAGCTATGCCAAACCAATCAGTGGACTGATGCAGTAATTACACACCCTTAATACCAACATCACACACACTATAGACCCAGCCACTCTGAAAAGCACCACCTCTGACTGCATGAGGCATTGGGGGCACATCTAGACACAAGCCATAACAAATTAATTCTTCTGTTCCAGAGATATCAGTGAGCTTTACTACAAATATCTAAGTGCAGGCAGAAAAAGTCTAAAATTTAATCTCAGAGTCTTAGTTTCTATCATGAAAATCAACAATTAACAAAACCTATAAATGTCAACACAGTGCCTAACATATTTTATACCAATTCACTGAAAAAGAGAACAAGAAACATTTTCACCCCCAAATATGTTACAGTTACTGTATTTCTCTATTTCTTTCCAAAATCTGTATTTTCATCCCATAAAGTACTTTTTTGTTGACATTTTCTCTGAAGACTGATGACCAGGAAAGTAAAGTGGAAAAAGAAAAAGTATATTCAGAGGTATGTGATTAGTTTGCTTATCTCTTTGTCATTTTTCCTGTTCTTTGAAGACACCTACAAGGTTGGCAGGATACGTAAAAGGACAGGCAAAATATCCTTATGGGAAACTTACGTGCCTTATTATCACCCATATTTTTCAGAGAGAAAAGATTTATATGATATTACTAACTGACAGGCCTCATAAGTCAGAAGTGTATCAGAACACAGAATAGCCTGCCATCAACTTTAATGCAGTATCTTTCTACCTTTGGTTATCTCTCCACCTACACATTAAACAGGAAAGCAAAAATATATTAAAATAAAACAGTATCCTGAGAAGTTTATTCTCATTCTTCAAAAATACATAAGGACTTGTTCCGAGACTCTTAGAACTAATTCTCTCATATATATTAATGACAACAACCTCAATGGAAGAATACTTTTGGGAGATTTTCAGTGTAGCTAAGAGATCTTAGTTATTGGACGCACATATAATTTTATTTTGGGCTCTTTCTATAATGGACAGGTGAGATGAACATAAATTTCAAGCTCAAGCATCCAGTGTAAAAAGTTATCATAACCTGACTATGGAAACCTGATACAGGAATAACAGTGTTTGAAAAAAACTGATGAGGAATATAAAGTATTTCACTACAAGGATTTAATATTTATAATCTTAACTTATTTTACAACATATGTTGATGATTCAAAGTTTCTCCCTGTTGTTTGGTAGAAAAACACTTTTATTGGAAATTAGAAGGCTGGGGGCTGGGGATTTAGCTCAGCGGCACAGCGCCTGCCTGGCAAGCGCGACGTGAGTTCAATTCCTGGTACTGGGGAAAAAAAAAAAAAACAACAAAAAAAAGGAAATGAGAAGGCTGATGGTGAACAGAGCAGAGAGATGAGAAAGTGCTATCCTCGTATCATTTCTAATGTGAACCATGGAAGGGGATGGACAGAGGAACAAGCATATGAAGCCAAATATCTTCTGATCTTTGACAAAGACATCACGAAGCATGATCACGTAAGAAGGCTAAGTATTCTTCATGGTATCCTCCATATATTTAGTTACAGATATATACCTCAAATGTACTTACTTCCTGTAAAAATCTAGGAGACTAGCCGGGCATGCTGGCGCACGCCTATAATCCCAGCATTCCGGAGGCTGAGGCAGGAGGATCGTTGTGAGTTCCAGACCAGCCTAGGCTATAAAGTGAGCTCAAGGCCAGCCTGAACTGTACGGGAGACCCTGTCTCAAAAAGACCAAAAAAAAAAAAAAATCTGGGAGACCTAGAATCACTTTACAAAAAAGTAATTTCAAACACTTTTGTAGGTTCAAAGACTTGCTATCTGTTATAGAATGTAAAAATATACTTCCTTTTTCCTATATGTTTATCTCCCAATACTCAGAGTATCCCTAGTTTAAATCTCTTCACTTTGATTCAAATTCTTTATGATTTCATAAATCTGGACATATATAGGGTTCTTCATAGATTTCATCTTAAACAGTTGAACTTTTTAAGTCTTTCAATCAATTATTTTAATGACTTTTACCTCTTTCTTTTTACCTTTCTACCTTTACTATCTTTCTTGAAATATGATAATAAAACCTATACAAAAGAGTGGAGATATGGATTCCCCCATAGGTTTACAAAGAGACATGATGCTTTCTATTTTGTTTCCAATACTGATTTCACTGCAAGTCAAAAGCCTAAGTAGTACCCAGGTGCTCTGAATAAGCTAAAAGAAAAAAAAATTAATTTTACAGAGAATTCTCATTGTGTACCTCAGTAATGGGTTATTCTGCTTGTAGTACCAAGTAATTGCAATTCTGTCCAAATTCAGGCTGATTCAATAAATAAGTACAGAGTACCTTAAAACCACATGAAAGGAATCTTCTCAACAGAATCATTTGAACATGAGCAGCTAGCAAAATTTTCTATGATCTAATGTCACAACTAATTGGTTTAAATGTCATCTTTCAAAAATGAGAACATTTTAACCTACATTCATTTAGTATCAGTACAAAAAGCACACACAAATAAGCAAAAAACATAAAAGGTGACCTAGAGTGTAAGTAATAGTATTCATATTCACTTTCAAAACCAAAGAATTACAATAAAAACTCTGCTACAAGTAAGAAGCTACCATACCTAGCCAAAGATTGACATAGCATCAAAAAATTAGCAAGATAAAATGTGTCAGGCAAGATAGTTACAAAAGATACAGAACAGAAAATTTCACTCTGTAACAATACCAACTGTAAATTTGTTTTACAATACTATTACAACATGTACATCCACCAAAATAATCTATTCAAAAATACTTTGAAATAAATGTAAACAAGGAGACAAAAAACTTGTACACTGAAAACTGTGAAATACTGTATTAACTGAAAGAAATTAAAGAAGACATAAGTAAATGAAAAGGTAACCATTTTTATTAATTGGAAGACTTTATATTAGTAAGATGATACTATTACCCAAAGTAATCTACAGACTGAATACAATGTGTTTCAAAATCTCAATGACTTTTTTTTTTAACAGAAATAGTGAAACCTGTCCTAAAATTCACATGGAATCTTAGGGGACCTTGATGAGTCAAAACAACCAAGGAAAGGAATAACACATGTAAAGGTTTTCTACTTCCTGATTTCATAACTTACTATAAAACTATATTAACAAAACAGTATGATACTGGTATAAGGACAAACACATACAGTAATAGAATAGATAGCCTGGAAATAAGCCATTGCACATATGGTCAATTAATTCATAAGAAGAGCACCAATTCCATCAATTAAGAGTAAAGACAGTCTTTGCAACATTAGTGCTGGGAAAACTGCATATCCAAATCCAAAATATAAAGTTCGACACCTACTTTATAGCCCATACAAAAAACAATTCATAATGGATCAAAGATCTACATTAAAGACCTAAAACAGTAATAAAATTATTAGAAGAAAATGGGGAAATTCATGCCATTAAATTTAGCAGTAATTTATTGAATATAACACCAAACACATAGGCATCAAAATAAAAATGATAAGTTGGACTTCAATAAAATTTAAAACTGTTGCACATCAAAGAACACTGCTAAGGGAATGAAAAGACAACCTACAGAATGAGAAAAAAACATTTGCAAGTCATTTATGTGAGAACAGATTCTATATGTACATTACATAAAGAACTCAAAACCACTCAACAACAAAAGGCCCTACTAAAACACAGGCTTGAACTGCTATTTTTCCAAAGAAGGTATACAGGTAGTCAATGGTCACATGAGAAGATGCTCAGCAGCAGTCATAAAGGGAATACAAAACAAAACTTCAACATATACCACCTCGCACCCAGTAGTGTGACTACTACAGAACAAAAGCAAAAGTGAAAATAAACATTGATGAGAATGTGGAGGAAATAAAACCCTCAGGCATTGCTGGTGGGAATGTAAAATGGTATATCTGCTGTGACAAATAGTCTATCAGTTCCTCAAAAAGTTAAACAGAGAATTACCCTATGATTCAGCAATTATACCCCTACATATTACCTAAAAGAATTAGAAGCTAGGACTCAAATTCTTTTATATACTTGTTCACAACAGAATCACTTATAATAGTTGAATGGTAGGAACAACCCAAAGTTCCAGCAACAGATGAATATGTTACAAAAAGTAGTATACACATAAAATATTATGTGTATACACAGAATATTCAGCTATAAAAGGAAATAAAATTCTGATACCATGTTACAACATGGAAGAACAATGAAAGCATTATACTAAATAAAACATAGACAAAAAGGACAAAAATTATATTATCCCATTTATATGAAGTACATAAAGTAAGCAAATTCATAGGGACATGAAGTAAAATAAGAGTTATTAGAGGCTGAGGGAAAAGGAAGTCATTAAAAATTATTGTGTAATATTTCTGTTTAGGATGGTAAATAAGTTTTAGAAGGACAAAGTGGTGATGGTTACATAAGACTGTGAATGTACTTAATGCTAATCAATTGTACATATAAAACTGGTTAAAATGGCAAATTTTATGTTATACTATATATATATTTTATAGCAATAAAAAATAATAATTCATTCAGTAAAGACCTATTATCATCCACTGTAGCTCAAACCAACTTTGCTCAGATTTCCCAATTCCCAGTAAACATCCTCTGTGTATGTATGTGCACACACATAAAGTCAGTGTCTCTTGAAAAAAGACTCTGGTGTACTACATGCATCAGATGTCCTAAAATGAACTTTCAAAGCTCTAAAGAAGTACTCACTCTCTAGTTTGATTGATGTTTCAGTTATATATCTATGTGAAAAGTTCAAGCCAGGCATGGTGTCACATGCCTGTAATCCCAGCACTCAGGCTGAGACAGGAACATCACAAGTTTGAGCTCAGTCTGGGCAATTTAACAAGTTAGTGAGACTCTGTCTCAAAACAAAAAAAAACAAAGAGCTAAGAACTGGGGATGTAGCTTAGTGCAAAACCTTCAGGTTCAATACCATCCTGCCCCAATACCACCAAAAAAAAAAAAAAAAAAATTCAACAGATCGTAATGCTGATGAAATTGAACAGATCATAATGCTGATGAATTCAATATATCATAAGGCTGATGAAATTCAACAGGTAAAAATGTAAACACAACAGGTCATAATGCTAAAATATTCATGCTTATAGTCCCAGAGCTAAAAATGAACACTGTACCTGATATAGCATAATAGGCTCTATGTTGTATCCTAAGGTATCAGCAAAGTTCTTAGCGATGACTGTTTTTCCACAACCCTACAAATGGAAATACAATCATTAAAGGGTGAGTCAAAACATCCCTAAACTAGGAAACAGAACTTTGCACTGAGGTTGCTTTTCTTACCTTTCCTCCAATTAAACATATGTCCTTAACCATATGAGACTGCATCATTTCAGCCAATAGCTGCTTATGACTTAAAGTCTGTATGAAGTGGTCTGATGCACAAGGCTGACCTAATGGTCTGGTTCCAGCTGGCACCTAAAGAGAGGTAAACCAAATCGTATATGCTTTTCTCAAAATATTAGTCACCTGAAGCACATAACTGCCACTTACCCCCGCCCCCATTAATTCCTTGCTCAACTCAATTCTGTACTAGTCTTTGATATTTCCACTGACTAACAAGTATTTTCTCCTTTACAGATCCAAAGATCCCCATCATCAAATTTCCAAATTAACATTCTTCTAAAATTAAAGTCCTATTCTTCCAGCTATTCATAAGAATTCTGTCATTTTTATGCTCTTCACAACTTGAAGAAAATCACTACTAAAGAATAAAGGTTTTTTTTTCTCAATTTCCAGTTAAGAACCCAGAATTTAAAACAGCCCAAACTAGAAACCCCAGGGTAACCAGTAACCTCCTGATTTCTAAGAGCCATTATCCACAAATTCTCTCCATTTCTTATCCTGGTGTACCACTCAAAAGCATCCATTCATAAAAATCTCTCCTCTCATCCTCCATAGCTACGTCTCCTTTCATTTGATTTTTAGTTGTTCTTGCTTTCTTTATTTCTATCTCTAGATTCATTACATTTTAGTCCCTGATTATTCTTTGCCTAGGGACATTTTCTTTAAAAATAAAATTTATTTTCTAAATGATATATAAACATAAAAATGTACATGTCAATAAGGTGCTGTCCAACATGGACGGGTATATACATTGTATAATGTAAATCAGGTTAAGTATGTTTCCTCAAACCTTTATCATTTCTTTACAATAAAAACACTGAAAATCCCTTCAGTGAGCTTTTTGAAATGCAGAGTACATGACCGTTATCTATAGCGCCCTATTATGCAACAGCACACTACAACCTCTTGCTCCTGTCTGACTGTAATGCAGCATCCACTGATCAACCTTTCCCAGTCCCTCCGTCCCCATTACTCTTGCCAGCCTCAGTTAACCATCATTTATTCTCAACTTCTATGAGATCAACATTTTTAGGATCCTCATATGAGTGAAATTATGATTTTAAATTTCTTTTTCCTCCCCTTAGTCTCCTGGAGGCCACGTTGACTTGACTTAATCAGACTACATGCAACATGTGTCCCAAAGAATTGTTAAGTTTGGAAGTGATAGTATCATTTTGCATTAAAGAAGGACCATCCTGACACTAACATGGAAGGCTGGAGGAATGAGATTAGAGAAGTGTCTCGGTTACTTTTCTCTCTTTGCTGCGACAAAATACCCAACAGCCAAAATTAAGGAATTAAATTATTTAGCTGAGTCTGGAGCTTTCAGTCCATAATCAGCTGGCTCCAAGGCAGGGTGGCAGGGCACAGGGGCAACACTTCAAGGCGGCACAAGACAGCAAAAGCAGCAAGAACAAAAAAAGGGGAGAGCAAGCCTCTTTTCCTCCTTATATTGTAGGCGGGCTCCCCCCACCCAGGGGGCGTGCAGCACTCACATAATCTCCATGCCCTCCTCCTGTACAGGCTCAGGATGATACAAAGTAAGGACCCTGGCCCCAGATCAGTCACTTAGTTAACCTTCTAAACTTCTCAAATTGACACAGTGAACACCATTCCAGAGGTGCAGGGCATGTCCTTTTCACCCCAGGATATAGAATTACTGAGTCACTTAGCCAAGGCCTAGACTCCTCAAGTTGACACAATGTATCAACCATAACAAGAAAGAAGGTGGAGGGACAAGATTAGAGAGCCCTAACCAAATAGTGAGGACTGACACTTACCTCATGACTCTGAACACTGTCAACAGTACCCAAGATGTCACCACATTTCTATCCCTGGGTCACTGGAGAAAGCCTATGCCAAAGATTTAACTCTACCTCCTCTCTGAAGCTTTCCCTCACCCCTGGAGCCCCAGTATTACTTCCTTCTCTAAAACTCTGCTGCCACTCATCTCAGTGCAGACCTTACTCACCCACTTCCAGACTGTCAGAAGTCACTCATCTGACAGCATGGTACAATGTGACCCTGCCTAGAAATCCCAGTGGTGCCACTCCCTAGCTGCTGACCACAAGTGAATCAATCAATCACTGTACATGCAGTTGTTTAATCTATAAAACAGTGATAATAAAATTTACCACCAGGACTACTGGGGAATTTAAATGGCATATGCAATGAGACAAATATGGAAGCCAGTACACAGTAAACACTCAGTCAATCTTAATAAAGTGAGCCAGACACATAGTATCGATGTTTACTTCAATGTATGGTAACATGAACATTAGTAGTAGCACATTAAAACAAAATTCTATTATGAAAGTTTGCTCTCCCATAACGTAAGAAAACAAGCATTGATATACACTCAAGTATTTTTTCAAGCTGTGTTTTTCAGTTTCCTGTGACATTTTGGGGTTCTTAGGGCCCTAAAAACAAGGGTTAGAAGGAAAGGAAGCAGAGCAGGTGGACAGAATTCTGTGATCAAATATCTTTCTCTTTCAAAAACTGCTGAACTAAAGCAGAGCTCCTCTTGCAACTGTTCCATGTATCAGGCAATAATTTTATTCAAAAACAGGATTCTCCAGTGGCTAAAATGTTTGAAAACATTTCTTACCAGGACTCACAGTACCAAATGTTTTCATTAATCAATACTTGACTTCATTTTTCCAGAGGTAAACTTTAATAAAGTTGAAGAAAGGCTATTCTCTCTTTTGAAGAAAGGCTATCCTCTCTTCGTCCCAAATTTTTTCTACTTAAAACCACATGAATATACATCTCCATGGAGTCCAAAAATACTTATAAGGGGATCATTCACCTACTTTAGGCCATAAAAATGGGCAGAGTAAGGTATATCTGTGAATATCTTTGAATGAATACATCTGTGGCCATTACCTTAATGGTCACTTCTTTTCCTGCAACTTGGAGAGTCACACAAGCTTGGGAGATGCGGTTTTCGGTCATCTTCTGCACTCTTACAATCTCTTTAGGAAGCACAGAGCTTCCTGAATCTTGGAGTTCAAAACGCTATAAAATTAAAAGAAAGTCTTGTAATTTACTTTTCATTTGAGAATGTCTGGAAAAGTCTACTTAGTTAGAACTGAAATCACTCCATATTATAAAAATAGAAGTTAAAAATGTTAATGAAAATATTTCTACTTTCTACTAATACCATTCTACTTAAACCAATTATTAAAACAGATATGAAAATAGTCCCTACAATTTACTAAATGACAGGAAACAGAAATGTTTAATTTCTGGCATTGTACAAGTTCACAACCTACATTCTGGATAATGATATATTCTAATCTGATAGCGATAATAAAACTCTTGAAAACCTACTGAAGTAAAATAAAGCCTATGTCCGCCGACTCTTTAAATCATCATTAAGTTAATGCGTTACCTGCAATTCATGAGAACAGAATTTCTTGGACACAGTTGTGCTGTCTACTTATGGGGATAGCTTAATTGATTAAAATACACTATGACAGCCTCCCATAGCAAGGGGCCTTCTATACCCTAGAGTTCTCAGTATTTGTCAAATTAGACTTAAAAGGCCAGGACCATTGACTCTTTCTAGATGCGAGGCAATTATCAATGTTCTAAATCATCCTGTAAAAATCTTATATTAACTTTGGAACATTAGCACTATAGAGAAAGAATTGTATATCACTGAGAGAACAGATCCTATGTAGTCAACAGAATGAAAGAACTATAGAAAATAGAGTTTTCCAAGAAAAAATCACATTAAACCTCAATATTCTAAACAAAAGAAGTCAGCTACAGTCTTCATTTTGGTATTACAAGTTCTCAAGACAAACACTATCTGCTTTCCCTAAATATAGGAAAAATTATCTATTTCCACTGTCATAAAAATAAAACCTCTACATTTTACACAATATAAGCAAACCTCTACAGTGTATTACACAATTTGGTAAGAACTATTTCCACATTATAGATAAAAAGCTAATATTGACAAAATAATAGTTTCATGCAAAAAAAAAAAAAACACAAAACACTACACTGTATTTTACAGAAGAGTCAATAGAAAAGCAGTAAGGTCTAACCAGGTAATTAAATTCACTAGAATTGGCACGCATATAGCTCAGTGGGATAAGCACCAGCCTGGCAAGCACAAGGTCCTGAGTTCAACTCCTGGTACCAAAATATAAATAAATAAATAAATTCACTAGAATTTAAAACCAAGAATCATTTCTATGAAAAAAAAATGAGCTGAAAGGTACCGTTTTTATCCTAGCTACAGTAGTGTCATTCTAAGTTGATATAGGATTGATGTCAGAATACTCACATTCTAGAAATGAAAACAAATGTACTGAATCATTTGCTATACTGGTTTTATCCCTATAACCTTATAAATAATTCATGCTAAAATACTTCTGCAGAATAAAAATAGCAGGCTAGATTACACTAAGATAGTAAAAGAACTAAAGTTGCAAAGTGAATTACCATTTGCTGGCATAAGAAATTTAGAGGACTGTTAATCAGAAAGGTAATTCAGAGTAAAAGAGACATAATTCTTTCAAATTACACACCAGCAGGATGTAGAGGATGAGCGCTTATTTACCTTTACCACTTTATGGGTTTTTCCAAGAATTCTTGAATTTCAATTAAACAAACAGAACATTTTATGATATACTTTCCTTGGAGCTATATTATTTAAACTGAAATTTATAATTACATAAACTGATATGTAAATCATACAGATGTGGGTCTATACGGCATCCACATTCATCCCCATAATTCTTCATTCTGTCTCATCGTGCTATGCACTTTCTTCCTTTTAGTAGGCCAGTTAGCACTAAGAGAAATTTTCCACACTGTGCTAACTGTTAAAGACCTATGTGGTCCCAGTCTTTCGTGGGCTTTTACCCTAAAGCTCTCCACTGCCTAATACAAGCCACTACTGTTCTCCCAGACAGTCAGTCTGACCTGTGCATCCCCGCCAAGGCAGGCAAGCTGGCTGTCTCCTCCACCCACAGCATGGCCTCCGGACATGTACTCCTCTACCCCTCACTAGAATGCAAGCCCCTCTAGGGAAACAGCAAGTGTATCTACTTGGTTCACTCCCAGATCTCCAGAACCTAGACACACACTTGGGTCCTAAGTGATCAATTGAGATTTGTTAAATGAACAACTATAAATTTTCCTTTATCCTTAAAATCACCTCTTTTCATCAATTTTCTCTTCCTATTGTCTCACGTTTCTTAAAAAAAAGGATTAATCCCTTAAGTGTGAGTGAAGGGGAAGCCACACGAAGTCTGACTCCATTTCAAGTTATAAATCCATCACTGCAGTTCCTGGGTGGAAAGTATGTTCTTACATCATTCTGATCTAAGACGCAATGGTGCTCTGGAAATGTCCTTTCACAACTCACCCAAGCCACATTTTCCATGAAATCCATAAATTTCATCTTCTCCCTATAAAGATGTATTTCCCCATTCCAAGAAACAGATAGTTATTTCTTAATTCTATAGCATCTTTTAGCATACCTCGTTTTTGCTTCTGCTCACCATCAAACTTATTTCACTAGTAGTATATAGTCACTGTTTCATCTTCCTCATCTTAAATTTGCTTTTATATCCACCAATTTTTGATTTATATTCCCACCTAACACTGCTTTTGGTAGGTACACCAATAATACCACAATTGCCAAATTTAATAAACTTTTTCTTTATATTTCACTGCATCATCCTTCTCAGTCTCTTTTGTGAGTTCTCCTTCCTCTTCCTAACCAGCACACATGAGGCTACTTCAAGAGTGAACAATTTGAGAGAGGATATTAATTGACAGAATATAGGGTAGGTTGAGGGGCTTTGAAAGAAAGTGAGAAATTAAGAATGCCCATCAATCCAAGCTGAGAAAACTAAGAAGACTCAGACACCACTGATTAATGTAAGACAGTGAAAGAAGCAGTACGCTGTGCATGGATGCTACACAACTGCCTTGTGAAGGTAAGGTTTACAGTTAGATTTAGGCATATTTTCTATTTATATTCCGTTTTTAAATAATCTCATCCAGTTGCCTGACTTTATAAGTCATCTTGCATGTTCATGACTTCTGGTTTTCTTCTTTCTAGTTTCTCCTGAAATGCTGACTTGTACATGTAAATGCCTTCTTGAAAGTTCCATTTGGATAACTAATAGTCATCTCCAGTTAAACATGTCCAACATTCTGGTCTTCATCTTCCCTCAATGTCTTCTTGAATGAAGACTTTTAGATTATTCAGGTCTTCTCCATTTCAAAAATTCCCCAGTCCCAAAAGCCTAAAATCATACTTAATTCATTTTCTCAAGCCTATTTCCAATCTTTCAGCACATTGTATTAACTCTACCTTCATAATATAACCCCAGTCAAACTACATCTTACCAACCTTACAGCTGGTTAAAGCTACCATAATCTTCCAACTAGATTATTACAAAAATCTACTAACTTGTTTTTCTCTTTCACCCTTATGTTCCACAGTATATTCATCACCCAGCAAGAATATGAGCCTAATGAAATGAAGACTTACGAGACCTTCTTCAAAACTTCCTAACAGTATTCCATCTCCCTCACACTGGAAGCAGAAATCTTTTGAATGGCCTACAGAGCTCCTCATGATCTGCTGGCCTTTAACTTCTAACTTTATCTCCTACTCACCTATCCTTCACTCACTCTGTCCCATTACATTGTCCTTTGCTGTCCCTAGGACTTTTGCAGTGGCTATTACCTCTGCCCTAGGACTACTTTTCTTCAGCTTTTATTCAAATGTCATCTTCTCAGTGCCAACAGCAATTCCTCTGTTGACATATTATATACCTTACTGATTTATGTAATTAATTCAATGACTGTGACGCTTCACTAAAAAGTAACCTCCATGAAGTTGGAAACTACCTGTTTTGCTTAATGTTACACCACCCTTAAAATGCTGCCTGGCTAGATGACTGTGTGGAGTTGGCTAGCTGATTGTGGGGAAGCACAGATGCAATGAATAATCTAGAAGTCTTCATTCAACAAAACATCTCCACCTCACTGGAAACCATTTGTAATTACTTTCCTCTCAGAAGTCTCTCCTAACACTTCATAAAAATACTTTCTGCCATGACTGCTCTTCCTCTGCCTAATTTGAAAGTTCTTTTCCTCTATCCAACCCTTAAATGTTGGTGCTTCCATGGTTCCATACTCAGCCTGTTTCTCCTTACCGTGCTTGTTCCCTGGGTTCTTTCGTCCATTATGAATTCAACTAATACCTACACATCAATGACTCCCAGGTATTTATCTTTAGTATTAATAGAGTTCTAAAACCAAATCCGTATCTTCAAGTCTGCTAAACAACCCATCTGGAAACTTCAAATTCAAAAGGATCTTCCTGTATATTATTTTAAATCATACTAAATGTGTTTCTCCTTGTGTTCTCATGTTAGCTAAAGGCATCTCTGTCTACTCACTTTTCCAAGCTGGGATTTAGGGATATTCTTGACTTCTTTTTCTCCACGCTCCCAATACCTAACCCAGATTTTATCAGCTGGTAACATGTATAATCCTACCTCTGAGGCATTGCTCATAACCACTTAATTCCCATTTTACTGACCTATTTCAGGTTGCTACTGCTCTGCCCACAGCTATTCCTTATAATGCTATGAAATCATTACATTAATATAGTATCTATTGGAATACCTGATGCTGCAAGCAAATCATAAATTCCTTAGAAGCAGAGATCACACACTATCCATTTCTAAATACCTACAGTTCTGTATACATGTCACCATTTGTCAAATAATGAGTATGTAACTAGTGGTTGTTGAACTGGATGAAAACACTCAGTGAGAAACATTTCCAAGTTTCTAAGCAAAAACTATAGTTCAGATTATATTATCAGTGAACATGTAGCAGCACACCCTTTCTAAATCAACAAGGGAATTTACTGATTTAATCTTTGATATTATTTCTATGATGGAGTTCTACTTCAGTAAGACTGAAGCCAAGACATGTTATGAGAACTCTGGATGTATATGTGAACTCTAACAAAGCAGACCATTCTCAAAGTGTAGCAGATTCAAAATGAGAGCATTTTCTTTAAGACATCCTTAACTAAAAGCTACAAGTGATTTCATGACTACAAAAATGTGTTTTTAGAGCATGAACATCACATGACAAGCACCATCTGGGGAATGAAAGTCATTCCAGCCATTTTATAGCTAGCTTAGAAAAAAAGACATTTAGAATTCTAGCTGACTGCATTTTGGGAGACTAATAACTTTCTTTAAAAATGTAGTCTATGTGATTACACTAAAATTCAGATGGATTTTTAACTCAAATGCAACTATTCATTAATTTCTATAACAAACTAGAAAATAATCATTTATGAAATGAGTGTGTGGGTATACACACTTTCTTGACTTTCTCTATTATAGTGGATTTTTATTCCTTAAACATTTTTCCAAATTCAACATTTGTAGCTCTCTTATCAAAACTAATGAGGATATATATTATTTTGTCCATCTACAAATATGAACTTAAGATAATGCTTGGAAAAAAATGAAATTTAAGATAATGAACAGGCCATGCAGAGTGACCCAGAACAGATTATAAAGAATTATATGGATAAGTAGACCCTTCCATTCTGAAGGAAAAAATATTTAATGCTTTTACACATATACTAACACCTACATCAGTGTAACAATCTTACAAAACTTACAAAAGAAAGTTCTTTATTAGATTCAGATGAGTTCAGAACAGTGCATTAATGATCACTTCAGATAATTAAAGTGACAGAAGATAGCCACACTTTTTCTTCTCTTATCTAAGTTATACAAATAGGATTTTTTTCCTTTTTTAGAAGCCTGTACAATGAAACTTTGAATCATTTATCTGTAATATGAACTTTTAATCATTTCTATATTCCCTTTAATTCTGAAGGTCAAAATAAAGAGTATATAAAATGAAGCAACACTAGCTGCTTTCTTCAGAAAATTCAACTCTTCAAAACTATTCTATAACTTTATTATACAATTTGTATGAGTAGTTTTGAACTTAGAGACTACAAACACATCAAAGTGGTTTCTTTGTAAAGAAAACAGGCATTTGTTCATACCCGACTTATGTAGACACTGTCTTTCTTCAATTGTGTCACCAAAGAAATCCACATTGCTTCACTTTATCAGAACTTTCCAGGACAGTCTCCTCCCCAAGTTTATTTCCTTATTCCCAAGGCACAGGCATTGTGCTAAGAGCACTGGGGAAGCTCATCTGGGGTTGAGGATGCTTTTGATCTTCAACATCAGACGCTTCAGTGACCAATGCCAATGTAGCACAGATGGTGATTGATCAAAGGTAAGTTCTAGTTCTCTTTTTTCCCTAGCACTTAGAACAAATCTAAAACTGAACTATATAGTTAGAAGATGGCAGTTTCTTGACTCTTGAGCCTATGAATAAATTTTCCCATTTTCAGACAGTTCTCAACAGCCTCTCTTGACTTCCTCTTCTCTCTTCCCTCTCTATCTCTGTCTCTGTCTTGCACACGCACACACACAGCATACCTCTCTTGCTCTTTCATCAGTGGCTGCTCTTTCACTGCTTCGTTCTCTGTATTTCTGCTGTCTCTTCTGCTTTCCTTTGTCTCTTTAATGACCATTATCTTCTCTGTGCTTCTTCATGATTCTTTTACAGATTTTCTCCTTAATTACACTTTTTTATTTTCATTTTATTATTGTTGTTGACATCACCAATTAATGAAAATATTATTTCTTCCAGTTCTTTGCCTAACTAATCTAACAAAAACTTCACTGACACAACTCGAATGTACTGTCCTATTCTTCTGAGTTCTACTAGTAGAAGCACACAGGGTGCTTCTGTACCCCGAAAGACTACATGTAGAGGCTAAGGAAAAACAAATACTATTCCCTATGCTTGCTGAAGGTTGTCAAGTCCTGGCCTCCAGAAAATGAAGGTCCTGAAATATGTATCTCCATCCATGACAGCTTAGTGTTTACATTCTACCTGTATATTATTTTTTAGCCAGACTGTATAAGAGAAACCAAAATGTCTTCATAAGAGGGAACTAATTTGGGGAGTTAATAAATCTTTACCCAGGGTCAACAATTGTAACCATATAGCTATGCAAGCTCATATAATGTATTTGGCATTTTAGAAAACAATATTGTTAACTATACACCAAGGAAATTGTGTCATACATATTTTAAAAGAAAACAATGCCCCATGTACTATAAATGACATGTGAAAAAAGTGAGAACATGGGAATGGCTCCAGGGCACCAAAGGGCAAGGGGTAAGGGGAACAGGATGGGAAAATAGGTCATGTGAAGATGTGCCAGTTACAAGGTCCTAATAATCTCAATGAACATAGACATGATATGCCATAAACATGAACTAAGATTAATAACAATATCAAGAATGAAAAGGGGCAAAGGAGAACTATAGGAGGAGGGAGAGTGGGGCAGAGGAGGAGATTAAAAAAAGAAGCTAGCCATATTATGTACATGTACCCGCTCCCCAAGATGACTGTAAAAGGCATGCATTACAAACATGTACTATTAACATAAAAAAAATTTTTTTTTTTGTCTTTTTGAGACAAAATCTCACTATGCAGTTCAGGCTGGCCTTGAACTCACTTTGTAGCCCAGGCTGGCCTCGAACTCACAACGATCCTCCTGTCTTAGCCTCCCGAGTGCTGAGATTACAGGAGTGCGCCACCATGCCCGGCTTAAAATAAAATTTTTAAAAAGAAAAAAAGCAAGAACATTAAATGGTAGATTGTATGGCAATTTGTATACCTTTGCACAAAATGTTTGCTTTTCAAGTTATAGGTAGATAACCTAGTACAACTTAGTGTTATGTCAATATCTGCTTTTAGTTTTTATTTTTAATTTTATTTTGAATATTTAACATTTTTAAATTTAAAATTATTCCAAACTTGTAAGAAAATTGCAAGACACAGTTGTACTAAAAAAATTCTATTTCACCTTCACCCATGTCCCCAATGGTTAAAAATTTAAAATACTTTTCTCCCCCTTTTACTGCCAACATACATGTACACATGTACACACACACATATGTATGCATGCATGCCCCTTACCTGAAAAACATTCTGGTTTATTCTCCCTGAAAACAAGAATTTGGGCCAATATAATCACCATATCAGCTTTGAAATCAGGAAATTAATTAAATACAATAGTGCTATGCAATACAAGCATCTTGTAAGTTTTATCAGCTAAAACCACAATGTCCTTGTCCCTATCTGGTCCAACATCCAGTGCAGAAACATATGATGCAATTACCTCTCTTTAGTATTTGTTAAAACTGGAATATTTCTTCAGTTTTTCTCTACCTTTCATGGTCTAATCAGTTTTGATACAGGCCTACATACTGTGTAATAGCCAACTTAGGACTATCCAACATTTACTTAAAGCCAACATTCACCCTGATCTTTTAGTAGGATTTCCCAAGAACTAATGCTTTCTTCAACAGAACACTGGGGAAGCACACCATTTGAATCAATCCCACATAACCAAGTTGGTATTTCTGTAACAATGCCACTTCTCTTTGTTTCCAGTCAACTGAGTATTTTGTAGGGACATTTTCTGAAGTTATATCAATATCCTGTTCCTCACGGACATGCCACCCATCAACTCTAACATCCTATGTTGACACATTTCTAACTCAGCCACCACTCAGATAGTTGCCACATGATTTTCCTATTTATATAATTCCTTATATACTTACTAGTAAGCATTCTATATTAAGAAAGAAATTTTTCTTTCTCTCCCATATTTTTAAAATTTATTTGTATCAGTATGGACTAATGAATTTCTGTTCTATACAAGGGGTTATAATCAATTACTATCATTTGTATCTAATGCTCAAATCATCATTTTCTCTGTCATTTTGATAGGTTAACATTATTGATACAACATGAAATGTTCCCTACTCATCTTAAAGATTTCTTAGTCCAATCCTTGAGTCAGTCCTACTTCCAAGCAGTTTTGATGCTGCTTAGGGGAATACGATATTTAGAAACCAATGTCCTGGCATATCTTTTAGGGTCTCTCAGGAGATAGAGCTAGAAAATATGTACACACACAAACACAATCTTTATTATACTGTATATTAATTTATATATATTTTTAAAACATGATTTACAATAATACCCCCAACTCCAAATTAACACTTCAGAGATTTTCCATGCCTTCCCACTTTCCATGTTTATAGATTCCTTCTCCAACAATGAGAAGCACAGCTCCCACTGTCCTTAATATATGCACTCATTTGCTAAATCAATTTACTTATTTATGTAATGTAACAAATCTCAGCCACACGGTCTCTCTGTGCTGGCTTCCCCATTCCTTCTTTCTTGTCACCAGTATCTGATACTTTCCATACCTGGAAAAGAAAGGAGGGAAGGGAAAGGGGGAAGGGAGGAAGGAGACTAGAGGAGAAGGAAGGGGAGGGGAGGGGAGGAGAAGGGAGAGGAGGGGAGGGGA